>NC_072481.1:38474648-38779989 GCF_027574615.1 Eptesicus fuscus | reverse complement strand
AGAAAATCTAGTGATATGCCGCAATTCTAAAGGCAAATGTAAGTTATTGGCCCCAAAATGTCACTGTTTAAAAAAAAATCTCAAAGCATTATCTCTATAACTTAAAGTGATTTTTGTTTCTATAGATGGATATGTGCTAATTGAACATCTAGATTTCAAGTAAGTCGTTTGATTTTATACTTCAAATAATGAATTCTAAACACTTAACACATTGTTGTATACATTAGTTTCAAGGTAACACTACTGAATTTATTTACAATTCAGGAAAACATCTGAAAATTAGATATGTGACACCCTATTCTATAAGGATTACTTTGGAAGAGACTTTATTATTGTCTATTATTGTCTCCTGAGTATGTTATCCAGCTCTACAGAGCATATTTATAAACATTTTAAAAGAGCGTATAAATATTAAACAAGTTAAGAAATGCCCCAGAAATCTCCTGCTCACTACTCCACTGTCTACATTTCAAAATATATTTCTATTTTTTCTTAGGCCTCAAGGTTGTTCACCTTAGGAAGATCCACATCCAGTGTACCATGCACAAGTGAGAACCAGTTCTGAGATACTGGTCCTGCTCCCATCAGTTTACATGTCAAAATGAGATGGTGGAAACATTCATTAGGAACTCAGAAGAGAAAACAAACAAATCCTCCACATTTAGTTGATTTTACTCCCAAAAGGTTATCTTTCCATGTCTATTTTACTGCTGGCTCGGAGAATGGGGAAGTGTGTTTTAGCATTTGAGCACTTACTCAATGAGCCACATCTGAAGTTAGCAATCATGCCTATGGAACTACCTAGTCAGCTGTACAGATGTTAGTGTGCTTCTAATATGAGTACACAAGTGTTTATAACTTCTAAAAGATGCTGTACATTTAAACTGGGTGTAATTTAATTCCAAAATACATAGTGCAACCATTTTATACTCACAGTACAATTACCAGTACAGCTCAAGGTATAAGTGTTCTGCTTTGTCACAATTTTCTCATTAGTAAAACAGCTAATAACACCTTGTCTACTTCACAGGGGTTGTTGTCAGGCTGCAATGTAATAATATAAATAAAAGAGTCCTAAAATCTTTAATACAGAATACTGTATAAGTGCTGTTATTTCAGTACCTGGCCTTTTCTGAGGTTGAAAGATGTTGAAAACAAAAAATGTGTTTTGAAATTCAAATCTTAAGACTTGAAAAAAATGGCTGGGATGTAAGTACTTTTACATAGATATACAGGGTGTCTCCCCAAAAAAGTATATACACCCTTTGAATAATTATAAAGGCAGTGTTTATGAAAATAATTTCATTTTCAAAATTGCGCTATCAGCTGTTAAAGTGTGTATACATATATTTGGGATGCCCTGTATTTAACAGGATTTTAAAACTGAACATTTTCCTATGTTTTTAAAGTATAAACCATTTGATTTATCATAAACTAGTACCTCATTACTATTTGTCGATACAAACCATATTTTTTAGGAAAAATAATAATCTATACTCAATGTGATTGTTTCTATTTCACTGTCAGCCACATTTCTTCCATTCCTTAAATCATACCTAAATTTCTCACATTATTGATCTGTAAGATTCTCTAATGTAAACATCATAACTCATCATAACCAAGACTTCATTGATGTCATCTGTCTCTATTTTACTTTTAATTCTGCATGAAAACATATCAGTAAATATAACGTTCTGTCAGATAAAAAACATACAAATGTACTTGACCCTAACAGAGGCTCACACTGGCCCACACAAATTCATTTATCGGCCAAGTCACCAGCTACCTGTTAACATGCACGACAAAACCTTCCCTTCCTCCTGAGACTTCTGTGAAACACTTGGTTTTCCAAGATGACATAGCATTCTGTTGACTAGGCCCTCTCTTACACACCTTCAGAACTTTTAAAACACAGATTGTAGGGGAAGAATAGGAAGAGAGGAAAAAAAGAATATTTAAAGACAAATTCCTAAGAGACGTGGTTGTTTCTGGGTAACAGTGTTAGGACGATTTCTTTTTTCCTCTTCTTCAAACATCCTGTACTTTTAAATTTCCCACAGTAAGCATGCACTACCCATGGAATTTAGGAAATAAAGGAAAAGCATTTTCACTAATCAATACAAATTCCTTCTTCTAAGTTTGGAAAAGCAAATTGAAATCTTATACTAGTATATCTTGACTTCGATGTGTCATTAATGAGGACTAAAGCACAATGTTTTTCAAAAAGTTGCTTTTAGGTATATAAATATGGATGGTTACCATAATTGGTAGTACATAGGATCCCGTCTACATTGCTTGTTTTCTAGTCTCAGTGGCCATTAGTATAAAATTCTATTGTTACCTGAGATCTTCTCCAGTGGTCGGCAAACTCATTAGTCAACAGAGCCAAATATCAACAGTACAACGATTGAAATTTGAGAGCCAAATTTTTTAAACTTCTTCTAACGCCACTTCTTCAAAATAGACTCACCCAGGCCATGGCATTTGTGGAAGAGCCACACTCAAGGGGCCAAAGAGCCGCATGTGGCTCGCGAGCCGCAGTTTGCCGACCACGGTTCTAGGCCGTTCCCTTCCTGTTCTGTGGCTGTCGTAAGCAGAATGGTGGCCTCCATGATCTTCATGCCCTGGCTGGCACTATACCTGTAAATATGTTACATGACTTTATAGATAAAATTAAGACTGCTGACTTTAAAATGGGGAGATTATCCAGGTGAGCCCTATTTAATTGCATAGGCCCTTAGAAGAGCCAGCCAGAGAAGTAGTGGAAGAAGAGGCAGGAGACCTTTGAGCCATGAGCCCCCTGTTGCTGGCTTTGAAGATGACGTGATCCAGTGGCAGATGAGCCACTTTCCCTGCCATGGTGGTGGTGACCCAAGACTCCGGCAACCAGACATAGCAGGGGCACCCACTACCCTTATCACCCAAGCGACAACTTCCACAACCACAGTGGTGCCCTCCACTCCACCACCACAAAGATGCCAACAGCACCGGGCATCAGAGAGCACGAAGACACAGTAGTGCATAAGAGAAAACTGAAACATTATAGCACCACCTATTGGAAA
Organism: Eptesicus fuscus; assembly: GCF_027574615.1. Lineage (NCBI taxonomy): Eukaryota > Metazoa > Chordata > Mammalia > Chiroptera > Vespertilionidae > Eptesicus > Eptesicus fuscus. The sequence continues at coordinate 38,776,927 of NC_072481.1, read as the reverse complement.
GTAAGACCTCTAACAACCTGCTGAATTCTTAAAACCAAAATGGTACCTAAACATGAAATGTGTTCACTACTTAACTGCTCCAGAGGAGGAACAAAACATCAAACACCATGAACAACCAAGATAACATGGTATCACAAAAAGAAAATGACAGTTCTCTAGAAACCAAATTCAAAGTCATGGAAGACTATATCTAAATGACAGAGAATTCAAAATAGCAGTCATGAAGAAACTCAATGCAATACAAGAAAATTTGGAAAGGAAGGTCAATGAAATCAAGCATAAAATTAATGAACAGAAGGCGTACATTACAAAAAAGACTGAAACTCTAAAAAAAAGAAATTCTGGAGCTGAACTCAATAAATGAGATGAATGTATTAGAAGGAATTGGAAATAAGGCAGGCAGATCACAAAAAAGAGAGAATTAGCTAGCTCAAAGACTGAAATCTAGAAATTATTCAGGTTGAGGAGGAGAGAAAACTAAGATTTTTTAAAAATGAAAGAACTCTATGAGAACAACTGAACTCCATTAGAAAGGGCAATCTTACCTAATAATAGACAAACATGTAAATTGACCATACCTCCACTACGCCACCAGCCAATCAGGAGTGATATGCAAATTAACCCAACAAAGATGGTGGTTAATTTGCATACTCAGCCACCCAGTGACAGGGGCGGGACGTTTGCGCCGTCGCCATGGCAACAACGCAGGTGTTCTGCCGCACCCCCAGTCTCTCAGGGCCTCTGGCAGCATGGGAAGGAGGGGCCTGAGCAGAAAGGGGCTGGGCCAGAGTGGAAAGGTGGTGCAGGCAGCCAGGGAAAGGAAAGCCCATTCTAGCACGAATCTTTGTGCATCGGGCTTCTAGTATAAGGATAATGGACATTCCAGAAGAGAGGAAAAAGGGAACAGCATAGTACAAGAAGCTAACAGAACACCTAATTACCTCAATGCAAAGAGACCTTCTCCAAAAGGTTATATTAAAACCCAAAAGTTAATGATAAAGAATTTTCAAGGCAGCCATGGAAAAAAAAGACAGTAACCTATAAAAGAAACCCCATCGAATTATCAGATTTCTCGCCTACAGGCCAGGATGGAAAGAATATGAGAGAGAAAATCACTGGCCACATACACTCTTAACAAAATTATCCTTTAGATCACGGGTGGGGAGCCTCTTTTCTGCCAAGGGCCATTTGAATATTTATAACAGTTACTTAATATAAATTTATGTTGCTATGAAGAAAGCTTCTAGATGTACTGAATTTCAAGTCCTGCCTAGGATTGCCTTGGCAGGGCCAGACCAAGTGATTTTGAGGGCCTTATATGGCCCGTGGGCCAGATGTTCCCCACCCCTGCTTTAGACATAAAGGGGAAATAAAGGCTACCCAGACAAGCAAATGCTGAGGGAATTTACCACTACAAGACCCATGTTACAAGAAATGTTGAAAGGAGCTCTTCAACCTAAAAGAAAAAGACAAAAAATTTTGAGTAAGGTGTCTGGCAGAAGCAGGAAATCACAACTCTTTCAATTGTTAAACACTTAAATATAACAAAGGTTAAAAGGGGGAAAAGCATTAAAAACTTTAGCTACTTCAATTTGATAATAAACACAAATATATTATGGGATAATTTGTGACAACAAAAACATAAAAAGGAGGAAACTTGTTTAGGCAATTGAAGATAAAACACTATCAGAATAAAAAGGACTATTTTATCTATGAGATATTTTACACAAGCTTCATCGTAACCACAAAACAAAAAGCCAGAGCTCAGACATGAAACATTAAAAAGGAAATGGAGAAAAACATCATAGAAAACCACCAAACTAAAGCAGCAGACAGAAACACAGAGGAAAGAAACAAGACACAGAACAATCAGAAATCAAAAGATAACATGGCAGTGGTAAGTCCACATGTATCACTAGTCACCCTGAATAGAAATGGGCTGAACTCACCAATCAAAAGGCATGGAGTAGATGAATGGATTAAAAAACAAAACCCAACTATAAGCTACCTTCTTAAAGGAAACCCATCTCAGCACCAAAGACACACACAGGCTCAAAGTAAAGTGGTGGAAGATTATACCTCAAGCAAATGGCATCCAGAAGTAAGCAGGTGTAGCCATACTTTTATCTGCTGTGTTTCTATATACTAAAATGAACTATCAATAATGAACTAACAGAAAGAGAAATGAAGAAAACAATCTCATTTACAACCGCAAGACAAAGAATAAAATACCCAGGATTAAATTTAGCAAAGGAGGTGAAAGACTGGGAAAATAACTATAAGACATTGTTGAAAGAAATTGTAGAAGACACAAAGAAATGAAAAAGTATTCTGTGTTTATGGATTGGAAGAATTAACACAATTAACATGTCTATTTTAACTAAAGAAATCTAAAGATTCACTGCAGTCCCTTCTCAAACTTTTTATTTTTCAAAGAAAAAAAAAAATCCAAAACTTTGTATAGAACCACAAAAGATCCCAAATAGCCAAAGTAATCCTGAGGCACAATGCTGCAGGTATCACACTCCCCAATTTCAAACTATACTACAAAGCTATAGTGACCAAAACAGTATGTATTGGCAGAAAAACAGATACATGGACCAATGGAACAGAACTGAGAGCCCAGATATAAACCCACACATATATGGAAATATTTACAACAAAAGAACCAAAAATACACAATAGAGAAGTCTTTTCAAAATATGATTTGGGAAAACTAAACAGTCACATGCAAAAAAATGAAACTATACCATACTCAAAAATTAACTCAAAATGCATTAAAGACTTGAGTGTAGGACCTGTACAATAAAATACATAGAATAAAACATAAGCAGTAAGCTTCCTGACATTGGTCTTACTAGTATTTTCGTGAATTTGACTCCCAAAATAAGAGGAACAAAAACAACAATTAACATGTCTACATCAAACTAAAAGCCTTCTGCGCATCAAAGGAAACCAACAAAACAAAAAGGCAACCACTTCAATAGAAGATATTTGCAAATGATATTTCTAACATGGGGTTAATATCCAAAATATATAAAGAACTCAACAACAACAAAAAAGAAACAACCAGATTAACAAATGAGCAGAGCATCTGAATTGACATTTTTCCAAGGAAGACACACAGATGGTCAACAGGCACATGCAAAGATGTTCAACATCACTAATCACTAGGGAAATGCAAATGGAAACCACAATAAGATATCACTTCACACCTGTTAAAAAAGCTGTTATCAAAATCAAATTTAAAAAACCAAATAACAGTTGGAGAGGATGTGGAGAAAAGGGAACCCTTGTATACTCTTGGTAGCCATGTAAATTGGTGCAGCCACTGTGGAAAGCAGTATGGAGGGTCTCAAAAAAAGTAAGAATAAAACTACCATATGACCTAACAATTTGTCTTCTGGGCATTTATCCAAAGAATATGAAAACACTCATTAAAAAAGATATATGTACCTATGTGTTCATTGCAACATTATTTACAATAACCAAGACATGGAAACAACCACAGTGTCCATCAATGGATGAATGGATAAAGAAACTATGTGTGTATGTGTATCCTAATAAATAAAGAGCCAGGGTCCATCACGACCTAAACATCCAGACAGATGACCGAATACCAGGCTAATGTCCCGGCCAGCATGGCGGAAGTCAGTCCTGGCTGCTGGCAGCGGGAGGGAGCTGTGGGAATGAAGCCATGCTGCCATTGGACTGGCCTCCTGGTCCCTCCCCCCGGCCCACAGGCTCCGGGGAACCAGAGTCACGCTGCCATCGGACTGGCCTCTTGGTCCCTCCCTCTGGTCCACAGGCTCCAGGAACTGGAGCCATGCTGCAATCGGACTGGCCTCCTCGTCCCTCCCCCTGCCCGCAGGCCCGGGAAACCAGAGCCATGCTTCAATGAGACTGGACCCTACCCGAGGGGTCCCAGATTGTGAGAGTGTGCAGGCTGGGCTGACAGTCCCTCTCCTCCCACCCCCGCCCCAAGTGCATGAATTTTCGTGCACCTGGCCTCTAGTATAATTGTAAAAGATTATAAATATATATATATTACAATTACATTGTGTGTGTGTGTGTGTATAGAATACTACTCAGCCATAAAAAAAAAAGATAAAATATTGCCATTTGCAACAACATGGGTGGATCTTGAGTGTATTATGCTAAATGAAATAAGTCAAACAAAAAAGGACAAAAACTATATGAGTTCACTTATGAAATATAAAATAAAGATAGAAATATAAAACAAAAGATGAATGAACCAACAAAACAAAAAACAAACTCATAAATACAACAAGTTGGTGGTTACCAAAGAGGAAAGTAGGGTGCAGTGAGGGCAAAAAGGGTATCAAATATATGGTGACAAATAGACTAACTAGACTTCTGGTGGTGAGCATACTATAGTGTATACATCGAATTGTACACCTGAAAGTTATGTTATTAACCAATGTTACCTCAATAATTTAAAAAATGCATTAAGCCACTAAGTTTGTAGTAATCTGTTATGGCAGCAATAGAAAACTAATACAATGGCTAAGATTAGGACCTACCACATATAACAAAGAAGACAAAGATGGTATGAAGTCTCCAAGGAGTCACAGACAATCTTTTTCTACAATAGCTTTCTCTGTAACCATTACCTGACATGCAGAATATTCGTTTAATAATTGAACAGAAAAAAAAAAAAAACAGAAAAAAAAAATAATAATTGAACAGAAACAAAAAGAGCTTTCAAATTAACCAGAGAGTTTAATTTGATTTTGTGGAAAAAAGCTTATAAAGCAATCAGATATGCTGCTTTTCTCTTATGAGTTTGTACAGTGCACATATTAACTAGGGTGAGCCTGTAACTATGAAATGCTGTGTAATTCAAGAAGACATCTTTACCACATAGTTACTGGAAGACACATCCTTCCCACTGGTCACTGAATACTCACAAAAATTTCATAACAAAACTGAAATTTGAATCTATGGTTATTAAAATACAAAAGCACTGGGAGTCTGGTCTCTTTTTTTTCTTCCTGAAACAAATTACAAAAAGTGATCTCAATTTGAACAGCTAAAAAAATGTTTAATAGATATGTAATCAAGTGTTTCAAACATTTAATGTATTAGCCTATGGAGTGTTGTTGTTGTTGTTTTTTTCTTTTTCAAAGATGGGCTAAGAAAGAATGAGTGCAGTGTGTTCTTGGGGAAAAACTTAATAATTAATATCCAATATTACATCTTCTTATGATTGTCAAGGATATAGCCTAATGGCTGTCAACTTTAAGTTTTATTTTTTGCACTCGAAATTCACTATATAATATTTAAGTATACATGATAAAGAATTCAAGCATTCTTCCTAAAATAATATTAAATTTACTATACTTAAAATTTACAGTTCTATTACAATTTTACATTAAATACTTAAAACATTATACAAACATAGATTTGTGAACAGTCTTGAGAAAGCTCTATTTCGGTACATTAAGGCAGCTTCAGCCAACATTTTAAGAAGTTCTGAATATTTGTTGCAATAAAGGACAAATTTGATAATTGAATATTCACTGTTTTCAATAAATTTTAAAAGTTACATAAAATAATATCGTAATTTGTGAAACTGTGGTCTTAAAACATTTTTACTACTATATTCTTACCACATAAGACTTACCTAAAATCAAGATACTCATTCTATCAGTATCAAAGATATCTATAAAAAAAAGGGGAGGATTTACATTAAATATGAGCACGATGAACCCTGTATTTAAACAAGGACCTTCAAACAGTTTCTCATACACACCTGTGAGGTAGGTTATTATCCACATTTTATAGATGAGAAAATGAAATGAGGTTATGTGACTTGCTGCTGACACAGCAGCCAAACAGACTAAGATTCCAAATTAGATTATGTTCTTTGCTCTGCAGTCTTTCCTTTACAAACTTTTTAAAGGGATGAAATATAAAGATTGCTATTCATTGCACTCATTTTAAAAACAAGAGAAGACAGCCAAACTTTTATCAAGGTGACTTAAAAAGTGAAGCAACACAAAAGGAATAGAAGAATAATCTAGTGACCAACTTGTGATGATGACAGGCTGAGGTCTGGCCAAAGTAACCTGAAAACAGGCACACAGCAACGTGACCATTCATGGAGGCAGATATAAGGAACAGGGAGAGGACTTAGAACAAAGGAAAATACAGTTTAAACAAGTTTTTGACTAATTTTTACTCTTCCTATAACATAAGGCACAATTAAGTTGTTTTTGTTTTTTAGATCAGTGGATCTGTTTTTCATTTTAGGAAATGTTATTTTGTCTAGAAAAATTGGTCTTTCTTCATAATGAAACTTAAAAAGGGATTAACTGTGAAAAATACATGTGTGAATTAGCAGCAAAAATTAATTATGCAATTCTCGTTGGCTATTCCTATTTCTCTTTGAAATGTTAAATCAACGCAAAGTAGCAAACCTTAAATAAACAAATAAAAAAACTGTATGAACTTTGTCAAAATTCTATGAATGCTCACGAAAGTTTTCATGCTAGGATATTCTACAAATACTGTACTTTTTCCTGTAAAGAGAGCTCTGCTCTAGAATTTTTTTAATTGCACTTTAAATGTAACTGAAATTTACCTACCCTGCTTGTCCCAATAATCACAAGTTACATCCATAAAATCTAAACTGCTTTAGATATAGTTACCAAAAGTCACATATAGTGTTGTGGCTGCAAACTGGCATTGCTATGTGAGGCTGGCAGTAAACATTAACACTGGCTCACAAAATTAATACAGGCCCAGTCTGAGAACTTCTAGACCAGCCTGATTCTTATCAGGTTGTGACTGAAAAGGTTTAACTAAAACTCAATCCAGTCTGCACTGTGGGTCCTGCTCTCTCCATATTTACATGTGCAAAAGACTAGTAAGGATGCCAGCAACCGGTTTAAATAAATTTATGTAATTTTTAAAGCTCATCAAACAAAAATTACATTTCAAAGTTGTTTCATAAGGTTTGGGAGAATACCAAGCTAGTAATAGGTATTCATGAATAGAAATATACTCTATGAAAAGTGTTTTATCTAATATGCATACAAAATGAAAAATTATCCATCTGTAAATAAAATTTAGGTACACCTAAATCAGATAATATTTAGGATAGGGGCTGGAGCTAATTTTACTTTTTAAAAAGACTGTACGATAAGAACCTTGCAAATTAAAGAAGTATATCCTAAAAAGTTCCTTCAGTATTTTTTAAATACCCTCAATAACTCAGACTTACTTGTAAAAATCAATATGCTCATCTAAATACTTTATATAATTACATCTAGTTAGTACAATCAACTGGTTCAAATGATTAAACTAAGAAACATTTAAGACTATGTTATGTCACTCTAAGACTTGAAAGCAATACACCTGTGTTTATTTTTATTACTCAACTACTCTGATGTTTCAGTGACTGTTCTCTCCATCCTCACCCCTTTCCACCCCACCTCCCCCCGGCCAGGAAGGAGGCATATAAAGGGCAGTGATCATTGCTGATACTTGTATGGCATGGATCTTTATGAAGAGCTTTCTGATTCTGCTTCCTCACCTGGAAAGTGGGCACCTGGCAAGGTTACTGCGGCATGTTAACTAAGTTAATAGATATGGATCTAAAAATCACTATAAAATGTATGGAGCACTCCCATCACCTCAAATCAGCCATGGTTTGCTTCTGTCAAGTGCACATGACGTTTTAACATGTTTGGTTTTCTGCCATTTGTATTCCAGAGGGTAGCTGCATTTAGAAAAAAAAAAATCCAATATATAACATCAAAATGCCTCACCAAACATATACAGAATATTCTCACTAGTATAAAAACTCTAAATATATAAAACGTGGACATTAATGCAAATCATATGAGAAGACAGAACTTTAAAGCTCAAAGATACCTCAGGTTACCTTTTGTTATCTTTAGGTTACAAAAATGAACCCCAACATAGGATGTGTCTTACCAACAGATTGCACATATCCCTCATCCAGAATTTCTAACAAAGTATAATCTCTGAGAACTATTATTAAAATAAATTACATTCCTTATTTAAAAAGCCATAAAGGAAAAGGATTACAGTAAAACCACAAGTAAAGAAATACCAGATTGAAAAGGTAGGGGTCTTTGAAAAAACAAAACCAGCCAAAACTGTGAACATGTCTAGCATTTAGATATTGAGATTTCACAACCATTAATAGGATTTCAATTATTAACCAGTGAACAGACAAGAGACGGTGTCTGTGGTAGACACATTCCAAGCTTTTATATTTTACAAACAGAAGGTGTGGTTCTTATATTAACTCAGTATGCTGCACAATAATAGAGGCTATAGATAACTCCACAGTCAAAAAATCTGTAACAGTTGTCTATGATTATTTCCTCACTTATGTCTCATCAAATACTAAAAATCAGTTTCTATTCCCTGAGTACCAACTGGCTAGGGAATAAGAGAAAGCAGCAACATACAGACAATCCCCTGACATAAAAATATGATCATTTCTGATTTAATTTAGGCTCCTGGATTCTCTTTATAATATCAAGGAATTAAATTAAATTCCTAGTATCAAGGAATGCAAATGCTAGTTTACAAAGTGTCTCTTAAAAACTTGTTGACTGAGCCCTGGCTGGTAACTCAATTGGTTAGGGCAGTGGTCGGCAAACTGCAGCTCGCGAGCCACATGCGGTACTTTGGCCCCTTGAGTTTTTAGCAAAGGCCAGCTTAGGAGTACCCTAATTAAGTTAGTAACAATGTACCTACCTATATAATTTAAGTTTTAAAAATTTGGCTCTCAAAAGAAATTTCAATCGTTGTACTGTTGATATTTGGCTCTGTTGACTAATGAGTTTGCCGACCAATGAGTTAGGGCATCATCCTGATACACCCAAGTTGTGGGTTCGATCCCAGGTGAAGGCACATAAAAGAATCAGCCATAAGTGGAATAAATCAATGTTTCTCTAAAAATAATTTTTAAAACATTTTTTAAACTTGTAGATTGAAAAATCCTACTTATAATAGGTTTGCCTCCCTCCCTCCCTATAAACTCAATTTGAGATGTTGTTTATTCCTACATTAAAGGATAATGGGAATTACATCTATTTAGAAAATGTTCACTCACTACATACATATTTTGAAAGTAAGAATCAATGATATTGGCTCATTATCCATAGAGCCATAAGCATTAGTTCCTAGTCTTAGTACTTTTTTACAAGTAACCTGGTTCAAGATTTTTCAGTTACCCATTCAGCACACACAAAAAAGAAAACTTTGCTCCCAAACAATACCACAACCTGATTAAGAAAATCAAGGTGCTATTTAATGCAGCTCAAGGTGACTATGTCTACAGGTTAAAATTAAATTATTCTGATTTTGAACCAGATTCTCTCCAACAACGCATAAGGGAAAAGGGATCTTAACTTTATTCTTAACTACCCAAATTATGACAATCAGGGACATTAATTTTCCTAAAATAGTATTTTCCAAATTTGCTTTTACCCATGGGTTTGTACAGTGGTCGGCAAACTCATTAGTCAACAGAGCCAAATATCAACAGTATAACAACTGAAATTTGAGAGCCAAATTTTTTAAACTTAAACTTCTAACGCCACTTCTTCAAAATAGACTCGCCCAGGCCGTGGTATTTTGTGGAAGAGCCACACTCAAGGGGCCAAAGAGCCGCATGTGGCTCGTGAGCCGCATGTGGCTCGTGAGCCACAGTTTGCTGACCACGGGGTTAGTAAGTTGAAAAAACATGGTTAAATTAATTCGGGTGAAGAGGGTAAACAAGTTAAAGGGTTGCCTTTTTCCCACAGGGCATTAAAGCCTTTACCGCTCACATCTACTGTCATCTTCAAGTGGGAGAGTAGCACGTAACGTTTTCCAAACTTGTTTGAGTGGAATCTTTCTGCAGAGCATCTCGCAGGATACAATTTGGGAAATGCTACTCTAGAATCGGATGGAGTCCATTTCCATGACTTTATCTGTAACCTAACAATAGAAACTCTCTTCTAGAATTTTAACTGAAAACAGTTGTTCCTACCGCAGATCTGCCTACCACATACCACATCCATAATTAACCAGTATATAAGACTGAAATGTGGGGATTTAGTACTGATTGTGGGGATTTAGTACCTCTCTGTTCATTAGCAACAGAAAGCCTCCTTTGACAATGATCTAGTTCCTGTTATCCTGGACTAAGCCTCCTGGAATCTTCTCTCCACAAAACAATTCTAGATTCACAGAATAGCTGTGCTTTAAAAACTTAAGCATACTAAACCAAAATTGTGACCCTTGGTTCTCCTAAATTCAACAGGTAACTATCAAATTATAGATATTCATGAATACCCGCAAGAATGAGAAAATAGTAAATAATATTTTAACTCTCAAAAAATATGATAATCATTCATATAAAGTAGTTTTTATATGAATAAGTTTCTAATATATGATTTATTAAGACTAACAAAGCTAAAATACCACTGGGTTCCTTCCTGCTGTTTTTCCACCTTCAAAATTATTAGGGATTTTGTCAGTGAGGATAAGGAATCAGATTAGTTCCTTATTTCTAAGGTCATCCCATTGATAGTTTGGCACAGGTTATGAGGTGACCTTGCTTCTCCAAAAAGAGGTATTTACACACTTGGAAAGGCCAAAATTATGCCGTATCTACAATGCACATCAGTCTAACAACAGGAATACTGCTTATCCCTATAAAAATAATCACAAAAAGCACCCTTTTGTGCCACTAGGTGGCAACCTTTCAAGGGCTTAAACTTAAAACTTCTTGACTGCAACCCCACCTCTTTCCCAGCAAGGGTTCCTTTTATTTTGATATTAAGTCAGACTTAAAAAGTTACTTAACAAGATGTTTTTAAAGTTCTACAAAACAATATGATGTAACACTGCACACTCCTGACTCAAAACTGTTTAAAGGTAGACATGCTTGTCTTCCATAGACACGGAAGAAATTTGGTCTAGCATTCTCATTTGCTTCTGGTAGGAAGCATTATTTTTGGCAAAGAGAAACCTGTCAAGGCTTAATCACTTTTTCTTTTCAAGAGCTTAATCTTTTCTAGGGTAAGTCAGGTGAATGAGATTGTTAAATCACAATATGCTGTAGAAAACAAATGAATAAATACAAATTAGGTAAATTATACATAATTTTAAAATTAAATACTTTTACTACAACAAAATATAATTAATAAGCTATTATCTATCCTGCTGTATATAGGTGTGTGTGTTTTTTAAGATTACAAAAAAATAAAATAAAAACACAACCTGGACAAATCAAACATACAAACAAAAGCCTGTTTGGGTTTCCTTTAAAAAGCATTGGTGTGTGAATACATACATATATATATGTGAACAACACATATGTTTATACAAGAGATTTTTTTTTTAATGTTTAAGGCTTCTCTGCCCTAAAAAGTTCAACAATGAAGGTCACAGCCTATCAAGCTCTGGAGTTACATAACAGCCCTTAAGGCCAGAACAGTGTTTTCAAATTGGATTTAAAGGCTAAACCAATCAGCCACTAAGGATCATACAATAAACAAAGACAATGGTGACCAGGAAAAGTGAGGAAGAGGGTGGTTGCAATGACAAACTTGCCCTGAAGAATTAACATGTGGGATGCAACACACACACACCTTACCACCACACATAATAAGAGATCAGAGATAAGAGTTCTCTTTTAAGGAACTGAAGATATTTTCCTTTGTTTCATGTAACGGTCAGTTTTATCATGCTCAGTAAAGTACAAAAATAAATAAAGCCAAAAAGAATTCAGAAGGGTAGGTTTTAAAGGCATGTTTTAAATGATATGTTTATGACAAAAGTTGTTGCAATTCCAGATGTTCCAATATTGAGTAGAACCTTGAAGGCTCTTAAAATAAGTATATTATTCATGGACATCCTATATAATAAAAGTGTAGTACGCAAATTGTCCCCATGACCAGGAGGTCATCTGGGAGTTCAACCAGGGGGCAGGGCTGGCCGGGGGAAGGGAGGGAGGCCCCGGACAGCAGCAGGCAGCCACTAGGGACCATACCAGTGCACGAAATTCATGCACTGGGCCTCTAGTCTCAAGATAAAACCTCTAGTTACAGTTGTTTTTAAGAAACCAGGAAATCATGGTTACTGTTTCAGGACCACAGCCTTTCTATTAAATACTAGGCAAAAATTCCTAGAACTTGGCTTCTGAAATTTTGGGGGCACCCTTTTAAGATTTCAACATTTAAATACTATTTTACAAATGGTTTTTTTATTTTTCAATCATGTGCAAAAAGAATGGTGCAGCCCTGGCCAGTGTGCTCAGTAGTTAGAGCATCAACCTGTGCAACAGAGGGTTGGAAACTTGATTCCAGATCAAGGGCAGGTACTTGGTTCCCGGTTTGTTCCCCACCCCTGGTCAGAGCACGTGCAGGAGGCAACCAATCGATGTGTCTCTCTCACATCTATGTTTCTCTCTCTCCCCTTCTCCCTTCCAATCTCTCTATGGGATCAATGGGAAAAATATCCTCACTCCTTGGATGAGGATTAAAAAAAGAAAATAATTGGTAGCATAAACATAGCTTCAAGCTTGCTGAAATTTTTAGGTAGTAAATGGATTTACCTACACTAAAGGGTAAAGCAAGGAGGTGCTGCCAAACCACCCTCTGACTGAGATGGTTCACCAGTGAAGGTGTATTGTATTAATCATCTGTAGTAAATTCACAATTTTAATTAACGATCGTCATCAGTGTTCACCTACTAATGATACTGCCTATATCATAGACAAAATAGAATTACAGATTTCTACAGATAAATAAAATGTCAGACTTTTGTTTTCATAGTTTCAATGGCATTGAGTGTCCCCTGGCAATATTCATGTCTGTCAATCAGCATTTTAGAGTATGTGTACACATAAGTAAAATAATAATTTAAAGAATACATGTGATTTTCACAGTGCAACAACAGAAAGATATAAACTAGGGAAAAATCATCAACGAGCTAAAGTAGTGATCAGACTGGCACACATTTCAAAAAAATCCATGGTGTGGCTGCCCAGGCGAGGTGTAACTGAGGACAGTGTGCTTCCAGTCAAGGAGCCAGTGAGGGAGCCTGACAGTGAATGGCTCTCAGCAGTCACAGAATCAAAACTTGATCTGGGTCTATGTAAGCCAGCAGTAGAACAGGAACGCTGAGGTGTTGAGGAACCAGACCTCTGCTCCACCACTTCATCTGAAATGGACCAAAGCAGAGCAATTTATCAGAAAGGTATATTTGCCCCAGCCCTTCTTATGAAGATGCTATCATCAGAGAATTAAGTAAGTAAACACATCTGGGCAAAGGCGACTAAATAATAAATGTCATATTTCAGTGTTTTAGGAACAGGTGACCTCTTCCCTCCCCAACAAGCATAACAGACATCACTAATTAATCACAACACTTTTATACAGTCAAAATGTGACCCCTACATCCTTCTCAGCAAGGATTTGGCATTAACCTTGAAAACAAACTATATTCTTGCATGTGAAGAAAGCACATCCTGAAGGGTTATTTTCTTGTGGCGTATCAACAAAAAATCATTAAGATAAAAATAAATAAAAGTAACCATTACACAGTGGTTCTGAACCTTTGGTACACAATTAAATTGCTTGGGGTTGGGGTCAAGGAAAATCTTTTTAAAAATGAAGATCATACACCATGACCAAGTGGGATTCATTCCAGGGATGCAAGGCAGGTACAATGTTTGCAAATCAATAAATGTGATACATCACATAAACAAAGTGAAAGACAAAAATCACATGATCATAATCAATAGATGCAGAAAAAGCATTTGACAAAATGCAACACCATTTCTGATTAAAAACAAACAAACACCTCTTAGCAAAGTGGGAATAGAGGGATCATACCTCAACATAATAAAGGCCATATATGACAAACCTACAGCCAACATCATACTTAATGGGCAAAAACTAAATCCATTTCCCATAAGAACAGGAACAAAACAGGGATGCTCACTTTCACCACTCTTATTCAACATAGTGCTGGAAGTGCTAGCCACAGTGATCAGACAAGAAGAAAACATAAAAGGCATCCAAATTGGAAAGGATGACATGATATTGTACATAGAAAACCCTAAAGACTCCACCAAAAAAACTACTAGATTTAATAAAGGAATTCAACAATATAGCAGGATACAAAATTAACACCCAGAAATCAATGGCATTTTTATACACCAATAATGAATTCTCAGAAAGAGAATCTAAACAAACAATCCATTTACCATACCAACAAAAAATTAAGATGCTTAGGAGTAAACTTTACCAAGGAGGTAAAAAACTTATACTCAGAAAACTACAGGATGTTAAAAAAAAGAGATAGAGGAAGATACAAACAAGTGGAAGAACATACCATGTTCATGGATTGGCAGAATCAACATAAAAAAAAATGTCCATACTATCCAAAGCAATCTATAGATTCAGTGTAATCCCTATTAAATTACCGATGGCATATTTCACAGATCTAAAACAAATACTTCAAAAATTTATATGGAACCAAAAAAGACCCTGAATAGACACAGCAATCTTAAGAAGAACAAAGTTGGAGGGATCCCAATACTAAATATCAAGTTATATACTACAAAGCCACTGTACTCAAACATCCTGGTACTGGTACAAGAACAGACATATAGACCAATGGAACAAAACAGAGACCTCAGAAACCAACCCAAGACATTGCGCTCAATATTTGACAAAGGAGGCAAGAGCATACAATGGAGTCAAGAAAGTCTCTTCAATAAATGGTGTTGGGAAAATTGAACAGATACATGCAAAAAAATGAAACTAGATCACCAACTTATACCATACACAAGAATAAACTCAAAATGGATAAAAGACTTAAATATAAGACATGAAACCATAAAAACCCTAGAAGAAATCATAGGCAGCAAAATCATAGGCAGATATCTCTTGTAGCAGTATGTTTGCAGATACATCTCCTAGGTCAAAGGAAATTAAGGAGAAAATAAACAAATGGGACTACATCAAAATAAACAGCTTCTGCACAACAAAAGAAACCATCAACAAAATGAAAAGGGAGAACATATTTGGCAGACATTTAATAAAGGGTTAATATCCAAAATATACAAGGAACTCATACAACTTAACAAAAGGAAGACAAACAAACCAATTAAAAAATGGGCACAGGTAGTAGCACAATTTACAATAGTTATTGCAATTTACAAAAATAGACCCTAAGACAGAAGTATTGAACAGACTGTCAAACCTCAGAAGGAAGGCAGGGGAGGGTGAGGGGGTGGGAAGAGATCAACCAACGAACTCATATCCATATATGCATAATCTATGGACACAGACAATAGGGTGGTAAAGGCCTGGGGTGGGGGGTGGGGGCAGGGTGGGAGAGGTCAATGGGGGGAAAAAGGGGACATAGGTAATACTTTCAACAATAAAGATGAAAAAATAATACTACATTGTTTTCTCAAAGCAGTCATCAATATTGTTTTTTAAAATACTTCCTAATTTGAAAGACCAAAAATATCCAGTGTTTTATTTTCCATTATTTCATTAGTTTCGAAGATGGTGACACACACACACACACACACAAAGGGCACAGAACCTAAATAGACCCTTCTCCATCCAACGGGGACATACAGATGGCCAAGAGACATATGAAAAAACACACAAACCTCGGTGGACCAAATGTGCCCATTTCTATTAAAACGACAATGATGTATCACCTCATACCTGTCAGAATGGCTATCATCAACAAATCAACAAATGACAAGTGCTGGCAAGAATGTGGAGAAGAGGGAACCCTAGTACACTGCTGGTGGGAAAACAGACTTGTGCAGTCATTATGGAAAAGAGTATGGCGTTCCCTCAAAAAATTAAATATGGAATTGCCATTTGACCCAGTGATCACACTTCTAGGAATTTATCCTAAGAAACTGGAAACACCAATCAGAAAGAATGTATGCACTCCTATGTTCATAGCAGCACAATTTATAATAACTAAGATCTGGAAATAGCCCAAGTGCCCATCAATAGATAAGTGGATAAAAAGGCTGTGGTACATTTAAACCATGGAATACTATGCAGCAGTAAAAAAGAAAGATCTCTTACCCATTGAGACAGCATGGAGGGACCTTGAGAGTATTATGCTAAGCAAACTAAGCCAGTCAGAGAAAGACAGTATCACATAATCTCACTCATATGTGGAATCTAATGAATAAAATAAACTGTTGAACAAAATAGATCTAGAGACGTAGAAGCATGAAACACACTATCATATCTCAGAGGGAAGGGGCTGGGTGGGTGGTGGGGGGTTGGGAAGAGATCAACCAAAGAACTTGAATGCATATATGCATAACCCTTGGACACAGGCAATAGGGTGGTGAAGGCCTGGGGTAGAGGGTGGAGGGTGGTCTATAAGGGGTCAATGGGATAAAAAAGGAGACATATATAATACTTTCAACAATAAAGATTTTTAAAAATCTTTTTAAAAATGCAGATTCCCATCCCAGTCGGTTTGGCTCAGTGGATAGAGTGTTGGCCCTCATACTGAAGGGTCCTGGTTTAGATTCCAGTCAATCTAATGCAGGCTCAATCCCCGGCCCCAGTCAGGGTGTGTGCAGGAGGCAACCAACTGATGTGTCTCTCTCACATGGATGGTTCTCTCTCTGTCTTTCCCCCTCCCTTCCACTCTCTCTAAAAAATAAAATAAGGAAAAATATCCTTGGGTAAGGATTAACAACAACAACAACAAAAAAAACAGATTCCTAGTTTCCCATCTCCAGAGATTCTGGATTAGTAGGTCTGAGGGCAGTTCCCAAGAATCTGCATTTTAATAAGAATTCTGGGTAATTTTTATAAAGGTGGTCTAGGGACATATAAACACTGCTATAGCTGATGGTATTTCAAAAACAAAATTTGAAAGCTCTGTTTAAATCAACTTCCTGTATCTAAACTCTCCTGTTCCATTAAGCTCCTGACTGTTGTTTTTTTCTGTTGTTATCCTACTTTGGCCTATGAATGAAATAAGCACATTTGGTCCATCCAGGTTGACTCTTGGCACACACTAAATATCTGGACAGGACCTCCTTCCCTGGCTCCTTTGGCTCCTGGATGGCCATGGGCACCTAAATCCCAATAGAGGCCTATTTGGTCATCTTGGCCAATCAGGATGAGAAAAGCTAATGAAGGGCAAGTTTAGATATTATAATACTAACAGTAACAAATTATGAATGAGGAAATGAGATAAAGAACCTGACAACATCAGCTGATTTTAGGTAAAAATTGCTTCCCTGATTTTTGCTCCACAACCAACACATTGAATGACTTTTTTATGGCAAGGAAGTACTTCTTTTGGAGAGGTGCTGGGTTAGAGATATTCCAAGTGTCTTTGATCCTCTTCATATCACTTACATTTTTAGCTAAATCTATATTACTTAAAAACCAGTATAAAAGACCTACCCACCATGCCTTTGAGATGATTTTAACATCTTGTCAACTAGTGCCAAGTTTTATCTTCTCAGAGCTCATGCCTGCATAGCTTCCTTACCATCAATGCTTTTAAAATCCAAAAGATAACTTCTATTGTCAACCAGGTAAAGCTGTAAGCTCATTTTCACATAATTGCCAGTCACTGGGTTTTTTCTCCTTACACGAAGGTGGTATGCGTTCACTACCTAAAACAAGAAATCTTCGTGAAGGAAAAATGTTAAAATTAACAAACTATAAAATATCTCCCTATTCTTATTGCAAAGAATATAAAAATGAATCACTGATAGAAATGAGATAGAGAAGAAATTCCCAGATGATCCTTTTGTATATTACAATAGTAGCCCTGCGTAGGAATCCATGTGCCAGTAGCTTGTAGCCAGTATCTCGCTGCCGCCCTCTGGTAACTTCCTCCACCCCCGCCCTCCATAGCCTGCTGCCCTGCCCCCTCCTGTAGCTCTCCACCGCCCGCTTATAGCTTGCTGCCCCACTCTCCTGCTGATCCGTGATCCGGTCGTTACATGGTCGGTCGTTACGTTTCACGGCATAATGACCATTTGCATATTACATCTTTATTATATAGGACTAGAGGCCCAGTGCACAAAACTTGTGCACGGGGGGGGGGGGGGGTGTCCCTCAGCCCAGCCTGCACCCTCTCCAATCTGGGACCCCTCGAGGTATGTCTGACTGCCCATTTAGGCCCAATCCCACCAGGGCAGTCGGACATCCCTCTCACAATCCAGGACTGCTGGCTCCCAACCGCTCGCCTGCCTGCCTGCCTGACTGCCCCTAATTGCTGCAGCCTGCCAGCCTGATCACCCCCTAACCACTCCCCTGCCAGCTGATTGATGCCTGCTCCCCTGCTGGCCCAAATGCCCCTAACTGCCCTCCCCTGCCGGCCTGGTCGCCCCTAACTGCCCTCCCCTGCATGCCTGGTCCTCCCCCCTAAGTGCCCTACCCTGCAGGCCTGGGTCCCCCCCCCCAACTGCCCTCCCCTGCAGGCCTGGTCACCCTTAACTGCCCTCCCCTGCTGGCCTGGTCGCCCCCAACTGCCCTCCCCTGCTGGCCTCGTTGCCCCCAACTACCCTCCCTTACAGGCCTGGTCCCTCCCAATTGCCCTCCCCTGCCGGCCATCTTGTGCCGGCCATCTTGTGTCCACATGGGGGCAGCCATCTTTGACCACATGGGGGCGGCCATCTTGTGTATTGGAGTGATGGTCAATTTGCATATTACCTCTTTATTAGATAGGATGGTAATTTAGTATTTTTAATACTCACTAACAATACTGTTTACAGCAATTAAAATTAAAGGAAACTCAGAGATTATAGTCTAGCTTTCATTCTATATATGCCTCACTCAAATAATTTTGGCTGCCCAGCCTCAACTTAAATACTTTTACCTATAAATACGGAATAGAAGAAATAAAGGGAAACTAATGTGTTACAGGTTTGTATCAGGCATTGTAACAGGTATTGTCACAAAATTTAAATATCACAAAAAATCCTGTGAAAAAGAAAGATATTATCTGCCTCTGAAGATAAGAAAACTGCAACTCAGATAAAGAAGATTCTGGGTTTGCAAAAACATCTATCAAATAAGTTACAAAAATTTTTTGGTAAAGAATTTTAAAGATATTAACATCTTTTTTTTTAACTGACTAAATAATAACTGCTTCAGAAAAGAGAGATCTGAGTTTTAAATGGGTTTAAGGAAATATTTTATCTACGCCTTTCACATACAAATAATGAAATGAAAATGACTGATATATTAAAACATGTCAAGTGAGTATTTACATGGTATGTTTGAATGTTTTTCTTCCACCTTTAAAAATACATTCACAGTCCTCAAAAAAGGAACAAGAGTTAAAGGAATACCCGGAATTTAAAAACAAAAAATGCTTTTCTTCCCAACAAATAAATAAGAGTTGAAATTAATTTGAGCACTGATATTTTTAAAGGAAAATGTGGCTGAGAGTAAAAATATATTTCATAATTAAGGATTGAAAGCACCAACCAAGTAAGAGAGGTTTTCTCAACTTAGAGAAACGTGTTTGTTGACTGAATAAATATACCGATGTATACTATGTATTGACCACTAGCTGCTACTGATACTGACAAAAAGAGAAACCCTGCCTAAAAGGGGAGAGAGAAATGTAAAACATAGTATCTTTGAAGACATATGACTTTTTATTGCTATAATAAATGCTGAAACGGGTGGACTATTTTCTCAGGTGATTTCAAGTTGATTACTTTTTGTTTCTTTGCCAAAAATACTATATTGAAATTCAAAAATACATCAACATATTTCTTCCTTACAGAGATTTATTTGTCTTGTTTTGAATGCACATGGTATATTATTGCAAAGAATGGCAGTTATAGCCAGAAGCATCAAGATCACTAAATTTCTATCTAAATAAAAAGCAATGCTTTAATTAACCTCAGTACTCAACTCAGCAGTAGACAGCAGTTTACTATACAAAAAAAAATGGCTTCTACAAATGATCTTAATATACAATTTCCTACCTTCCATTCAAAATCCAGCTGCTTCATAGCTCGGTAAACTTCAGCCATAATGTCATATGGTTTGCTTTGACTTCGGATTCCAAGATGCCACTTGGCTTTCTTTACAGCCAAAGATTTGGGCTTAGTTGTATTCAGTGCATCCAATGGACATCTTGCTTTAGGGCTGTCTGCTATAAGAGGTGGCATCCTTTCTGGATGAGGTTTCAGGCCTGGAGGAATATGCATGGCACTATCATCCATAAAGGAACCCGTTGGGGGACTAGAGGCGAGGTAGAACTCACTGGCTTGGTTCATTATTCTCCGATTGTCAATAATAAGATGATAGGCCACTGCAAGCTGGTCTTGAGGGTCACCACTATATAGACTGTTCATTACTTCTGATTCTGTACACTCAAATTTTTCACACACTTCTTTCACAGCCTCATCATCAATGACGTTAGCATCATAGGAGGGGTCTTCAGGAAATAAGTAACTGGGCAAATCTTGTTTAAACCATTCATGCTCTCTAGGAAAAACACCACAATACACTATTGTAAGAACATGCTTTGGCAAGTCCCAAATAATTTAGACATGGGCAACACAATATAACAGAATCAGAAATACCTAGTCACTTACTAGCTATGTGACCCTGGGTGAGTTAAATAACCTTTGCCCTTGAAAAACTATGGTTTTTCAGACTTGGTATTTGGCTGACATTTTCTCAAAAATAAACAAAATGAACCTGTCACTGTGAAGGAGACAACTGGAAGTATTTGATGTCAATGATAAAATTCAAGCTCTCAAGCAAAATTTTAGAATTTTGTGTTATTTGTATCTGTGTCCACGAGTTTGAAAACTTCCCAATACTTAAAGACTTTTCTGATAACTCTGTAGTGATGATGATGATAATCTATACTAATAAAAGAGTAATATGCTAATTAGACCGGGAGACCTTCCGGAAGTCCTTTCAAAGACGGGGCTTGGCCGGCCTGCAAACTGCCCCCAAACGGCCCTCAGCCCCTCACCCAGGCCAGCCAACCCCCCCAGTGGGGACGCTCACCCCAATGGGGGCATGGCCAACCTGCAAACGGCCATCAGCCCCTCACCCAGGCCGGCCACACCCCCCAGCAGGGACCCTCACACCAATGGGGCATGGCCAGCCTGCAAACGGCCCTCAGCCACTCACCCAGGCTGGCCCCACCCCTAACAGAGACCCGCCCAACCCCAATGGGGGTATGGCCGGCCTGCAAACCGCCCCAGCTCCTCTCCCAGGCTGGCACCGCCCCCTAAGGGGACCCCTTCAGGGCAGACCAGCTGGCTCAAAAGGGTAATATGCTAATTAAACTGGACATCCTTCCAGACAAAGCCATGGTGGCGGGGCCAAGGCAGAGGCAGTTAGGGGTGATCAGGCTGGCAGGGGAGAGCAGTTAGGGGGATCAGGCCAGTGGGGGAGAGCAGTTAGGGGGATCAGGCCAGTAGGGGAGGGCAGTTAGGGGGATCAGGCTGGTGGGGGAGAGCAGTTAGGGGGATCAGGCCGGCAGTTAGAAGCATCAGGCCAGTGGGGGAGAGCAGTTAGGAGTATCAGGCCAGCAGGGGAGAGCAGTTAGGGGGATCAGGCCAGCGGGGGAGTGCAGTTAGGGGGATCAGGCTGGCAGGCAGGTGAGCGGTTAGGAGCCACTGGTCCCAGATTACAAGAGGGATGTCCAACTGCCGGTTTAGGACCGAAACTGGCAGTCGGACATCCCCCAAGGGGTCCCGTATTAGAGAAGGTGCAGGCCGGGCTGAGGGACACCCCCCTCCCATGTACGAATTTCATGCACCAGGCCTCTAATTTACATAATAAAAGCCTAAGCAACCATTAGGGCTGAACGACCAGAATGACTGGTCGCTATGATTCACACTGACAACCAGGGGGCAGACGCTCAATACAGGAGCTGCCCCCTGGTGTTCAGTGTGCTCCCACAGGAGGAGTGCCACTCAGCCAGAAGCTGGGCTCACGGCTGGCAAGTGCAGCAGCAGTAGTGGAGCCTCTCTCACCTCCGCGGCAGCACTAAGAAGCAGCGAGCCAAGCAGTAAGGAGCAGCAAGCAGGTGGGCAGTAAGGAGCGAGGGGTCCCGGACTGCGAGAAGGATGTCCGCTGAGTGGTCCTTGACTGCGAAAGGGAGCAGACCCAGCTGAGGGACCCCCCCCCCCCGGTGCACCAATTTTGTGCCCTGGGCCTCTAGTTTTACATAATACTAGAGGCCCGGTGCATAAAAATTCATGCACGGGGGGTGGGGGGGGCGGTCCCTCAGCCTGACCTGCCTCTCTCACATTCCGGGAGCCTTCAAGGGCGGGAGGCGACCCAGCGATCAGGGGAAGGCGATGCCCCCATCACACCTCTGCTGCTGCCACTGCCAGCACTGCAAGCCTTGGCTGGCCCTAGTAATCTGAGCCTCGGGCGGCCCTGGACGGCTGGGCAGCTGCCATCCAAGGCTTGCCTGCACCTCGGGCCGGCCCTGGGCAGCTGGGCAGACGACATCCGAGGCTTGCCTGTGCCTCGGGCCTCGGCTGGGCAGCCACCATCCAAGGCTTGCCTGCGCCTCAGCTGGCCCTGGGTGGCTGGGGGGCTGAGGGCGGGTCCAGCCGCACTGTGCGCCTGCCGCGTCCCCCCCCCCCCCCGGAGGGGCTGAAAGGACTGGGGGACTCCAGCGGGGCTTAGGGGACTGGGCACCACCATCTTGTGGCTATGGGCTGCCATCTTTGTGATGCTGTTGATGGTCAATTTGCATATTCCCTTTATTAGATAGAATTATATAATGAAATGTCACCATTTGGAAAATCCCTTTAACTCAATAACCCAATATTTTCCAAATGACCAATGCCCAATATTACAGAACTAAAGGCTCGATGCACGAAATTCATGCAAAAGTAGACCTTCACAGCCCCAGCTGCTTCAGCCCTCGCAGCCTTGGCAGCTGCCTCAGCCCTCACAGCCCCGGCTTCGTCCAGAAGGTCGTCTGGAAGGGTGTCTGGAAGGGCATCCGGAAGGGCATCCGGAAGGGCATCCAGATGGTCATTCCGCTGTTCGGCCATTTGGTCAATTTGCATATTACACTTTTATTATTATAGATTACACATGGACACACACAAATGCATTAATTATACAAAATAAAACAGTGGATTTCAATATAATAAAGTACAACAGTTAATTGATATGTTTTCTAATTTGATAATGCAACCAACATGTTAAGCTTTGGATTTATATCAAAGAAAAATACCAAATAATACTTGCAGAGAGAAACCAAGATGGCGGCATAGGTAAACACCTAAACTGCTGCCTCGCACAACAATATCAAAACTACAACTAAAAGACAAAATGGACACCATCCAGAACCACAGGAAAGCTGGCCGAGTGGAAATTCTATAACTAGAAGAAAAGAGGAAAGCACATTGAGACTCAGAGGAGCTGCAGGAGGCAGAGGTACAGAGACTCGCATGTGGAGAGGACGGGTGGCTGTGTGCATGGGTGGCTGGCTTTCTAAAGCGGGAGGGAGAAGGAAGCTCCTGACTGCACTGAACTCCAGTCCTGGGCGAGACACTGGGAAACCAGACTCATTTGGGGGGAATCTGGACTGTCAGAGAAAGAGAAAGCACACTGAGAATCGGAAACTGCGGACGGCAGAGGTCCAGAGGCACGCGCGCACAGAGAGGACTGACTGCTGAATGCACGGGAGGCTGAGTGCGCGGCTGACTTTCTAAAGCAGGAAGGAGAAGGAAACTCCCGACTGCGCTGAACTCCAGTTCCAGGCAAGTTTCTGGGAACCCCGACTCATTTGGGAAGAAACTGGACTGTCTGGCAGTGGGCAAAACTCGAGGGTGGCTTTCTCCCAGAGGTGCTTGCAGAGATTACTGAGGGACACTGAGACCCAGGGGCCTCATAGGGCAGGGCTGACGGGAAACCAAGGCTGTCTGCTCCGCCCTGAAACTCCGCCCCATCCAAGCTGAGCACAGAGGCTTTTGCAATTTTGCAAGTCTTGTCCCATAAGAGTGTCTCCAGCACAGAAGTTCTTCCAGTGTAGACACAGCTGATCCTCACAGCCAATTGGCCTGGAGGTCAATTCCTCCCAGTGATACCAACAACAATCAAGACTTAACTCCAACAAGGCTGAGCACACAGTCCACAAAGGGGTGCACCAAAAGTGTCCACCTCAGGTAACTGGGGAGGCTGAGTCACTGGGCCCTAGAGGACACCTAGCACACAGAGCTACTCTACCAACTCAGGGAAGCAGCGAAAATGCGGAGACAAAGAAACAGATCACAAATGAAAGAAATGGAGGAAAACTAACAACTGGATATAGAGTTCAAACCACGGTTATAAGGTTTTTCAAGAATTTCCTAGAAAAGGCCGATAAATTTAGCGAGACCCTCGAGGATATGAAAAAGGACCAACTAGAAATTAAACATACACTGACTGAAATAAAAAATATTATACAGAGACCTAACAGCAGACTAGAGGACTGCAAGAATCAAGTCAAAGTTTTGAAATACAAAGAAGCAAAAAACACTCAGTCAGAAAAGCAAAAAGAAAAAAGAATCCAAAAATTTGAAGCTAGTGTAAGGAGCCTCTGGGACAACCTCAAGCGTACCAACATCCGAATTATGGGGGTGCCAGAAGAAGAGAGAGAGCAAGATACTGAAAACCTATTTGAAGAAATAATGACCGAAAACTTCCCCCACCTTGTGAAAAAAATAGACTTACAAGTCCAGGAAGCGCAGAGAACCCCAAACAAAAGGAATCCAAAGAGGACCACACCAAGACACATCATAATTAAAATGCCAAGAGCAAAAGACAAAGAGAGAATATTAAAAGCAGCAAGAGAAAAACAGTTAATTACCTACAAGGGAGCACCCATACGATTGTCAGCTGATTTCTCAATAGGAACTATGCAGGCCAGATGGGAGCGGCAAGAAATATTCAAAGTGATCAATAGCAAGAACCTACAACCAAGATTACTCTACCCAGCAAAGCTATCATTCAGAATTGAAGGTCAGATAAAGAGCTTCACAGATAAGAAAAAGCCAAAGGAGTTCATCACCACCAAACCAGTATTATATGAAATGCTGAAAGGTATTCTTTAAGAAGAGGAAGAAGAAGAGAAAGGTAAAGATAAAAATTATGAACAACAAATACATGTCTAACAACAAGTGAATCTAAAAATCAAATGAATAAAAAATCTGATGAACAGAATAAACTGGTGAATATAATAGGATCAGGGGCATAGAAAGAGAGTGGACTGACAATTCTCGGGGGAAAAGGGGTGTGGGTGGTGCGGGAAGAGACTTGACAAAAAGTGTACACCTATGGATGAGGACAGTGGGGGAGAGGTAAGGGCAGAGGGAGGGGTGGAAACTGGGTGGAGGGGAGCTATGGGGGGAAAAAAGAGGAACAATTGTAATAATTTGAACACAAAAGATTTATTAAATTAAAAAAGAAAAAGAAAAATACCTACAATTATCAGAAAGCTATTAAAATGTTCCTCTTTTCCAACCCCTTGTATGAGTGAGGTCAGACTTAATCAGCAGACTTCAACTAATACAACATACTGCAACAGAGTGAATGAAGAAGTAGATATGAGAACCTAGCTGCTATCTTTGATTAAGCCAAACATTGAGGGTATTTGAAAAATGTAAAATAATGCCACTCCTGTCACCATTTGAGAGGAGGAGTAGATATGGTTATTTTTCATAAAAGATGTTATTAGGTTAACATGTATAGGTACATTATTATTTAGGTGAATTAAATAATTTTTAAATTTCTCATTTTTCATTTCTAATATGTTAAATATTGACAGATACCTGCATTTAAAAAAAAAAAAACACCAACTCTTTGGTGACCTCAACTTTAAGAATGTAAAGGGGTGCCTGGCAGGCGTGGCTCAGTGATTGAGTGTTGACCTATGAACCAGGAGGTCACAGTTCGATTCCTAGTCAGGGCACACGCCTAGTTTGTGGGCTTAATCCCCAGTCGGGGGTGTGCAGGAAGCAGTCAATCAATGATTTGCTCTCATTATTGATGTTTCTATCTCTCTCTCCCTCTCCCTTCCTTCCTGAAATCAATAAAAATATATGTGAGTTTTAAAAAATAAAAAGAAGAGTGTAAAGAGGTACTAAACCCAAAAGTTCAAGAACCAGTCTCCTAAATCTTATTTTCTCACACTCCGTGTCTTTGCACATGAGGTCACTATTGCTACCCTAGGATATCCCATTCCCTTTCATCTAGCATGTACTATTCCTTCAAGATTGTGCAAGCATTACTACATGAGGGAATGGAGCACTCCCAAAGCTTAAACTCAAATCAATATATATTTGTGTGGATATCTTCTATTGACTGATTAATTCATTTATGAATATTTACTAAGGACATTTTATGGCAAAAAGATACCTTCCTTCACCTCATAGAGATTATATTCTAGCTGGATAAGATTAAACAAATACAATAATCTATATATATAAAAGACTAAGTGTCCGTCCTTCCCTCCAACCAGTAGCTATGACGAGCAATGACCACCAGGGGGCAGACACTCATCGCAGGAGCAGCCATGATGCGCACTGGCCATTTAAAATAAACGGCACGACAGACCTGGCGCCGACAAACCAACACTCAGCTTCCCGCCATCACCTCCCGTTTTGAATTATATTTCCTCATTTTACCTTATGGTTTTTCCCTCGGAATCTCTATCACAGGATTTTCATGTTCATTTATTTGTAACTATGTATTTACTAGTGTCCAGGTGCACAGATTTGTGCACATTGAAAGGAAATTAATTAGAAGAAATAGTTTAATATCGCTGTTCGCCCTTTCTCTATAATAGAAGTGTCAACCAAATTCACGAAAGACCATGACAGATCAAAACACATGCATGCAATTGGCGCCAGCGAGAGCTTTACATGTATCATGCATGCGTGAGTCAACTTAGCCTTTAACATATATAGATAAACTTGCTTAATTAGACCTGCTTTCTGATTTAGCTTAACTTTTTCCAGTCCAGTGAAGCACCCCAACTACTCTTTCAGGTAATTGTCAGTTACACAGCAGTAAATATTAACATCAGAATGATTAGAAGTCACCTAAGCAAAGAGCTGAGGAATAGGTACTCCCAGCAAAAGAAACAACATGCAAAGACTCTGAGACAAGAAGAGTTTTGCCATGTCCAAGAAACTAAACTAACACCACCATCATGAAAGCATGAGTTAAGGGTTGGAGTGGTAAAAGATATCAGAAAGTTATGCCAGCTGCAGGACATATAAAAGGTTTGGGGATTTGAACCTATGGTTAATGAAAATCACTGCAAGCTTTTGCAGAGATGGGTGACAGGATATAATTTGTATTCTGTACATATTGCTCTGCTTGTGATATAGAAATTGAATTGAAAAGTTAAAAAAAATGATGGTTGTGGTGATAAGAAATAGTGGTGTGCCAGGCCCTGAGGATACAAAGATGTAACCTCTACAGTGTCTAGATCTTTCTATTGTAACACTCATACTTTTCTATAGTTGTTGATTTCTTCTTACTCTTCCCGCAAAACTGGGAGCTCCTTAAAAAAGGGACCTGGTCTTATTTAACTATGCTGCAGTACCCAATACAGAGTAAATGCTAAATAAATGCAGAATAAATAAATGATGAATAGACACATGAAGTATGAAGACAAAAATGAATTCATTGTGTTTATTTGCTATATCATGATAATAATAAGCATCTAATAAGTGCTTAGTAATAAAAATTACTGATAGCTTTTTATTTTAAAGAAATAATAGAAGATAAATTATATTACATATCTAAATTGGGTATCAGTTTTATGGTCTGTAAAATAAGATTAATAATAGCTACCTATTAAAGGTCAATGTAATAAAACATGTCAAGCATTAAGCAAAATATCTGGTATGTAATAACTATTCAACAATTAGTAACTCTTTGCCTTTTGAACTGTATTTTATTGAATCAAGAATTTCCAAACAGGCCCTGGCTAGGTAGCTCAGTTAGTTGGAGTGTCCTCCCGATATATCAAGGTTGTGGGTTCCATCCCCAGTCAGGGCACATACATACAAGAATCAAACAATGGCCTTGGCCGGTGTGGCTCAATTGGTTAGAGTATCATCTGTACACCAAAAGGTGGCAGGTTTGATTTCTGGTTGGGTGGGTACATACCCAGGTTGTGGGTTCGATCCCTGGTCAGGGTGCATGCATGTGGGGGTGCAACAGATAGATGTTTCTTTCTCACAGTGGTATCTCTCCCCTCCCCTCCCTTCCCTTCCCCTCCCCTCTCTCTCTCTCTCTCCCTCCCTCTCTCCCTCTTTTCCCCCTTCCTCTTTCTAAAATCAATAATAAAAGAGTAATATGCTAATTAGACTGGGAGACCTTCTGGACGTCCTTCAGGACAAAGCCGGGGGCTTGGCCGGCCTGTAAACCACCCTCAAAAGGCCCTCAGCCCCTCACCCAGGCCGGCCACGCCCCCCCAGTGGGGACCCTCACTCCATGGGGGCGTGGCCAGCCTGCAAACAGCCCTCAGCCCCTTGCCCAGACTGGCCATGCCATCAAGTGGGGACCCTCACCCCAATGGGGACATGGCCAGCCTGCAAATGGCCATCAGCCCCTCACCCAGGCCATCCACACCCCCCAGCGGAGACCCTCACCCCGATGGGGGCGTGGCCGGCCTGCAAACTGCCCAGGCCCCTTGCCCAGGCCAGCCCCACCCTCTCAAGGGGATCCCCACCCTGATCCAGGACCCCCTTCGCGACAGGCCAGCTGGCTCAAAAGGGTAATATGCTAATTAAACCAGATGTCCTTCCAGACAAAGCCATGGTGGCAGGGCCAAGGCAAAGGCAGTTAGGGGTGATCAGGCTGGCAGGGGAGAGCAGTTAGGGGGATCAGGCCAGTGGGGAAGGACAGTTAGGGTGATCAGGCTGGCAGGGGAGAGCAGTTAGGGGGATCAGGCTGACAGGGGAGAGCAGTTAGGGGGGTCAGGCCGGTGGGTGAGAGCAGTTAGGGGGATCAGGCCGGTAGAGGAGGGCAGTTAGGGAGATCAGGCTGGCAGGCAGGTGAGCGGTTAGGAGCCAGCAGTCCCAGATTGCGAGAGGGATGTCCGACTGCCAGTTTAGGCCAGAAACCGGCAGTCGGACATCCCCCAAGGGGTCCCGTATTAGAGAGGGTGCAGGCCGGGCTGAGGGACACCCCCCTTCCGTGCACAAATTTCATGCAATGGGCCTCTAGTTTTTAATAAAGGCAAGTTTTCAATGAGCTTGTTTGTACTTTAAAAAAATCAACCAATAAATGCATAAGTGGAACAACATATCAATTGTCTCTCTCTCTCTCTCTCTCTCTCCTCCTCTCTCCCTTCCTCACTCTCTTAAAAAAAAAAAAAAGAATTCCTAAATATTAAAAAAACTGAATTTGGGTAAATAAGAAAATGATGAAAACTACTAATTGAAGTTGCTATATTATTTTAAGTACAGAAATGAATGCCACTATTTTATACCACCTATATACAAGTAGATTTTTACTCACATTTTTCTCCTAAAGCCTCTGTTTTAAAATAACAGAATCAATACTTTATTCTTCTAAATGTGCTGATACAAACAGATATACATACATACATATATATATATATATATAGATATATATATATATATATCTATATATATATATCTGTATCTCTAATTTTCTTTCTAAGGAAAAACCAATTAAATGAACTATATATTCTAAAGTATTGTGAACCCAAAAGGTTTTTTCCCCGTTAAGTTCATTTCCATAACTAAATCTTGTCTAATTTACAGTTTTACATGTTTATGCATGAGGCCTGGAACACTGAGGAAAGGCTGGGAAAGAAAACAGTACAGGAAAACAAAAGAATCAATCCTTGCTTTTAGTCAGGGAAACAACCACTTCAGCCATCATTTAAATGTTCCAAGAGTCATGGATCTCTAAACAGTCATTCCGGCTCATGAAGAGGAGAAGGATTCTGGAAAGATGTCTAAAGAACGTATTCTTAAGAAAATACCTGAAAAAATGTTAGGTGAGAACAAAACACTTCTAAGACACGTGACATGATAGGTAAAAGTGGAGGCAATGAGTCATCCTGGCTGGTGTGCACTATATACCAGTAAAGGTCCCATTCGCAGTAACACCAGCAACCGCACTTTCCAAAGTTTCTCACACAAGAAATCCTTCATAGCAAGCCACTAGCAGCTATTTTTTAAATTCAAAATCTTAGCAAAACTTTTATTCTTTATTTCATCAACCACATGTAAAATACATGTCTCACCCTGTTTTTCTATTAGAAATGTATTTAAATACTTTCTTAGCATACTAGAGACCCGGTGCACGAATTTGTGCACAGGTGGGGTCTGGCACTGCCACCCCCCATGGGGGCCCATCGGGGCAGGCTGGTGGGGAGGAGGGGCCATGGCTGGGGGCAGGGACCGCCCTCCAATTGGGCCGGTTGGCTGGCCACAGTGTGCATCATAGTGACTGGTTACTTCGGTCGTTCTGGTCATTCCAGCGTTCTGGTCACTTGGCTTTTATATATAGAGACTAGAGGCCCAGTGCATGATTAAATCATGCACGTGTAGGGTCCCCTACACGCTTTCGCTTTCGCTCATGGGGGAGCTGGGTGCCTGTCCGCTGGTGCACCAGGCCTTTCAGAAGCCTCCGGCATGGGGGAGGCTTCTGAAAGGCCTGGTGCCGGAGCAGACAGGCACCCAGCTCCCCCACTTTTGATGGTCCCTGGCGGGATGTGAGCTCGCTGCCCCAGAGGCCCCTTCTGTGCCGCAGCATAGCCATGGCGCAGACACTGAGCTCGCGCTGCTGCTGGCGACGCAAGCTCAGCGTTCTGCCGGCCCGATCGGCCACCCCGAGTCCCGCCCCCCCGCTCCTCCTGGCCAATCGTGGGCATAGCGAAGGTATGGTCAAATTGCATATTTGTCTATTATTAGGTAGGATATTATATCCCAGGCATTCTAGCATATACAAAGATGAGGAAGACACTCTCTCTACCTTCATTTAGTTACAATTTAAGAGAGAGAAAGATACACTGAAAAAAAGCTCCATACAAAATGAGAAAGAAAGAATAAAAGCATAAAGAAAATGAAGAAAGCACAGAAGTGGAAGCACTGACATTGCCTGGAGAAATCAGCAGTGGTTTCAAGGGAGGTCATACGTGAACAACATTTTAAAGGATGAACAAAAATCTATCAGGTCAAAAAAGGCAGAAAAGGCATCAGAGGCAGAAGGGGTCATATAAACAAAGACATGAAAGCATAAAATATATTTGTGGGACAAGGGGACATTCAATGTGGCTAAAGCACTGGTACAAGGAATGTAGTAGTGAGTGCAGGAAATGAGACTTTAGAAGAAGTGAGGAGAGCCTTACTATGAAGGGCCTAGTATGCTACCTAAGCTAAAAAGTTTGGGAAACAATCTGAAATATTTAAAAGATGAGTGCCATGATCAGATTTGTGTATTAAGGGAAGTAAAATTTATATAAAGTGTTATAGAGCTCAGGATAAAGAAGGCATTCAATTAGTGGTACTAATGTTCTATGATACTAGAATATTACATAGCAATAACAAAAGTAGATTCACCTTATGTCTTTGATAGTTGCTCGTTTCAGGGGATCAACCTGCAGCATATGCATCAGGAGAGTGGCGACAGAGCGATTGAGGTATTCTGGGATATAAAAAACACCCCCTCGGATCTTCTTAAATAACGTAGGCACATGTTCATCATCAAATGGGAGGGTGCCACAGAGAAGAGCATACAGAATAACACCACAGCTCCAGATGTCAACCTCAGGACCTGCATACAATCTAAGAAAAGAGATGACAGCACAAACCTGAAGTACAAGTGTCGCTTTCTCACCTATAGGTACCCTGCCTCTATAGCCCTATACATAGTATGGACTCCGTAAATATTGCTTTCAAGGTCTTTACTGAAGTCCATGGCCACTCTTCAACACTCACCACCCATGGAAAATAATTAATTAGTCTAACCAATTACTATTCAAGTTTCCCAAAAGAAAATAGTATATATTTTTTTTTGGCACAAACTCATTTCACTGAACTTATTGACTCATTAAAAAATATAAAACTGCCCTAACCAGTTTGGCTCAGTGGATAGAGTGTCGGCCTGCGGACTGAAGGGTCCCAGGTTCGATTCTGGTCAAGGGCATGTACCTTGGTTGTGGGCACATCCCCAGTAAAGGGTGTGCAGGAGGCAGCTGATCGATGTTTCTCTCTCATCGATGTTTCTAACTCTCTATCCCTCTCCCTTCCTCTCTGTAAAAAATCAATACAATATATTTAAAAAATATATATATATATATATATAACTTTCTATGGTTGATTTTTTAATAGAAACAACAAAGAAGATGACCATAAACTTGGGGGGGAAAACCCCCACAATACTAGATAATGTATAGGCTAAATCTTTTTACCATCAATCTATTATAAGAAAGAAAATGTGTATGTAACAGAATCTCATTCCTGGCACACCTATTTTAAAGAATATGTGAGACAGTAAAGTGCCTAACTAGTTCTGCGGCAATGTCTCTGACAGTATTTGTCCTGCATCACATTATCTTGAGTACCCAATGACTTTCTTTCTAACCACTTGCTAGCTTATTGGACTAAGATTAGCTTTGCTCCAGAAAAACTATGCCTAGAAGGTTTTTTCTCTCACCTGTATACAGTATTAAAATTCCCCTGATAGCACATTACCAAACTCAAACCTGGGTCTGAGGTAACAAAGTAAATCTCTACAATTCCAATTTTAAAAAGAATATAAACTGCCCTACCTGGTTTGGCTCAGTGGATAGAATGTCAGCCTGCAGACCAAAGGGTCCCGGGTTCGATTCTGGTCAAGGGCACGTACCTTGGTTGGCTCCTCCCTGGCCCAGGCCCTGGTCAAGGCAGGTGCAGGAGGCAACCAATCAATGTGTTTCTCTCACATCGATACTTCTCTGTCTTTTTCCTCTCTATTCCACTCTCTCTAAAAAAATCAATGGAAAAATATCCTTGGGTGAGGATTAAAAAAAAAAAAAAAAAGGATATAATCTGTTTCAATAAAAATTGCTATCCATCATTATCACTGTTGGCTGTACTGTCCAAAATCCTATAGCTACTATCTTTGTAATATACCTTTTCTAGTTTTTCTCTCATAGAATTCTGTTAACTCTTACAATCAGATGGTCTCTGTAGAAGACTTAAGTTTACAACTGCAATCAATATAAACATTTTAAAATGTACCAATGAGAAAATTATGTAACTACAAAATCTCCACTTGTGTACTTGAATTCATAAAATGACATACTGCCCACCCAAAACCTCATTCTTCCAAAAATAAAATATACTCTATATACTTTTAAAAAGGATATGTAAAATATCATTAAAGGATCATGTCTGATAAGTAAATAATGACACTAGCTTAAATTTAGCAAATTCTTACTCTATTTGCACTTTTCTAAAATGAAAAAAGAAATCAACATTTATTTCAGTCTTTTTTAATGGAAAACTCCTTAAATATATTCATAACAAAATTAATGTTTAAAATATTGCTTAGTATAACTGTTCTATCTTCAACAATGAAAAAATTAAAGGGACAATTTGTTTCTACTGTGTTAAAAATCTAATCTTGTGAAGAGAATGTACTATAATTAAACGTTATCAGAATAAACAAAAGATTATAAAAAGCTTACTCTTCGCTGATATATCATTACCTGCCTGAGATTACTTCAGGTGCTGCATAATTTGGAGATCCACAACTAGTTCGCAGAAATTCACCATCTGACATCATATTAGATAATCCTGAAAGTAAGAGTAATGTTTACCTGGTGCTAGATATTTCTAAAAGTAGAGATAGGTGCATGAGGAAAATGTCAAGTCTTTAATGTCCATACATCATATTTTTAAAATTATTATAAAAAGGAGTGGAAAGCATTTGTTAGACTAGAAGGAGACCATTTCAGAGTGCTGTTACACTATGACAAAAAAGCTAAAACATATCACACGTGTGAATGGAATGAAATTCCTTTTGTAAATAAAAGTATTGATTCACTTCACAAATATGAGGTTATTCTAAAACTACATGAACTTTTCCAAACATAAAATTACCATCATATTATTTACCCACTTCTACAGTTGAAAGAATAAAATAGAAACTATGCTTTCAAAAGCCTTTTTTTAGAAATCTCTAGGTAGAAATCAGACAAGCTCAGTTGAATAAAGATTATGTTCCAAAAGTTTTTAATCTGGAAATTTTTCAATTAAAAATAGAAAAAATAATCAATTGAACCAAACATCTAGTTGAACTACAGTACTAAATGAATTTTGTGATTTAGAGAAGGAAGGGAAATAGGGAGACTAGTTTCCTGGTTTTTAGATTAAAGACAAGCTACTGAAAAATTTTTAAAACAAGCAGTGCTGACCTCTGGCACCCTTCCATCTCTCTTTCTATAATCTCTTACTTCCTAATCCTTTTCCCAAAACATCCTGCACTTTAGCTTTTCCTTGCTCCTGACAAAAACTCCTCTTGTTTTGTCAAGTGGTAGATGTTAGGGAGGCCCACTGGCACCGCCCCCCTTGATTCACAGGACTATAAAGCTCCAGAACTGCATGCAAACTTCCATGTGCCTCCAGGTAAGTGCATTCATCAAAGTGTCCCTATTTTCAAAGGAGCTTGTGGCCTCCCCCTCCCTCCCTCCCACCCACACACACACATAAAAACACTTTTAGGAAGAAATGCAGATTGAATGGTTTTACCTTGATCCTACCCCTCTAACATCTCTAAAAGTATCTGCTGCACACAGACACCAGGAGGGTGAGGGCATGAGTGGGGGGTGGGGGGCAATTGGAGGATAAGGACACATATGTAATACCTTAATCAATAAAGAAAAAAAGTTTTTAATAAAAAATAAATTTTTAAAAAAGTATCTGCTGCATTTTTTTTTAATTTATTTATTTTTAATTATTGAATTTATTGGGGGTGACACTGGTTAATAAAATTATACAGGTTTCAGGTATACAATTCTATAAATCATCTGTATATTGTATTGTGTGTTCACCACCCCAAGTCAAATGTCTTTCTTTCACCATTTCTCCCCTCTTTACCCTCTTCTACTTCCCCCACTCCTCTTTCCTTCTGGTAATCACCATATTGTTGTCTGTGTCTATGAGGTTGTGTTGTTTTTTTCTGCATTTTTTTAAAAGCATGTTTAAATAAACAGACCAAGCAAGCTACTGTGGAGGCTGTACAACTAATCCCTTTTCACAGCACAGGGCTTTACAATGTTGAAATTGAAAGTTCCTAGGTCTTTAAGAATTGTTACTGACATTTCTGAACAACCCTGGAGTCACATACCAAAATCAGCTATCTTGGCATTCATGTGTGCATCCAACAGCACATTCTCTGGTTTCAGGTCTCGGTGCACAACCATATGCCTATGACAGTAATCCACCGCAGACAGGATCTGCTGAAAGAGCCGCCTGGCTTCCATTTCTTCAACCTATCAATGTTAAAGAAGCTGCACTAGAAATATCTGGGACATCTACACAGCAAGAGTTTCAGTTTCATACTCAGCCTAAATATAACTGAGGTAAGCTCATTAGGTTCTGTTAGAATATTCAACAAATCAGACAAAGAAACCAAAAACTTGCATTAACTCTCCACATGTCAATCGACAGGTTTTTCTTTGCTGCTAAGCAGTAATATTTCATTTTCAAGTAATATTACTAAATGTGCACAAGTTCTGGGGAATCAGCAAGTAAAACAATCTAAACTGAACTTATGTGAAAATGCTAAGGCAGAAAATAACTGACGCTTCAACATGATGTATGGAAGAGATTTTTCATTTAGAAAAGCATAGGCATCATGTTGGCAACTAAATGGTACTTATTTCCTAAAATCAGTATTTCAAAAGGTGTACTTTTTAAGAAAGAAGATATGTCTAATAGTCTCTATGTTTAGTTGAGCATTATTACAGAAGCAACCCAACTTTAAAAAATATCTTTGTGGTTTGCTATTTCCCACTATTGCCCTCTTTTTAAACTTAGGAATGAATTTATTGCACTGCATAGTGTTACTCACCCGTCCATGTTTACAGATGTAGTCAAATAATTCACCACCGGACACATATTCCATTACCATAAAAAAATCTGTTGGAGTGCTGATTACCTGGTATCTTTTTGTAAATTAAAAAAAAAAAGTTAATAAAAAATATTACTTTAACCAAAAATCAACCTGTACATCTATTCTTGCTACAATTTTATATTCCAATGTTTTATAACATTTTAAGATGGCAACAGATTTACAATGTTATCAAAATAATTAGAGAACTATAAACATAGAGCTTAACAAAATTCAACTAACTTTCAAGGCCTATGGACTTTCCTCTAGTTCCTCCCTTTCATGTTTACAAAATATTTAAAATCCTTCAATCTGCAACAACTGAGTTAAGCATTAATTTTTCTTCTTAAACAAAAACGTGTTTACAGTCTATAGAAATCAGGTATCATAAGCAAAAAGTATTCTTGGAAAGGTTAAATGACACCACAGGGATAAAATCAACAAAATCCAGAAAATGGACAAATGACCCTTTATTCAACATTAAAAGAGAAAGGGAAAGCTATAGATTAAAAATAACTCAAGAGACATATTGACTAATTACACTGTATACACTTCTTTTGATTCTAATTCAAACAAACCACTTTAAAAGTCATTTATGAAACAATCAATAAAGTCTGAACACTAGCTGAATGGCTGATGATATTAGCTTTTTAGGTATTATAATAAACTGTGTTTAAGTTATAAAAGTAAATAAAAGGCTTTATGTCCCAGAGTAAATAAATACTAAAGAATTTGAAGGTTAAAAACATAATATTTGGGATTTGCTCAAAATAATTTAGGATGGGAGAAGTGGGGAGAAGCAGATAAAACACTACACTGACAACTGCTGAAGCTGAATAAGAGATACATGAGGCTTCAACACTTTACTTCGTATACATTTAAAATTTTCCATTTGTGCATGAAATTTTATTATTTATTTATTGGCACTCAAAGCTGAGCACATTTTAAAAAATAATAAAAAACCTTAGCTCTATTTGACAAAATAAATTTTTTTCCTGAAAACTACAACTCTCCCCCCGACCCCCCTCGCACCCCGCACAATTTTACAAAAGTGAAAACTCTAGCCAAAACCGGTTTGGCTCAGTGGATGGAGCACCAACCTGCGGACTGAAAGGTCCCAGGTTCTGGTCAAGGGCATGTACCTTGGTTGCTGGTTGTGGGCACATCCCCAGTAGGGGGTGTGCAGGAGGCAGCTGATCGATGTTTCTCTCTCATTGATGTTTCTAACTCTCTATCCCTCTCCCTTCCTCTCTGTAAAAAATCAATATATATATATATAAAAGTGAAAACTCTGAAAACAAGTAAAATATAACATTGACGTTTTAACTGACGGTTACATTTAACACCTATAAAGGAACAATTGTTCTAGTTTTTAAAGAGGTTTGCTTTGTTTGTGAAGGATTATCTATAATCTGGTTAATCGTGAGCAACATCTAATTTAGAGTGAGTTACTATTTAAGGCTACTAAGTATAGTTGTATAGTTTTTGCAAGGATTAAAGGCACCCAGTGGAAAGCACAAGTAGGAGCTGAAAAGAGGCCCAGATGCCACCCTGTAAGCAGGACACCTTGGCACAGGATGTGGCGGAAGCAGGGGAACCTTCTAGTAATTAGTCCACCCAAATGGAGCACCTTTTATTAAAGTGGTTCTGGTTACTATTCCCTGTTAAACAGGAAGGGGAAATGGCCAGGAAGTTGATGATCTAACTACATACTATACATTTTAAGAGAGGACACATCATATATAAACACTTGGAAAACGTAAAATATTAAAACTATAGTATTAAAAATGACAGGTTTTCACAATAAATATTTCATCTTTGGGATAAAAAATTACAAAGTATCCCACTTTATATAAAATAAACTAGTATGACTGAGGAATGATGTTGAGACTATTTCAAATGAGCTATGGAAAGGAAATTTCACCGAGAATTCTAGAAGCCATCCTATAGCAGTAAAAGCCAACTTATGAAAGGCATCCTAGCAAGCACCAAACTCTAATTGAATAAAACAAATAGTATAGAGCAGGAGCATCTACTATGTCACTTTGCTGTAGGCTAATCAGATTTATTAACAGAATTCTCAATCACTGTTCTGCTCTGTACATCTTTGGGGCATAAAAGAAAAGAAGGCATATAATTCTAATAAATTTAACTGCTAATTCCTCCAACTATATCACAAGATCTTTAATAGATACTTTTAGATTTAACTATTTCATGAAACCTCTAACTCTACAGCAGTCACTATCCACACCAAAGGCCAATATAGAGCAACAGAAACCACAGCTATCATTATTGAGCACTTACTGTGTGCCAGACTAATGGTCACACTTAAAGTTTACTGAGGACCTACCATAGGTTGAATAAAATAAAGACTAAAAGAAGCAGACAGGCAAAAGCATCTCTACTAAATTAGAGAGTATTGATCTTTCGATCAGTTAAAAATAAAGTTTCTCTAACAACTATGGAGGAAAGAAAAACACGGACAAAAATTAATCCAACAAATTCTAGTTCATGGAAAAGTTTGAAGTTTCCTTTCAATCCTGTTTACTCCTCTGAATTTTCTCCAAGTGATTATTCCCCCTACCCCCAATTGAGTTAATGGAGAAACCATGGAATAAATATCTTTCATTCTTGGTATTTAGTTTTCAAACTTTCTTCCTAATTCTAGAGGCCCCTTCGGTAACAAGGAAACTATTCTTGGCAGCTAGTCCAAAACAAACAAAACTACTAAAAGGATCAGGTCTCTCTCCTTGTTTACATCACTAACATTATTAGAGGTCAAGTCGATAACTTGTTCTGTAGCAAGAATACATGAGAGTGCTTTTTTTCTTTTTTAATTCAGATCCATAATTAAGAGGCAATGTAGCTGAATGGATTAATAAGCTCAAGGCAGGAAGCCAGAAGCTTTAAACTTCGAATTCACCTCTGCCAATTCTGAGAACATTCTATAACTCCTGCAACAAAACAAAATACCAAACAATTAAATAACTCTAAATCAGAATGAGATAGTCAAACCAATATTAAACACTTATAAATAATTACAGAAACTGAGGTAAGAAAACACTGGTAGATATGCCAGCAAAAATAAATCCTCCTGACCACTGCAACTGCTTACTGACAAAATCTGATTTTGTCAGCACAGAAACCAAAAAATTTCCTGGGGTTCTTTCAGGGTTGTTGGCATTCTAAGTCACATGGTCGAGAAATAAGACAAATACAGAGATTGCTCTCCCTTCTCCACTCTCACTTTGGCATGTGATACTTTTAGTCTGGCTTCCTAGCTCTTTCCTCTAATAGAAAGTAGCTACTCAGCAAGGAAGAACGAAGAGATATCAGTAACTAGAATAAAGTCATTATTAACATGGAGTCAAAAGTACATATGAACTATTTCAGTTAGCTGAAAACCACTCAGAATCATGAAAGAGAACTGAAATCAGCTCATAGGTTGCCAACTCCTGCTTTGGGCCAGTGCACATTAAACACTAGACATTATACCACTTAATCCTCAAATAACACCATGAGGTATCCCATTTTAAAGTTAAGGAAAACTAACAGCGGGAGAGATGAGTCACTGGGCTCACAGGTTATATTTTAATTCTTAGGATAATCTTTAAAATCCTGTATATACATATTCTGGATCACCTAGAATATAGGTCCTGGAGGATAACCTTATAATCAAGTACTGCCATGCAATTTCAGGGGCCTCATTTCTTGTTTATATTTATGATCGAGTGAGCTCCAAGTGAAGATCAAATGACACTGAAGCTTACTGTTGAACTGAAGTTTCCACGGTAGTGGCTGGGAACTGAGTCAACACAAGTTACCCAATGGCACTCCAAACCCAAGAAAAGCCTTCTCTGAACAGTCAGCAGCATGCTCATGCTGTTGGTGAGATGCACTGAATGGGCCCCCATCACTGAATATAGCTCGTGATAGTAAAGACTAAATGCATGTTCCAAATCCCAGCAATAAAAGGATCAGCCACTGATTTAGGATTTCAAGAACGCTACTGGGCCCTAGCCAGTTTGGCTCAGTGGATAGAGTGTCGGCCTGTGGACTGAAGGGTCCCAGGTTCGATTTTGGCCAAGGGCACATGCCCTGGTTGTTGGCTAGATCCCCAGTGGGGGCGTGCAGGAGACAGCCGATCAATGATTCTCTCTCATCATTGATGTTTCTATCTCTACCTCTTCCTTCCTCTCTGAAATCAATAAAGAAATATATTTAAAAAAAAAAAAAGAATGCTACTGGTTAGTTTCCTATTGTTTCCATACTTCAAACTTAGTGACTGAAAATAACAAAAATGGATTTTCTTATAATGTTGTAGGTTAGAAGTCTGACATATGTCTCACTGGACTAAAATTAAGGTGTCAGGAGAGCTGCATGCATTGCCTTCTGCAGGCTCTAGGGAGAAATCCATTACTTTGTATTTTCCAACTTTTAGAGACCGCCTGCATTCCTTATCTCATGGCCCCCTTCTTCCATCTTCAAAGCCAAAAACAGCCAATGAGTCCTTCTCACAGCTTCTTCCTTTGACCTTACTTCCATCCTAAAATCTCTCTGACTCTTTTGATGCCCTCTCCTACTTTTTTTTTAAATATATTTTTATTGATTTGAGAGAGGAAGGGAGAGGGAGAGACAAAAACATCAATGAGAGAGAATCATTGATCGGCTACCTCCTGCACACTTCACATTGGGGATCGAGCCCACAACCTGGGCATGTATCCTGACCAGGAATCAAACTGTGACCTCCTGGTTCATAGGTCAGCACTCAGCCATTGAGACACACTGGCCAGGCTCCCTCTTCTACTTTTAAGAATCACTGTGATTACATTGGGCCCACCTAGATAAGCCAGGAAAATCTCCCTATTATAAGGTCAGCTGATTGGTAACCTTTTATCTACGGACAAGTGCTGATACTCTTTAAATATGCAATATCTTATCTATAAAATGAAGATAATAATATCTTCCTTATAGGCTTAACATGAAGATGAAGTGAAATTATATACGTAAAATGCTCAATATAAATTATTCTTACTCAATAAGAGTAATACTTATTTTATAAAACTCTAACCAAGTTTTGAGATGAAAAACAAAGACAATTTTCCGTGTTTAACATATCACATTTTTTCAGTAAATATGAAACTACAACTTCAGGTGATTTAAAGGAATATTTAATATCTAAATTTTCTATGGGTCTAGTTGATTTTTCAATTATTTATCTTTCAATGTAATTAATTAGCTTACTTATTAATCTGTAATATATGATTATCTTTTAAGTTTGTAACGTGTCTTATCCCCCCAAAATTCACTTGCTTCCCCGAAGAGCTTTACTATCAGTAATTAAAATAATATTGTTGTTTTGCAAATAATATACTATGGTGGATAACCTTTAACAGTTACTTTCTACCTTTTCCAAAAAGAAAATACCCAGATACATTCATGAAAATTGACTAGTAAAAATTACAAAATGAATCTAGGAATATCAAAGTCCTAAAAGAATTTCAAAATGAATACTAGAAATGAGTCAACTTCCAAGGCTACACTCAATTCTTGAAAACAGTACCAATTTTGAAACAATAATTTTTAATTCTAAACCAAAAGTATGCAAAAAAAAACCCAAAAAAATTAATAGAGCTTAAATAAATACTTGCTCAATATAAGTATGAAAAGAAGTATTTTTATGAAAGATTAATTAAAGACAACTATTTATAAATTCATAAATAGTATCTCAAGACAGTTTCTCTTTTGTTTTATTGGGTACAAAAATACTTACAGTTTAAAAAGTACTTACAGTTTGATAATATGAGGATGACGAAAGAGTTTTAGATTTTGAATTTCCCGCTTTATTTTTCCAACAACATCTAAACTGCGAATCTTCTGTCTATTTAGGATTTTAACTGCCACTTTATGACCTGTCAACTGATGTTCTCCAACTAAAAATGAAGAAAAAAACCTGCTGATCATACAGTCATATATACCACTTTTATATCATGTATTGCATAGAACGGATGTTCTCCTTTTTCACTTCCATTCCTTCTACTAGACATGCACTCCTTGAGGATAGAAACTGTACCTGAGTCTCAGCACCTAGCACAGAGATGTTCACCAAATATTTATGGAAAAGATTACTGAATTCTATCTTCCTACATAAAAATATAATCACATTTAGAACACCCTGGATAGAATAGAATTCACTATGTTTTGTTAATCACTTTTTTCTCCTCTTCTGGTTGCCAGCCATTGTATTATAGAAGAGTATATGATTGCTATAAAATGAAATAACTAGCTTCATTATTGTTTCCTCAGAAAATTCACGTGTAGCCCCTTTTTTGGCCTTTTCCATAAAGCCTTTCCCTATTGGGAGAAATCCAACATTTTCCCCCCTTATTTGATGGAATCTCTACTTCTTTCAAATCCTCATGGTGTGTTATAAATCTCATGTGTCCTTTATCATTTTTGACAAATCATATGACATGAGCTATTAGTTCATACCTTCCTTGAATAAGACAGTCAGTATTCATTTGAATCTCCCGGGAAGTATATAGCACAGTATGTACAGACCTAATGCTAAATAAATATATTGCATTAAATGAAACCATAGTCTTTCCCCTTTCAGATAACATAGTCATAGTACTCACACTACTAATGATATATTTAAATACTATTCAAGTAAAAGCCCTCATTTGGGGAACAAATGTTTCAGCCTTCTCTCCTATTTCCTTCAATTACTATTCTAACCTTTCACCATTCTCTTCACAACACCTATTCAACTTTTGACCCTTTACCCCCTTTCATTTCTTGGGGGGAAAATGTAGTGATGAGAAGTGATGTCCTCTACCTTAAAGGTTTACATATATGCACATCCCACTTTCCTCTAGTCTCAGAGATGTTTTGGCCCTCCTCCTGATTAAGGCCAGTCTAATCATCCTGTGTCTTTGAATCCATCTTTTCTACTCTCTCCTTATATTCAATCTTTTTCTTTGTTAATAGTTCCTTCTCAGCCTATCAGTATCCCATCCTTCCCCCAAATCTTCCATTTACCTTGTATCTTCCAATAGTTACCAAGATCTGTCTTGTCAAAATTTCTGAAAACAGTAGTCTACCATTTATTGTCTTCTCTTCCTCCTTTATCCCCATGCCTAAATTCACTGTCTTCTGCTTCTACTCTTCTACAAAAACCAAAGGGCCACAAAAGACTCATTAATCCTCAAGCCACTTATACTTTTCATTTCTAAGATTAATGTACAGTTGATCCTTGAACAACATGGGTTTGAACTGTGGGGGTCCACTTATAAACAGATTTTTTTCAATAAATATTATAAACATATGTACTTTCTCTTTCTTTTGATTTTCTTAATATTTTCTTTTCTGTTGCTTACTTTACTATAAGAATACAGTATATTATGCATATACTATACATACTGCGTTAAGATACTGTTTATGTTACTGGTAAGGCTTCCAGTCTAACAGCAGTTAAGTTTGGGGAAAGTCAAAAATTATGTGTGGATTTTCAACTGTGAATGGGTTTGGCATCCCTAACCCTGATGTTGTTCAAGGGTCAACTGTAATCTGTGTTGGGCTGATCACTCTTTTTGGAGGCAGTGCTCTCTCCTTATTCACCTAACTCTCGGATGGTCTCTTTCATGGCCTCCCCATTATTCTTTAAAGATTAGTGTCCCCAGGTTTCTAACCTAGGCCAAAGTAGATCCTTAAAAGTTATCTCACTCATTTTTCATAGTCTTAATTACCACCCATATGCCAATAACTCCGCTCCCATCTTCAAATTCATACATTTCAAAATTAGCATCCCAAAAACACCTTAAATTCCATGTTCAAAACTAAACTCAGCACTATCCACCAAGCCTATGTCCTTTATTTCACTTGGTCACACATAGCCGATATGCCAGAAACCAAGTAGTCGGGTAACATTCGCTCCTACATATTTCTTGGAGTCAAGTTTCAAATCATAATGACAAATAAGTAAATAATGATATGTGACAATGACATTTATTAAGTGTTTATTATATACTAAACGTTATTTTAGGTGCTAAATGCCCTACTCACTCAATATACTATTATCTTCCATTGTACAGGTGAGAACTCTGAGACAAAGAGAAGTTAAATAGATAACTTATCCAAGGTGACATAGTAAGCATGTGATCATAGTAAACACAGTGGTAGCAAACATGTGATCTCAAACTGACTTCAGTTCAGAGGCAGCATGTTTCACCATAACATAATAATGCCCCCCTCAGAGCAATCCAAGTATGTAAGGGGTTAACCTAGGAAGGAGGTTAACCTTCTTGTCACACTGGAGATTATTTTGACATGCACAACTTTTCAAGCAATAAATTATTGTCTCAAAATCATTAATGAAGAATGAAAGTTACTTTACCTGCATATGAAACAAACAAGTTGGGAAAAATCAAATTCAAGCAACCTAACTTACTAGCATTA
This sequence comes from Eptesicus fuscus, assembly GCF_027574615.1. Taxonomy (NCBI): domain Eukaryota; kingdom Metazoa; phylum Chordata; class Mammalia; order Chiroptera; family Vespertilionidae; genus Eptesicus; species Eptesicus fuscus. The sequence goes on along the minus strand of NC_072481.1, from coordinate 38,732,312 downwards.
CAAAGTATGTTCAAGGACTCCAGGAAAACATTGTCAATTTTAGGGACTTTCTACTCTACTCAACTACGATAACCTAAACTAGAGGCCTGGTGCATGGATTCGTGCACCAGCGGGGTCCCTCGGCCTGGCCTGTGGGGATCGGGCCAAAACCGGCTGTCCAACAAACCCCGAGGGGTCCCGGATTGGGAGAGGGCAGTTCTCGGGTGATGCACCCCAGAATCAGGCTCCCTCCTCTCTGGTTCCAGGTGCATCACCCGAGAACTGCAGTTGCCAAGTCACTGCAGCTCGGCAGCTCCTATGTTGAGCATCTGCCCCCTAGTGGTCAGTGCATGTCATAGCTACCAGTAGGAGCGTCTGCCCCTGGTGTTCACTGCGCATCATAGCTACCGGTCAGATGGTCAGGCGGTCACTTAGGCTTTTATATTTATAGATGGTTTGTGGTTGCCTGGGTTGTTTATTCTTAACCTCTGGGAACTTAATAATACCCAAACATTTGCCTGGGTGGCTTAACAAGTATGTTTCTCTCCTCAAATCTTGATAGCATCAGTAAAATTAACCAGTGCTGCAATCTCCTCATCTGTACAACAGGGAAGAAGAGTTTAATTATTCCATTCCCATTTGATAATTAAAATTACTGTCTATTGAGAATATATGTGGTCTTTCCAGATCAAAGAAGTAAGACCAAGGACTCTTAACCAAATGTATAGGTGTTTTGTTTTTTAAGGCCATATGCTTAAACTGAAAAACGAGGAAACCAAAAAGTGAATGATTGCACTCAGAAAATAATAATAAAGACTTACTTTGTCAACAAATTTGATAAAGTTGCAGGACACAAAGTCAATATACAAAAATCAGTTGCATTTCTAGATGCTAACAATAAACTATCAGAAGGAGAAATTAAGAAAAAATCCTATTCACAACTACATCAAAAATAAAATACTTAAGAATAAATTTAATCAAGGAGGAGAAAGATCTATACATTGAAAGCTATAAAACATTGGTAAAAAATGAAAATGACAAATAAATGGAAAGATTAATATTGTGAAAATTTCCATACTACCCAATGGAACCTGCAGATTTAATGCAATCCTTATCAGTGGCATTTTTCACAGAAATAGAAAAAAAAAGCCTGAAATTTGTATGGAACCACAAAAGACCCTGAATAGTCAAAGCAATCTTGAGAAAGAAGAACAAAGTTGGAGGAATTTTACTTCCTGATTTCAAACAATATTACAAATATAGTAATCGAAACAGTATGGTATTGCATATAAATAGCCACATAAATCAATGAAATAGAAACCCCAGAAGTAAACCCATGCATATATAGTATTTAATTTATGATGAAGGAGTAAAAATAATACCATGGGGAAAGGACAGTCTTTTCAATACATTGTGCTGTGAAAACTGGACAGCTACACACAAAAGAATGAAAGTAGACCCTCATCAAACACATTACACAAAAACCAATTCAAAATGGATTAAAAACTTAAATTTAAGACCCAAAACTATAAAAGGACTAGAAGAAAATAGAGGGGGTAAACTTCTTGACATTAGTCTTAGCAATGTTTTTTTTTTTAATTTGGTAACAAAAGCAAAGGCAACAAAAGCAAAAATAAACAAGTGGGACTAAATTAAAGAACCACACAGCAAATGAAACCATTAACACAATAAAAAGGCAACTCACCTAATGAGTGTGAGAAAGTGTCTGCAAATCACATATCTGATAAGGGGCTACGAATTCACACAAGTCAATAGCAAAAAATACAAATTCCATTAAAAAATGGGCAAAGGAACTGAATAAACATTTTTCCTTAGAAGACATACAAATGGCCAACATATACATGGAAAGGTGCTCAATATCACTAACCATTAGGGAAATGCAAATAAAAACCACAGTGATATTACCTCAGACCTGTTGAAATGGCTATCATCAAAAAGACAAGTGTTTAAAGGATATGGCAAAAAGGGAACCCTCATACATTATTGGTAGGGGTGTAAACTGGTACAGCCACTGTGAAAAAAAACCAGAATGGAAGTTCCTCAAAAAATTAAAAACAGATGTAACTAACATATGATCCAACAATCCTACTTCTGGGTGGCTATTGAAAAGAAATGAAAACAGGATATATAAAAAAAAAAATCTGCACTCTGATATTCATTGCAGCATTATTCACAATACCCAAGATATGGGAACTATCCAAGTGTCCTGTCCATCAGTGAATAAATGAATAAAAATGATGAGGTATGTACATATACAATGGATTATTATTTAGTCATAAGGAAGAAGGAAATCCTGTTTGTAACAATATGGATGGACCTTGAGGGCATTATACTAAGTGAGATAAGCCAGACATAGAAAGACAAATACCACATGTTATCACTTATATGTGGAGTCTAAAAAAAAAAAGTTGAACTCAAAGAAAGAATCAAAAAGTGGTTGTCAGGGTCTCTGGGGTGGGGAAAATAGGGAAAAATTGGTAAAAAGACAAAAACTTTCAGCTATAAGATAAATAAGATCTGTAGATCTAATGTAAAACATGATGAATACAGTTGATAACACTGTATTATATAATTAAAATTTGCTAAGAGAGAACTAAAATGTTCTCACAAAAATATGTATATAAATATGTGAGGTGATGGGTGTGTTAATTAACTAGTTGGAAGGATCCTTTCACGATGTATACATATATCAACTAATCATAATGTACATTTTAAATATCTTATAATTTTATCAATTATACCTCAAAAAACCTAAAATTTAATTAAATTTAAAATTTTTTAAGATATTACTTTGTCTATGGCACTTGAGGAAATAAGTGACTCACTTACCTTTATACCTAAAGAAATTTTTCCCCATGACACAATGTAAAAGAAACAGTTAAATACACTGATAAGCTAACTGGATATCTAATGTCAAATATCAAGTGGATTAAGACTACCACCTCATTTTGCTGAACTATACTAGCCTCTATTGCTTAATAACTTAAGTGAATTAGTACATAGTTATAATTAAATCCAAATAGTTGTCTCATCTCATAATCACATTCCACCTGACACCCAACGAACATTACTAAAAATCTTGTAATATAGACGGATTTAAAACTAAGACTTTCTTCTATGTGTATTATAGCCATTAACTTTTCTAAGATATTAAATGAAATAAAAAGCTTGCATTTATCAAAGTTTTATTCCCATTTATTTATTCAATCTAAAAACATTTTACTGAGTACCTGGACTGTGTTGATCAAAGACATGAAAAGAGAAGTTTACTGTGTGTGTGTGGTGGGGGGAACATAAGCAATACAGAAGCTAAAATAAGTTTTGTATGGTGTTATATCTGTCTGAAGACTGTCAGGGATACCTTATTTGTAAAGGGAGCACACAGATAAGAACAAACATTAAAAAAACACCAAAATGCATCCTTCTTTTTTATAGCTGCACTAGAGGCCCAGTGCACGAAATTCATGCACTTGTGGGGGCGGGGAGCCTCAGCCCGGCCTGCGCCCTCTCGCAGTCTGGGAGCCCTTGGAGGATGTCCGACTGCTGTGGAGGTGGGAGAGGCTCCCACCATTGCTGCTGCACTTGCCAGCCGTGAGCCCGGCTTCTGACTGAGCGGCGCTCCCCCTGTGGGAGCACACTGACTACCAGGGGGCAGATCCTGTGTTGAGCATCTGTCCCCTGGTGGTCAGTGCACGTTATAGTGACTAGTCATTCCACCGTTCAGTCTATTTGCATATTAGCCTTTTATTATATAGGACTAGAGGCCCGGTGCACGAAATTCGTGCACTGGGGAGGGTGTCCCTCAGCCCAGCTTGCACCCTCTCTAATATGGGACCCCTCGGGGGATGTCCAACTGCAGGTGGACATCCTTCTCACAATCCGAGACTGCTGGCTCCTAACTGCTCACCTACCTGCCTGATTGCCCCCTAACTGCTTCCTTGCTGGCCTGATTGACCCCTAACTGCTCCTCTGCGGGCCTGATTACCCCCAAATACCCTCCCCTGCTGGCCTGATCACCCCCAAGGCTTTTATTAGGATAGATATGACCCTGCACAGAAAATTTTACTAACCCTGCTTTACAATAAGGGCTTCACGATTGAATCATTAGGACCAGACACCAAGATTTCCTTTCTTTGAATAGTGGAGGGAATACTTACCTTGTCTTTAAGTTGCCCGGAAATTAAAATGAGATAATGACTTAGAAAAGTATAAAAGCACCACATAAAGACAACTGTCTTTTTAATGAAGTGGCAAAATGAAAAACACTTTTTATTCTCCCTTTCCTTCCTTTACAGCTTTTATTTAAACTTTGAAATTTATAAAAATTTCACTCCAATTTTCATTTCTTTACATTCAACATTATTTTGTATTGGTTTCAGGTTTTATATTAGTTACAGAATAGTGGTTAGACAATCATATGCTTTACAAAGTGTTCCCCGATATTTCTAGTACCCACCTGGCATCATACCATCATTACAACACTACTGACTATATTCCCTATTTAAGTGACAATGGGTTTACAGGTTCCTTTCAATCTTTCTTTTGTGTTTTTTGTCCTTCCTTTTCTTTCTCACTTCTTCCCTCATTTTCTTTATATAGTATCTCAATTGGCCATCAAAGCTCAGTGAAGGCACTGGGACACGCTTCATCCATTTTACAGACCAGGAAACTGAGGCCAATTCCAGTTGGCTGTGGAACTTGACTCAGGAAGCCCTCAGAGCACACAGGAAGCCCTCAGAGCCACGCTCTTTGCGCTTCCTAAGGGGCAGCGGCCCAGCAAATAGAACAAACCTTCCAGTCAGGCTTCCGAGCCTCTTTCTCAAGCACCTCTTCATTGCGGATGCTCCACATTCTTTCCTCTCCCCCCATTCTTTACTGACCCCCTTCTCCGAAGCAGGTGGAAGGCTTCCCACTCACTGCCTAGGCATGCTCTGCTATGGGGCAGGGTGTAGCGAGCTTGCTTTTGGGTGAAGGCAGGAGCAGTAGTCACTGCCTCCGAAGTGTGAAGGCCACCTGAGCGAGGCCCATTAGCACTGGGAGCTTCTCTGAATCATGTCAGTCAGTCCAGTACCCTGCAGTGCAGCACCCCTTCACGGAGGTGGCTCCACCCCTCAACACCCGCCTCAGGGGTGAGGGTCCTTGTCCCTCTGCCAGGAGTCCTTCCATGCCCCTTGATCCCTGGCTGGGCCCACCCACGTCTTGGGAGCACTGCAGAACCTCTGTCTCTCTGCAGATGAGGCAGATCCCTGCCCTAGGTCTCCGCAAAGCTATGAATCTGTGGCCAGAGGCCTGGTCTGGGTCTCAGCAACCACATGCCTGCAATGTTCCCAGGGACCCTGGGAGGGGCTGGGCGAGTCCTGCCACGCCCCCCCCCCAGGGTGGCGATCTCCCCGGGGACCCCCGGGGAAAGGCTGGCTGGGCCCGGCCACGACCCCCCAAGGTGGCGATCGCCGCCCGGGACCCCCGGGAGCGCCTGGCTCGGCCCGGCCACGCCCCCCCAGGGTGGCGACCGCCGCCCGGGACCCCGGGAGCGCCTGGCTGGGGCCGGCTACGTCCCCCCAGGTTTGCATCGCCCGGGTGACCCCCGGAACTAAGAGAATTGGGCGCCGCCATCTTGGTCTTCTCAACGGCGGGATAGGCCACCCGGAGTCCCGCCCCCAGCCTCTCGCAGGCCCAATCATGGGCATAGCGGAGGTGCGGTCAATTTGCATGTTTCTCTATTATAAGGTAAGATAGTATTCCATGGTGTAAATGTACCACAGCTTTTTTATCCATTCATCTATACTCATGGCCACTTGGGCTGGCTATTCCCAAAACTTAGCTATTGTAAATAATGAAACTGATTTATATTGTAAGTAAAGACTGTATCCTAACATTTCTTGTATGAACATCAGGGTGCATATATTCTAACTGGTGTTTCAGGCTTCTTAGGATATACCCTTTGAATAACATTGAGGGACTGGAGATTATTGTGCTAAGCGAAATAAGCCAATCAGAGAAAGACAAATACCATATGATCTCATTCATATGTGGAATCTAATGAACAAAATAATCTGACAAACAAAATCGATCCAGAGGCATGGAAGCATGCAACAAACTAATAAATCTCAGGGGGAAGGGTGGGGTGGGGGGGGGGGGCAAGAAGAGATTAACCAAAAAACTTATATGCATAACCCGTGGACACAAACAATAGTGTGGTGATGGCCTGGGGAGGGGTGAGGAGGAGGGAGTCAATGGGGGGTCTGGGGGGAATGACATCCATAATACTTTTAACAATAATAATTTTTAAAATTATTTTAAAAGATACACCAAGATGGACAAATTTTCCCATAATTTATCATGTAAGTTAATATTCAGATCGATACCTATTCTGACAGGAGCACTAAGGAACATACACCCACAGAACAACTATTGCATGAATGCCTACTATGGTAAGCACTACTAGGCACCTGGGATTAAGTGGTGAACAAAGCATTTGTGTTACACTGCTAGCTGTCCCAATATCTATTCCATCCTTCTTTTCAAGACATGAGACTCCTAAATCACACCTGAGCACACCACACGGTTATCCAGAGTAAAGACTGTATCCTAGCATCTCTTGTAACTAGATGTGGCCATGTGACTTTGTAAGCAGAAATGACTCTAACAGCTTCTTCATCCCTTCCTCCATTCTGAAGCCTAGAATTCCAAAGCCACCATCTTATATCTAGAAGACAGGATTAAAAATGTGGGAACAACAGGAGAAAGAAGCCCATGCTTCTGACACCATCGGGCATGACAACAGTCTGAATCACCTGCTCAGACTACTACAAGATCATAAAATACTACTTTGTTTAAGCCAATTTTATTTTGAAAATTCCTGTCGTTCACAGCTAAATCTAAATAACACACAATTCACAATACTTTAAATCACAAAAGGCTTGAACTTACTTCTTAAAATTTCCCATTGTGCTGAACCATCCATGCACTAATGAAAATAAATTATACAATTTCTTGGCTTAAAGAGTTCTACAAACTTATCACCATTAGTGGTTCATCTTGTTTCTCCTAAATTATAGACAAACTAGAAGCCCGGTGCACAAAATTCGTGCACCGAGGGGGGTTGTCCCTCAGCCCAGATTGTACCCTCTCCAATCTGAGACCCCTGGAGGGATGTCCAACTGCCCGTTTAGGCCTGATCCCACAATCCAGGACTGCTGGCTCCCAACTGCTCGCCTGCCTGCCTTCCTGATTGCCCCTAACTGCTTCTGCCTGCCAGCCTGATCACCCCCTAACAACTCTGCTGCCAGCCTGGTTGATGCTTAACTGCTCCCCTGCCAGCCTGTTTGCCCCAACTTCCCTCCTCTGCCGGCCTGGTCACCCCTAACTGCCCTCTCCTGCAGGGTTGATTACCTCCAACTACCCTCCCTTGCAGGCCTGGTCCCTCCAACTGCCCTCCCTTGCAGGCCGGGTGCCTCCCAACTGCCCTCTCCTGCTGGCCATCTTGTGGTGGCCATCTTGTGTCCACATCAGGGCAGGATCTTTGACCACATGGGGGCAGACATATTGTGTGTTGGAGTGATGGTCAATCTGCATATTACTCTTTTATTAGATAGGATAGTGGCCTGGTGTATGGGTGGGGGCCAGCTGGTTTGCCCTGAAGGGTGTCCCGGATTAGGTGGGGGTTCCCTTGGGGCGTGGTGTGGCCTGAGCGAGGGGCCTGTGGTAGTTTGCAGGCCGGCCACGCCCCCTAGCAACCCAAGAGGAGGCCCTGGTATCTGGAATTTATTTTCCTTCTACAATTGAAACTTTGTAGCCTGGGGCGGAGCCAAGCCTCCTGCTCCCTCCGAGGCCGGCAGCCATTTCTGTTGTAGTTAATTCACCTTCTATAATTGAAACTTTGTTGCCTTAAGCGGGTGGGCCCGGACAGGGTGTGCGGAAAGCTTTGCTTCCCCTGTTGCCGGGGGCAACCCTGGCCTGCTCTCTCAAGCTCCGTTCTGCCGCCATTTCTGTTTGAATTTGTTTACCTTCTATAATTGAAACTTTGTAGCTTGAGTGGAGGCTTAGGCCTGGCAGAGCAGGCGGAAAGCTTGGCTTGCTCTGTTACCTGGGAAACCCTGCTCTCTGTGGCTGTAGCCATCTTGGTTGGGTTAATTTGCATAGTTGCTCTGATTGGCTGGTGGGCGTGGCTGGTGGGCGTGTCGAAGGTACAGTCAATTTGCATATTACCTTTCTATTAGGTAGGATTATAAACAATACTCTAAACCTATGGACTTTTATGGGTGGGGGGAATATCCCCACTTAATCTATGCCTTTTTAGAGTTTTACATTTGATAAGGTAAAGAGCTGTCATATCGAAGAAAGAATGAAACTGATGTATATTGTTCTAGAGGCAGAACTGGGAATAATAGAAACTCAAGAGAGTCATCTGTCCTATGAAGCCTTTACTCACCTCCTTTTCCACCACTTTAGCCGATACTGAAAATGTCCTTTCTAATGTAACTTCAGTATAGTTTTTTCACAGGATGTGTAACACCAGCATTTACTTGATTCTCCATTCATCTCTCAATACTAGATGGTAGAGGGCTGAGATCAGGTTCCAGCCAGGAAAATGGAGCACAGAGAGGTTAAGAACTTGCTCAAATCATTCAGCTATGAAGTGGCGGGGCTGGGATTTAAACCCAGCAGCAAGCACCATCCAATATTTAAACAGAAGCTCAGCCATTTGTCAGGATTTCCATAAGATAAATTCCTGTATTAAGTAACAGGTGGTAATAGATCAAGCCTAATTCCCCTTCCAACTCTTAAGATTTTTCTAGTTACATCCCCCAGGATCATTCCACACTGACAGGTATAAGTCTTTTAAGCAACTCTAGCCTCTGGATGATTTTAGTTGCCATTTTTCTGGATGCCTTCCAGCTCTGACACATTATCTTGATGCACAAGAAGCACGACTTCATATAGCTGCATTATGTAGTTCTACATACATAAAGAACACTTCTATTCCTATGACCAGTCGACCAGTCACTATGATGTGCACTGACCACCAGGGGACAGACACTCAACGCACATGATCGGGCCTGCAGAGATTGGGCCAAAACCAGCTATCCAACATCACCCGAGGGGTCCCGGATTGCGAGAGGACACAGGCCAGGCTGAGGGACCCCACCAATACACGAATACATGCACCAGGCCTCTAGTCTATATATATAAAAGGCTAATATGCTAAGTGTCTGTCTGACCAGTAGCTATGATGCACACTGATCACCAGGGGGCAGACATTCAACACAGGAGCTGCCAAGCTTCAGTGACTTGGCAGCGGCGGTTCTCAGGTGATGCACCCTGGAACCAGAGAGGAGGGAGTCCAATTCCTCAAGGGGCCGCCTGATTCCACCTTTGGCAGTGGATTATGTTTTTGCTGGGGCACTGTCGGCCCTGAATCTGGTTTACTGCACATATGCATTTGCATTCCACATTCTATACGACAGCAACTTTGCAGAGTACCCTCTAGCACTCCGGGACCCTTCAGGGGATGTTGGAGAGCCAGTTTCGGCCCGATCCCCAGGCCGAGGAATGGCACCACCCCAGGTGCGACCGGCCAGGAAGGGACCGCGGGAGGTTTGGCTCCAGGGCATGTCTGGCCTGTCCCATCTTGCCCAGTCCCACCCCGCTGGCCACCTTCTAATTAATTTCCTTTCAATGTGCACAAATCTGTGCACTGGGTCACTAGTAATAAAGAAAAGGAACAATTAAAAATAAAGTATTGATTACTTTAGGACTGAATTATAATAGGTTTATCTTCTAAGCTCAAAGAGTTGTCAAAATGTCCTTCTGCTATCAAAGTTACAGACATACTGTATAATAATTTGAACTATGTCAGGAAAGAGAAAGCTTCAGTCCACATGTACACACACACAAATCTGTTTACTTTCATATGCTCCACAGGACTAGGCGTTACATGTGGTACTTCTTATGCCTATACAAAAGTCCTTGACCTAGGTACAAAATTTGTTTGTAAGCAAATTTGTTGGCAGTTGAAAAGTTATCTCATTGGAATATGGCATTCATAGTGCTATGCTACCAGGAAATTATTAGCATATGTAAGTAAAATCAAGTCTATCACCGTATTAACAAGCATATGTAAGTAAAATCAAGTCTATCACCGTATTAACAAACATAGCTGGAAAAAGTGTCTTAAGAACTTCAGGGTATATTTGGGATAGTATGACTTAAAATTTAGGTTACAAAAATGTACACTAAATCCCTCAGGAGGCTCTCCAACTGAAAACATAGGAGAGACCACAAAGAGATGGGCATCATCCTTCAATAGTTAAAGATTTATTCTGTAATCCAGATCTTTCTCAGAGGCATGCACATACTTCAGTAACAAGCTCCAGGGTCATTTGTAGTGGGGGTTATTTAAGGATAGTTAACGATTCTTTCCTACAAATCTAGGAAGAACAACTAGCAGGTGTATGTCTATGTGTACGCACACATGCTAAATATTTTGTATACATTTTCATTTTAACCCTAAAATAACTTTGAGAGGAAATTTTATAGATGAAGAAACTGAGGCTTACAAAAATTAAAAATGACTAGTAAAGGATAAAATCGGTATTTAAATCCAAGTCTGTCTGATCTAAAGCCTAGTTTCTTGATGACTAAAATGATACAGTATCCTATGATTTTCCAACAAAAGATTTAGCTCATAACATCTAAAATAACACATATTATATTATAAGTACTATGGAATCTAAACACCATATGTAATACGGATTTGGGGTTGGGGGGAACGGACTCAGAATTCTGTGCTGAAATGCCAGAAACACCGCTCTTCCAGTTACAGTGGAATTTTTAACTACCCCAGTTGAAAGGCTCCTGTTATGATTGGAACGATCTTACTTTGAGACCTTAATACTGGTTTACGGAGTAGGAGGAGGGAAATGTTAGGAAGCAGAAATGAGTGAAGTGAGGAATGAGCCTGGATAAGTTTTAGGCCCTGAGGGGAGGCACATTTATTAATCCTCAGCCAACTCCATAATCGCCTGTGTTCTTCTGGCAGGAGACTGGTGATGGTAGGGTCAGAACATGCGTGGATCAGATGACTCTCCTGATTCCGGAGCGAAGGCTCTTAATCTAAATGAGTAAGGTTGACTGACACCTGACAAGGCCCTGCCTGCTGACACATATATGTGTCAAAATAACACAAGGCTCCTTTCTTCTTTGCCCATGATCAAATGAAACTCAGTCTCATGGCTGTTCTCCAAATTTCCTTTTCCTGGAAGTCCTTTCAATTTTAAATTTCTCTAAAGAGGAAGCAAGACTTTATTCCTTTTGATGAGGTACTGATTAAATAAATACTACCAGAATTCTAGGAGGTAAATATTACACCCTAGTTCACAGATGAGTGTGAAGACCCACGTCCTGTGTGGTTCAGGGTTTGGGCTCTGGAAGAGGGGCCGCACGCAAATTAAAGAGACGAGACAAGAAATAATTTGAAAATACTGGGGACCAGGTGGGAGCCCAGCTCAAGAGGAAGGACTCAGCCTGGGCTCCGGCCTCGCCATCCTTTTATTCAATTTGGGATACACCTATAGTCCTTAGGCAGTCAATTTCCAGTAACAGGCAGACTATCTTATCAGTAAGGATTTACATGACTGTCTGGTGGGAAAGTTGCTTCAGCTACCATTGTCTGGACTAAACAGTGGGTGTACAGCCCTGACCTTTGCCAGAGCTCAAGGGTCACCAGCCTTCTGGGTTCCTTGTCCACACCTCTCTGCTAGTGAAGACAATCGGCGGCTTCCCGCAAATGAGGAAACTAGGAATTATTGAGCAATGACTGTCAAGATGATATATTTGCCTCCAAAGCCCAAGCTCAAAAGTCACACCACTTTACCTCCCAATAACCAGGCTCTCTTGAATATAACATATTGGGAATGCATACTTGCATATTTATCCTTGTACCTCTAGCACTTGAGTTGGGAAATTAGGGCATAGTGAAGAGATGGAGTCCATCAGTAATAGGCTAACTTTAAAGAATTTCTTTCAATCTAAGTCAATCAAGAATTTATAGGACAATCAACTTACTTTTTACATAATCATATGAGATGAATCATTTACATGGAGTTAGGAAAAGTTTTCCAGTATAGAAATCATTATTTAAAACTGCTAGTGAAAGCATTAGCATTGAGGCCAAAGATAAAAGATTTGAAAAAATGTTCACAGATATCCTCATTCCAGATGAACAGCAGAATCTGCCAGAAACACTCCCAAAGCATCTTAAACCATGCCCCTCTGATCTCTTTCCAACTCTGGTCCTTATGTGTCTACTTTCTTTTTGTGTTTATCTTATTCTACATGCTTTGTGTCCGTCCTCAAACTTCTTTCTTTTCCTGTCTTCAAACATCTCCCTTTTCATCCCCATTAATTATCCCTTATTAAATATATTTACTGAATATCATTTTATGTTCCATATAACTTCTCTCTAAAGAACAACTCTGAAATGACTTTAAAACAAAATGAGGACATTTCTTATCTGTAGGGCCTTTAGGTTTCCATTTTAGTTACCCTAGAGATTACAACATGCATCACAGACTTATTAGAATCTAATATAAATTAATATTTTTATAACTCCCTAGACATTACAAGGATGTTAGCACTCTTCAACTCTACTTTTCCTCTCCCACTTTTTCTGTTGTATTTTATTGCTACATTATTTTAAGTACTTTATTATTTTCTTTTTTTGTTGTTGTTAGAAAGATAGATGTGAGAGAGAAGCATCAATAGACTGCCTCCTTCATGCACCCCGACCTGGGTGGGAAAGAACTTGCAAACTGGGTATGTGACCTGACTGGGAATTGAACCAGCCACCTCTTGGTGTACAGGATGATACCCCAACTAGCTGAGCCTCTCCAGCCAGGGCTACATATATTTTAAATTTCATCAGACTATTATTTGGTACTAGAGGCCCAGTGCACGAATTCATGCATAGGTGGAGTCCTGAGGGGGGTAGAGGAGCTGGGACACTATTGGCCCTCCAGGCACGTGGTGGAATGCCCTTGTCAGCCTGGGATCGGGATCTGTCCCACTGATGTTTGCACCAGTTGTCGGGAGCCACCTGGAGGCCACTTTTATATCCTTTCTTCCTTGCGAAGCATCTAGGGAGGGGAAGCGGCCATGGTGCCCAAGGCTGACTTCCAGGAGGCTGGTGGCACTGTAGGGATCATGCCAGTGGCACTGGTCCATCGCTGCCTGGCCCGTTCTCTAGAGATTGGACCTGCAGGACTACTGAGGGAATGGCTGCTGCCGGGCCGATGGGCTGCCGGGACAGGCTGTCAGCTGAGCAGTACTTCCGCTGTGGGAGTGCACTGACCACCAGGGGGCAACTCCTGTGTTGAGCATCTGCCCTCTGGTGGTCAGTGTGCGTCATAGCGACCGGTCGTTCCAGTCGTTCGGTTGTTTGGTCGCTTAGGCTTTTATATATAGAGATAGTTAATATCTTTCTGCCTGAAGAATTACCTTGGATGTTCCCTTTACTTTAGGTCTGCTGGTGATGGTATATTCTCTCAATATACTAGTACTAGTGACCCGGTGCACAAAATTTGTGCACATTAAAAGGGATTAATTAGAGGAAATAATTTAATATTGCTATTTGCCCTTTCTCTATAATAGAAGTGTCAGAGATGAAAGAAAATTAGTAAAATGTATATGAAAACCTTCCTCCTGTCAGAGTCTGGGGCTCACCACAGGACCCAGAGTCAAGTCCCCGCCCACCAACATGCACCTCAAAATCGCGTGAGACCCAGACCCGGCCGCCCCCCTCCCCAATTGAACTAGATCCAGACCCGGCCAGTCCCACCCTTGTCAAGTCCTGCCAGGCAGGGGGTGTAGCCTCAGGTCCCCTGGCCCGGCACCAGGATGGGGGGCATGGCCTGAGGACCCCCAGCCAAGACCGGGGCAGGAGGAGTGCCTTGAGGTTCTCCGTCAAGCCCTGCCGGGTGGGGGGCGTGGCCTAAAATCCCCTGACAAGCCCTGCCAGGTGGGGGACATGGCCTGAGGTCCCCTGTCAAGCCCCCCGGGGGTGGGGGAGGGCATAGCCTCAGGTCCCTGCTGATTGCTCGTTAAGGTTCCTTATGGGAACTTGGCCTCAGCTGTGAGTGCAGCCATCTTTGTGATGAGTGATGGTCAATTAGCATATTCCCTCTTTATTAGATAGGATGCTTACCTGAAAATGTATTTTGCCTTCATTTTTAAAGTACATTTTTGTTAGGTACAAAATTATAGGTTGGCAGTTCATTTCTTTCACCTCTCTAAAGAAACCATTACAGCCCTAGCCAGTTTGGCTCAATGGATAGAGCATCGGCCTGGGGACCAAAGGGTCCCAGGTTCGAATTTGATCAAGGGCACATACCTTGACTGTAGGCTCCTCCCTGGAAGCCCTGGTTGGAGCTCACGCAGGAGGCAACCAATTTATGTGTTTCTCTCACATAGATGCTTCTCTCTATCTTTCCCTCTCTCTTCCACTCAACCTAAAAATCAATGGAAAAATATCCTCAAGTGAGGATTAACAAAAAAATAAAATAAAAATAAAGGTAACATTACATTGTTCCCTCACTTTCACTGTTCTTGTTCAGAAAGTCAGCTTATTGTTGTTCTTTTGAAGCCAATATACATCTTTCATCTTCTGGCTACCGTAAGATTTTCTTTTAACAATTTCTCCCATCCCTGCAGAGACCGATGCAGTCCACTCCAGTATCGGAAAGCCTCAAGCAAACAGAACTGGTTTTGAGCAGTTTCCCAATGATGTACCTAGAAATGGGTTTCTTATATTTATTCTGCTTGGAATTCATAGAGCTTCAGAATCTGTGGCTTGATTTGTTTAGTTTTGGAAAATATTTTGCCTTTATCTCTTAAAACATGCTTCTGTCCCATTCAGTCTCTCCTCCCCTTCTGGAACTGTATAGTAACTACTTTGTATGATTATCAATGTCTTGGGTTCAAAATGACATTCACATTCATAGGACTCAATAGGTAGTACTCTAACACCAATTTTACTTAGCTTTTTAGAAGGATTTGGGAATGTAAACACAGTATATCAATATGGTAGAATCAAATACATCTTTATCAGGAGTCCTTAAAATATCCAGTTGCTGCTTCCTGGACCTTTCATTACACAGGGCAGACCAGGTTGTGGGGACTAAAACCCATATGCCTGAATAAAATGTACTCCAGTAACCATTTAACAGCCCATTCATACAACTTCTAAGCCCCTCACCAGGGGTGCACTGAGTTAGAAGAGACATCATAAGGGAAGCTGGAGGTCTCTTTCCCTACAAATTTTATACTGATTAAAAAAAAAAAAAAAAAGTACTGTTAATGTAGTCCCTTGAAGTATTAACATGTCTCTTCATAATCCTCCTGGTCATTTTCACAACACTACTATTTACTAGTGTTTGATAACAGAAGTAAAAAAAATAAAATCACATTTATCTTGGTAGATGTTGGGAGAAACTGTGTTTAAACCTGAAGTCATCTTTCCACTGGGGAAGGGGGGAATTAAGCCTGCAATTAACTTTTTCTCTACAGGTTCCAAAAATATATGTTAGACTTTTCACTGTATTCCCATATGTCTCTTATACTTTCTTTCCATCAGTTTTGCTATGTATGCCTCAGTCTGGATACTTTCTTATAACCTATCTTCCAGTTCACTAATCTTCTCTTCAACATAGTTCTAACTCAATTATTTTATTTTTCAGTTATAAAATTTCCTTTATTTTTTTATAGATTCCACTTCTGTGCTAAAATTCTCCATCTTGAACATATTAATCCAAGTTATTTTAAACTCTATGTCTGATAACTTTAATATGTGTCTTATCTACTAGTATGAATTTGTTTCTATTGTCTTGGCCTTATCTACTGGAATGCTGAATATTGTGTGTGAAAAAACTGTAGAGGCTCCAGCTCATTTAATTTTCCTCCAGAGAATAAATATGAGGCAGATCATCTTAATAGGATTAATCTGATTCTAGGAAGAATATGTCTTTAGGGAATTTCAACCAAAACCCAACTGTTTACCAGGGACTCTCTTGATAAGCTATAAACTCTGTCTTAAGTCCCCAGGACTTAAACTCTGCTTAGCTTTTCTGCCTTTTAGCCACTGCTCTCTGTTTAGACTCTTACATTTACTATTATTAAAAATTAGCAAATAACTCAAAAGTCAAATAAAATGTTAGGCTCATTTTTCTTCTACTGACCACTGAAGTCCTGGCTGCCTTCAAACAGATTTTTAAATTTTCTACAGATTTTCTAAATGTTCATGATTAACGTCAATTTCATACAAGTTAGAAGTCATAGCCAGGTATGAAAGTCAATTACACTAGAAAAAATATATGCACAATAATGGGAAATTTACTGTACTTTTTAAATAGAGTCAATGACTGAGATTCTCTTCAGGATGACACCTAACTTCTTTGGGACCAGTTGTTCAGGAGCAATAAGCCATTCAGAGCATATTTCTTCATCTTATCCACAAAGCTACTATAATACAAGTCTAATTTCTTGCTGAAATCAAGTTCATAGCATGTAACTGTCATACTATCTAACTGTGAACTAGTAGAGCACTAAAGGGACCTGGTGTACACCTGAGTAAAAGGTGGATTAACCATATCATAATTGACTTAGAATTCAAATGTCAGGCAAGAATAACTTAAGTAAATTCTGTGATGATTAGTTCCCACTATTTTCAACTAGTAAATCATCTTTTGTAATATCATTTTTAACACTTGTGGAAATGTATGTTTAAAATCCAATATGACTAAACACAGTAAATGCTTAATATATATATTCTATTATTTCATTAACTGAGTCTGGGAACTGAAGTCAATTATAGAATACCATACAATATCAAGTTATACTCAAACACATTAAGAAAGAAAATAAAATTAACTAATAAGGTATTTATCAAATAAAGTAGGAAACTAGAAAAATTGTATGGTGTATTTAAAATTGCACTAATTTCAATTATGACAGCTAGATAACTACCTTATAATTCATTTGTAATTTAGAAATGCAGTGATGTAAAATGAGAACATATTTTCATGGTACTGCTAATAGTATGGAGAAAAAAGGATTATGAGAAAAAGTATTTCAATAAAATGATACATTGGCATTCAGGATAAGTCAACTTATAGCAAGGTCTGATAATTATTTTTAACTATACAAAAGGTTGTTTTAAAACTCTAAGGGCAAATAATTATTAATATTTTAAAAACAAAGGCATCACCAAAAGAAATACAGTAAAATGTATCAGAGGCAAACACTGTTAAACATAAGACACCACTTAAGCAAAAATATTGTTCCTGTGAAGGGGTGAAGAAGGTTTCTATTATTAGCAGAGATAAGAACTGCCTGAAATTCTTTCCTGAATAACACCATACTAAAAATAAAGTGGTTCACAACATTTCAAAATAAACTCATTGCTTTGCATATGCATTTATATCACTTAAATAATAGGTAAAAATATATTCAACCAGATTCAAGGTGCTTTCTCTTATATTTGCATCTAATAAATATACTAGGGAGATTTGCTCTCATTTTTATAACACATTCAATAATTTTGAGGTCTTGTACCACCCACTTACTCATTAGCTCTTGAAGGATTTAAGATTAGATCTTCTGCTAAATCAAATTAAATTATCTGCTTCCCTTTAAAAAAATTAACACTTTCTCTAGAAGTATTTTTCTATCAAGAAAACAACAGGAATCTCAGAAAAATAAATGGGACAGTTTTATCATTACAAAGCAGTATTACCAAATACTTTAAGGAGAGCTAACATGGCTCACTTGATAGGTGAATATTTTGGTGTGTTCTAAAAAACAAACAAACAACAAAAAAATAGATAAAGCAGTGCTGTGTTAGCATGGAAAAGGGAGAAAGTCCAAGGAAGAGAGGTAATTACCTCAGTATATGATTAAACTACAAAAATCCTTTCTAATTTACATAGATCTGTTAGGACAAAGTTTGTAGGAAGGCATTTTTAGCTCAGTCTGTATTTTCTGTAGTTTTTAAAAATGAATTTTATTTATTATTTTGGTTCTACTTTAAGGAGATATAGCCTTAAAAATGAAAACTGCCAGCTGCTGCTCACACTTTCCTCCCTTGGTGAGTGAGTTCTACGACTGCCACCACGAAATCTGGAATGTGTATGGTATAGTGTTGTACATATGCACTGCAAGTGGTGGACAGGAGAAGGTGATGAATGAGCAGCACCTAGAGAATCAGAGTTTTCTGTACATATTTGAATGAAATAGCAAAGAAGACCTGGGAAAAACGAAACATGGTAAATTCTTCTTCCCCCTCATCAAATTCTTGGTCTCAGAACCAGATCACAGATTATTCTCAGCATTCAGCCAATAATGAGTTTAAGTACACAACAGACCCTAACGTACATAAAAGTACCTCAGAGTTATATACTTTTGAGCATTTTCTACATTTTCTCATGTACTTCGGACAACAGTGTAAGGGGACATACAGTATTATTCTCTTTCTTATAGATCAAGTGACTTTGGCTTAAGGCCACACTGCTAGTTTACAACATAGCTAAAGTTCCACATTGGGTCCTCCAAATCCAATATTTTCTATACTATATAACATGCTGCCTTTGTGGACTTACTCTGAATCTACTCACATTTATAACATTGTTTCCTATGGGAAATACCTTTTGAGGGTCAGTCAACTGATCTCACAAAATGAACAAAGTTCATTCAGAAGTTAAGAACAAATTTACCTATGTCGAAACAATATGAATGCAATAACAGAAAAAAAAATCTAAATAGCACATCATTTACCTAATTATTTAAGGGATATGACTGAATTGATTTTAAGTCAAAAACTAATCTTCCAGTATTTGAGAAAAAATATGGCTTAATTATTTGAACTATTTCAAAACTAAAATCAGTTCAGCTAATAATGAACGCTCACCATTATTTCCATTTTATTCTTATTTTATTTATGTTCCATATCTGTGAGAAAACAAATTACATGACTTACCCAAAATGGATACTGCATTTTAATATAAGAACTAGTAATTAAGTCTCATGCAGCACAAATAAATTAGTTATTTAGCTCTGTCTCAAGGTTAAAATGAGAAATGAAGGCAGCATTTCTAAACACAGCGAACACTTAACACTTCACAGAGAGTGGGAAATTTATTCACAAGAGCCATTTGTATGGCAATTTATCTTTTTTAAAAGCCATTTTATGTACCTCAACTAATTTAATTCTCATAAAAACTCTAGAAAGTAGGTAGGCCAAGTGTTGTTATGGCCATTTTACAAAGGAGGAAACAGGCTCAAAGTAATTTAGTGGTTTTCCCAAAGCCATACAACTAGTAATGCAATGAATTAAAATCCAGGGCTAATTAATGTTTTCCAAAATCAATGTTCTTTCTAGGATATCAAATCATTTTTAGAAGTTCTCTTTAGTATGATTACTAAAGGTTACTGGTAATCTTAGTCAAGGTTATTTTTATAGGTAAAAAACCTGAAATACCTAGTCTTTCTAACAAATTTGGGGTAGAATTCAGCATATTCATCATATAAGAAATTGAATGGATTGAAGTATAAAAGTAAAAGTTGGGGATATAAAAATATACATTTTAAGTAGACATATGAAGTTTCAAAAGATCTTTCATTCTCCCTAAATATGAACTAAAATAAAGACATTTAAATCTTATTTTCTCGATCCTTGATAAATATCTAAGAACATGTAAAATTATATCCTTGTAGGTTTGAAACTCACAAGATAACATACTATGTATGCATTTTGACTGTGCATTCCATATAGCACAGATTCTGGAGTCAGAGAGCCCTGAATTTAATCGCCCATTCTGCCACCTACTAGCAATGTAACCTTGGGCAACTTAAGTATCAGACCCTCAATTCTTCATGTGTAAAATGGAGATAATACCAAACTCAGAATTACTCTGGGGAATAAATAAAATCAAGTCCATATATAGTACTTAGAATATAGTAAAAACTAAATCAAGTTGTAACTTTTATCACTAAAGTGTCACAAATGTATTTTTCTTTTTCTTTTGTTCTACATTACATGTATATTTCAGCTCTGGTCTTCAGTAATTCAAATTTCCAT
This sequence comes from Eptesicus fuscus, assembly GCF_027574615.1. Classification (NCBI taxonomy): domain Eukaryota; kingdom Metazoa; phylum Chordata; class Mammalia; order Chiroptera; family Vespertilionidae; genus Eptesicus; species Eptesicus fuscus. The sequence goes on along the minus strand of NC_072481.1, from coordinate 38,712,184 downwards.
TAAAACAGAAGGAAAAAAATTAAACAACCATTTTTTAAATTAAATCTTTAAAAAAATCAGTTTAATGATAAAGTTGTAAAGGCCCTGACAGATTGGCTGCATGTTATAATGTTCTCTTTTAGGAGAAGAAAACAAGGTCCAAAGAAGTTAAACATATTGTTCAGGCCTTGACACTACATGGGAGTCAAAAACAATCCCAGCAAGGGCCCAAAATACCACAGGCACAACATTCAGGTCCAACAACTGACCATGTAGATGTCTGGAATTCAATTTACATTTGAGACATGTATTCACATTTTTTAAAAGGTAACATTGCACCCTGGCTGGTGTGGCTTTGTTGGTTGGGTGTCGTCCCATGCACCAGGAAGCTGCTGGTTTGATTTCTGGTCAGGGCACATGCCTGAATGCATGAAGCAGCAGATCAATGTTGAGCTGTCACATTGATTTTTCTCTACCTCCTTCCTTCCCTCTTTCTCTACACATCAATAAACTTTTCTTTTTTTTTTTTTTTAAAGGTAACATTGCTTGTTAAAAAATTTTCAATAAAAGTTCCATTTGCTCATCTTTCCAGTTACCTCAAAAATAGGTGGGGAATTAGTAAAACATTTACTTAAATTCTTGAAAACCAATTCTGTGGGCCATTCAAGTAATGAGAAAGTAATCCTTGATGTGACTTTGCTGGCTAGAAAGAATCTTAGTGTGCTTGCAAAGTATCCCTTGGTGTCTAATTAAAGAGTAATTATTTCAAAAACTAAATCAGTCCTCACCTTGAAAATGCAGGCTTCTTTTTAAATAAACAGTATTTTTACACTGCAAATGTATTTTTTTCTTCAAGTACTCTTTGTATAACACAAATAACAGATCTATTCTTTTAAAATTTCTATCACCTTTACTAATTAAGGTAAGAACTGAACAAGTCGCCCTAGCCAGTTTGGCTCAGTGGATGGAGTGTCGACCTGTGGATTGGGGGGGTCCCGTGTTCGATTCCGGTCAAGGGCATGTAACTTGGTTGTGGGCATATCCCCCAGTAGGGGGTGTGCAGGAGGCAGCTGATTGATATTTCTCTCTCATCGATGTTTCTGGCTCTCTATCCCTCTCCCTTCCTCTCTGTAAAAAAAAATCAATAAAATATATTTTTTTAAAAAAAGAACTGAACAAGTCTAATTACAAGAGCTCTCAAACAGCAGTTCCACCCTATATTGGGAAGAATTAAGAACTGAAATGATCAATATAGAAAACAAATTTAAGTAAAAACTATTGCTTTTTAACTCTGTCAGCCCACATAATGTTTCCAAAAGTAATCTTACAACAGAATAATGAAGTAGAAAATTCAACTAAGAACATTTTAAATAAGGCTTGTTATTTATCAACCAATAGAAAAAGATTTCCATATACTTTTAAAAAATAACTTGAAACTAGTGCTACTAAATAAAAACTTTGCCATTTCCAAAATCTATAATTAGCATGACAATAAAGAGAGAAGGCACATAAGATATTCCTCACTCCTCAGTTTCCATAGCCATATAAAACTTAACCGTACAAAGTCTAAATCTATGACAATAAAAAAAAATGCATGGGTTTTCAACAAAAGGTGCTGGACAATTGGATATCCACATTCAAAAAATTGACCTTAGACTCTCATTTTATTCCATATTCAAAATTAACTCAAAATGGGTAATAGATATAAATGTAAGAGTTAAAACAGTAAAACATTTAGAAAACAACATGAAAGAAAATCCTTGAGACCTAAAGCAATGATTTGTTAGATATAACACCAAAAGTATAGTCCATAAAAGAAGAAGAATCGATAAATTATACTTCATGTAAATTCAAAACTTTTATACTTCAAAAGATACCATTAAGAAAATGAACCATCAAACAACAGACTCGGAAAAAACATTTGCAAAAAGTATTCAATATGGGACTTGTATCCAGAATTTATAAAATATTCTTATAACTCAACTTAAGCGATGGCAAACAATACAATAAAAAAAAAAAGTAAACACTGGAGCTGACATCTACCCAAGAAGACATACATACAAATAGACATTCAACATCAATCATCAACTGGGGAAATGTAAATTAAAGCCACAATGAGATACCATTTCACACCCGTTGGAATGGCTATAAGACAGACAATAACAAATATGGATGTGGCAAAATGAGAAACCTCATACATTGTTGAAGGGACTGTAAAATAGTATGACTACTTTGGAAAACAGTTTGCAATATCTCAAAAAGCTCAACATAAAACTATGATATGACCCAGCAATTCTATTCCTAGTTATCTACCAAAGATAATATGAAAACATAAGTCCACACAAAGACTTGTATGTTATAGTGGCATTATTGGTAATAACCCGAAACTGAAAACCATGTCCATCATCTGGTGAAGGTATAGATACACTGACATACCTACATTGGGAGGCATGAGTCTCAAAAATATTAAAGAAGCCCGACATGAGAGACTCTATAAGTGTCCAGAGAAAGAAAGTTTATACAGACAGAAAATATATTATTGGTTTTCTGGGGCTGAGAGTAGGAATGAGAATCCTATATAATAAGAGAATATGCTAATTATCCGTTATGCCCTGAGCTGTATACAAGCAGGGGCCAGAGAGCTACAGGAGGGGGCAGGACAGCAAGCTATGGGGGGGGGGGGGGGAGTTCCAGGAGGGCAGGGCAGCGAGCTACGAGCATTGGAGAGCTACCAGCGGCTCTAACACATTATTAGGAATATCACTCCGAATGGTTGCTCATTGGCCAGAGGCCCTCCAGGAAGAGGATTTCTCATAAATCAAAGTACCTTATGTTGGTTTACATTTTAAGAAGCCAGTGCCTGGAAGCAGCTGCAGTATTATATACAAGAGATTTAAGTTGTGCTTTGGCAATGGGCCAATTGATTAGATGGTGTTTTAGTGTATATTCAGTATACAGTTAAAGAATGTTTTAAAATAAACATAAATTTTAACACAATTTGGAAGAACATAGGGTAAGTTATATACCCGGTACATGTCCAGATATCGAAGGCACCACTTGCTTGAGTAACAACTTCATAATGTTGAAACACAAGTCCTCAATGATCTTTAATGACATTTCAAGCATTAATCTAATCCCATAGATCTTCCTACATTTGTTCTAGATATATTCTCTTCACTATCCACCCTATTTATGAGGTCTTTCAAAAATAACCCAGAACTTCACAGCCCTCGTGGGACTTCAAAGAATTTTACAAACTTCTTAGGTCTTTACACAAATACCGCCTTGTCTGTGAGGCCTTGCCTGACACCTTATTGAAAACTGCCAGCCTCACAAAACTCGCTAGCCTCCCTTCCCTGGTGCATTTTTCTCTGATACATATAGTGAGTATTGTTTCTCTTCCCTTACAGGGAGTATAAATTCCACAAAAGGGTGTTTTTTTTTTTGTTTGTTTTTTTAAATATATTTTATTGATTTTTTACAGAGAGGAAGGGAGAGGGATAGAGAGTTAGAAACATCAATGAGAGAGAAACATCGATCAGCTGCCTCCTGCACACCACACCCTTATTGGGGATGTGCCCGCAACCAAGGTACATGCCCTTGACCGGAATCGAACCTGGGACCCTCACTCCACAGGCCAACGCTCTATCCACTGAGCCAAACTAGTTAGGGCAAAAGGGTTTTTTTTGTGTGTGTTTTTTAATCTGGTTTTGTTCCTTGCTGTATCTACATTGCCTACAACAGTGCCTAACATATTGTAGGTGTTCAGTAAGTGTTTTCTGAACAAATGAAAGGGTACCAGATATATGAAATAAAAGCTGATCCTTGCCCACAGAAATATACAAATGAGTTCATTCTATTTAACAAACTTAAGATTAAAATATGAATTTTAAATAAAATAGAAGCCTCAGAATAGTCTCCAGACTGCCTAGCCGACATTTCTATAGCAAAAACAAAAAGAAGGGTGTGGGAGGGAAACCAACGTTTTACTTATAATTCTGGATTTGCAACAATCAAATGGAGAGTATTTTTAATAAGCTGGCTCGAGTTCTGGGGAGAGGGCAAATTAATTAAATCCCATGTGACTTTTGTTAACAACACAAAAAGGAAAGTTTAATACTTAACTAGTAAGAAGTAAAATATTTCTAAGGCGGCCTGTTTTCCTCCACTCAAAGTGGGATTCCATCCCCAACAAAAACAGACCTCAGTAGAATCTGCTTTAGCAGCTCTGGCCTCCGAGGCCCCACATCCTCCAAGACGGGACACCAAGGAACCTTTTTCCTCCCTCCATCCCCGTACCCACCCCCCAGACCATTTCACACACGCCAAACAACCTTCAGACTCCGCAGTTCTAATCAACCCCTGACCCAAGGCAGCAGCATCCCAGCCTTTCCCAGTCCAGCCCCTCCACATCCCCTCCACAGTCAGCCCATCAGCCAGCCCCCTGACCTGCCAGCACCTCCACAGTCAGCCCACCAGCCAGCCCTCTGACCTCCCAGCCCCTCCACAGTCAGCCCACCAGCCAGCCCCCTGACCTGCCAGCACCTCCACAGTCAGCCCACCAGCCAGCCCCCTGACCTCCCAGCACCTCCACAGTCAGCCCACCAGCCAGCCCACCAGCCAGCCCCCTGACCTCCCAGCACCTCCACAGTCAGCCCACCAGCCAGCCCCCTGACCTCCCAGCACCTCCACAGTCAGCCCACCAGCCAGCCCCCTGACCTCCCAGCACCTCCACAGTCAGCCCACCAGCCAGCCCCCTGACCTCCCAGCACCTCCACAGTCAGCCCACCAGCCAGCCCCCTGACCTCCCAGCACCTCCACAGTCAGCCCATCAGCCAGCCCACCAGCCAGCCTTCTGACCTCCCAGCCCCTCCACATCCCCTCCACAGTCAGCCCACCAGCCAGCCTTCTGACCTCCCAGCCCCTCCACATCCCCTCCACAGTCAGCCCACCAGCCAGCCTTCTGACCTCCCAGCCCCTCCAGTCAGCCCACCAGCCAGCCTTCTGACCTCCCAGCCCCTCCAGTCAGCCCACCAGCCAGCCTTCTGACCTCCCAGCCCCTCCACAGTCAGCCCACCAGCCAGCCCTCCCAACCTCCCAGCCCCTCCACATCCCCTTCACAATCAGCCCACCAACATGCCCTCCCCACCTCCCGGCCCCTCCACAGGCAGCCCCACCAGCCAGAGTCACGCAGCAAGAAAGAATGGGGTGGCAGGGACCTCCAGCCTGGCCAGAGTTGGAAGACATTTTGCACTTCATCCTGGTTCTGCCCCTTTCTGTGTGACCTTGGGCGTGTTCCTAAACCACCAGGGGTCCCCGTTCGGTCCCCTTCCAGGCGAGGATAACACCTGCAGCAAGCGGCCGTGGGGATTCAACGAAACCATCTGTAAAGCACCTAACAGGGCACCAGGCACGAAACGGGAACTCGAAATCAAGGGTAAGGGGTGTTACTCGCCAGCCCGACCCCTAGGGCCGCAGAGCCCGAGGGCACAGACCGAACTGGGCAGCTCCCGGCTTCGGAGACCAGGACACAGGTCCGGGGAGAAGCCGGCTCCCGAACCCCGACAGGCGGCGGGGCGCTGTCCCGGACCCCACGACGCCGGACCCCGCCCGCGCCCTCGTCCCCCCGCCTGAGCCCGGCTCCAGCCGCCGCCCTCCGGGGCGCTCCACCTGCCGCCAGGCCCGCGCCCGCCCTGGCTCCGCGCTCCCCGGCTCCCGCGAGGAGGACACCCCGAGAGGAGGCCCCCCTCGGCGCGGCCTCGGAGGGTGGGTACTCAACTCTTCACTTTGCCGAAGGTGCCGACGCCCAGCGTGTCGCCCAGCACGTAGTGGCCGATTTTCACCCGCCCGTCGTGCTTCTGCTTCTCAGCCATCTTCGGCGCGCGCAGCCTCGCTCACCGCCGCCGCCGCCGCCACCGCGGGCTCCCCCAGCGGCGCCGCCTACCCACAGTGCAGCGGGCGGGGGCAGACAGGGGGGCCGGGGCCGGGAGGGGGACGAGTAGACACGGGGTGGAGGGGCAGCGGGGGGGGAGGTGCTCGGCGGCGGGGCCGGGAGCGCCGGGGTGGGCGGGGCGGGGCCAGGTGGCAAAGGCCACCAGTCGCGGGTGGGGGCGTGGGGGGCGGGACGGGGGCGGGGCCTCCCGAGCGAGGGGCGGGGTGGGTCCGCGGCGGACAGGTGTGCGAGGGCGGGGTGCGGGGAGCGGCGCCCCTGTCCCTGGGGGAGGGGCCCGAGGGCGAGAGCAGGCTGTAGGGACCTATTCTGAGGAACCCCGAAGCGACTGAAAATGTGAGGGTGAGGTTTGGGCCGGATCCTAGGGAACGGAAAGCGGTGGAAGTAGAACTTGAAGAAGAGAAACGGGCCCCAAGTGGGGAGAGCGGGTGTGAGTCTAAGGGAAGCCGGTAGGAAGCGGTGGGGAGTCTCCGTCCTAGGGCAGTCAGAGGAGGGGAGCGCCGGGACGCTTCTGGGATCTCCGGCTGAGTATGTTTGAAACAGAGCGTGGCCTACGGGGAAATTCGTTGCTCTCTTCAGTCGTCCGCCTCTACGTATTTTATTGTCATCAATCACTTTGTCCTAAAGATGTAAGAACCCTGTCCTCTCGAGCTCTCCATTCTCCTTTACACGAAGTTCTCCAATAAATCACAGCCACCATACTTGCTAATTGCATTGGAACACATGCCTATATAAGTACGTAGTGTGTAGACATACTTTGGGATAGAACTGCGCAGAGATGGTGACAAAGGAAAAGAGAAACTGAGTGTAGTGAACAGAGTCAAATGCATATGGACAAAGAAATTGTGAAGAGCAAGAGCAATCAATATAAGAGCACAAATTAAAGAATAAATGTGACAAAGATAGAAGTAGGGTAAAAAAAAAGGGGGGGGGGGGGCGACTAGAGGCATGATGCCCAGACACAGCATTAAAGACTGACACGAATTTAGTAATGAAGTCATTAGATACCCCTTCTTCCTTCCTCCCATCCTCCCTTCCATATTGTCCTATTTTGTTGCCTATCTTTCAGTGCTTAAAAGTTATTTGCTGTTTGATAATAAATGTTTAAGGATTAGTTGAACATTTTTAATATTATGTATGACAGAATTTCAAGGTCACATTCCTCCAACAAAAGGTCTCTTATCACACTGTTTATATGTAAAGATAGAAATATATCGATAAAAAAAGATAAAATGTAACAAAAGTTTATTTTCTGAGAAGTGATAAATGATAAAATGGCAAACATACATCCATTCTTATTTAGACACCAAAACAATCTGAGAGCTGATCACAGCTTATAAATTATAGATATCACAGCTGTTGAACAGAGGCTATTTTTGTTCATTCTTGAGATCATCTTACTTGCTGACAAGTATCATTTAAGAATCACTCTACCTAGCTGGCAATTTAGGAGAAAATAGCCAGTTATTTTTGATACTGAACCTTCATTTGGTTAAAGGTCACTCCTTCAGTATTCATTCAAGTGAGTGAGAAAACAAAATACCTATTCAGCTTTTGAGATAGAAGATGTATGTCTGTCTCTTGTTCTAAGATCCCATTAAAAGATGTTAAAAAGTCTGTTAGATTGCTTTCTTGATACTATGCAAAGAGAGACTACAAATAAATATTTCAACACATTCTTCACTGTCTTAACTATCCTTATATAATAAAAGCCTAATATGCAAATTATCCCCTCTACCAGGAGTTCTGCTGGGAGTTCGACTGCTTGCTATGACGTGCTCTGACCACCAGGGGGCGGTGCGTAACATGGCGGGCGTTGGTGATGGGGTGCTGGCAGTGGGCGGCAGTGGAGGCACTACAGGCCTCAATGAGCCCTGATGAGAGCAGGATCGGGGCAGGATGGTAGAGCAGGTGGGTGGGCAGTGCCAGGCCAAGGCAGGTGCAAGCCACTGGTCACCAGGTGGGGACCAATCACCCTACTGATCCGATCACCCTGCTGATCCCATCGCCCCACTGCCATCCAGCTCCCAGGCGCTGAGGGAGCCAGGCGGGGGCCCGATGCCCTGCCAATCCGATCGCAGGGCTCTCTTCAATCATCCACCTCTACGTATATTATAGTCATCAATTAATTCAGCACCTGGGAGCTGGGCAGTGGTGGGGCGATTGGCGGGGTGATTGAGCTCTGCAGGCAGTGACCAGCAGCAGCAGCAGCAGCAGGGGAGCAGGCAGCCGGAGGAAGGGAGGGAGTACCCAGCCAGCAGCTAGCAGCTGCTAGGGACCCTACCAGTGCACGAATTTCATGCACTGGGCCTCTAGTTTGTTGATAATTACAACTTAAGTTATTATATATTTCATAACTGTGATTCTTACCTAGCTACTATGAACTACCTCATAGCTTTATTTTTATGTCAAACACGTGTATGATAACTTGTTGATTAAAAAGTTAATGTAAACACAATTATCTCATTTAATTGTCATAAAGGAAACATTATTGTTTCCATTCTATAGATGATAAAACTTGTTCCTTTTCTGAATTGCGCAAGGCTAATCAGCTAAGGGGTAGAGTCAGAACTCATATCTAGTTCTGATGTGTCCTTTATCTTTCTTCTATAACACAGCTGCCTAATAAAAATATAAGGTGCTCTATGAAAGCTTAACATTTTCACAATTATAGTTCTACTCTCATATTTTTATTATTTCTAGGCCAGGCCAATAATAACTCTTTAAACTTATATTTTTAGCTCTTTTCTTGACATTGATTTAGAGGAAAGGTTGAATGTTAACAGGGTGAGAAGGGTGGGAAAGGGCAACTCTGGAGGCAGCCTCAGCCTTTCTGTTGCCCTGAACATTTTATTTTTTTTTAATAAATCTTTATTGTTCAGATTATTACAATTGTCCCTCTTTTTCCCCCCATAGCTCCCCTCCACCCGGTTCCCACCCCACCCTCTGCCCTTACCCCCACACACACTGTCCTCATCCATAGGTGTACGATTTATGTACAGTCTCTTCCCGCACCCCCACACCCCTTTCCCACCGAGAATTGTCAGTCCACTCCCTTTCTATGCCCCTGATTCTATTATATTCACCAGTTTATTCTGTTCATCAGATTTTTTATTCACTTGAATTTTAGATTCATTTGTTGATAGATATGTATTTGTTGTTCATAATTTTTATCTTTGCCTTTTTCTTCTTCTTCCTCTTCTTAAAGAATACCTTTCAGCATTTCATATAATACTGGTTTGGTGGTGATGAACTCCTTTAGCTTTTCCTTACCTGTGAAGCTCTTTATCTGCCCTTCAATTCTGAATGATAGCTTTGCTGGGTAGAGTAATCTTGGTTGTAGGTTCTTGCTATTCATCACTTTGAATATTTCTTGCCGCTCCCATCTGGCCTGCATAGTTCCTATTGAGAAATCAGCTGACAATCATATGGGTGCTCCCTTGTAGGTAACTGTTTTTCTCTTGCTGTTTTTAATATTCTCTCTTTGTCTTTTGCTCTTGGCATTTTAATTATGATGTGTCTTGGTGTGGTCCTCTTTAGATTCCTTTTGTTTGGGGTTCTCAGTGTTTTCTGGACTGGTAAGTCTATTTCTTTCACCAGGTGGGGGAAGTTTTCTGTCATTATTTCTTCAAATAGGTTTTCAGTATCTTGCTCTCTCTCTCTTCTGGCATCCCCCATAATTCGGATGTTGTTACGCTTGAAGTTGTCCCAGAGGCTCCTTATACTATCTTCATATTTTTGGATTCTTTTTTCTTTTTTCTTTCCAGTTGGGTGTTTTTTGCTTCTTTGTATTTTAAATCTTTGACTTGATTCTTGCAATCCTCTAGTCTGCCATTGGATCTCTGTATGTTATCTTTTATTTCAGTCAGTGTATGCTTAATTTCTAGTTGGTCCTTTTTCATATCCTCAACAGTCCCACTAAATTTATCGGCCTTTTCTAGAAAATTCTTGAAAAACCTTATAACCTTGGTTTTGAACTCTATATCCAGTCGTTTGCTTTCCTCCATTTCTTTCATTTGTGACCTGTTTCTTTGTCTCCACATTTTGGCTGCTTCACTGAGTTGATAGAGTGGCTTTGTGTGCTAGGTGTCTGATAGGGCCCAGTGGCTCAGCCTCCCCAGTTACCTGAGTTGGACACTCTTGGTGCACCCCTTTGTGGGCTGTGTGCACAGTCTTTTTGTAGTTAAGCCTTGATTGTTATTGGTATCACTGGGAGGAATTGACCTCCAGGCCAATTGGCTTTGAGAATCAGCTGTGTCTACGCTGGGAGAACTTCTGTGTTGGAGACACCCTTATGAGAGAAGACTTTCAAAAGCCTCTGTGCTCAGCTTGGATGGGGCGGAGTCTCAGGGTGGAGCAGACAGCAATGGCTTCCTGTCAGCCCTACCCTAAGAGGCCCCTGGATTGAAGTGTCCCACGGTAATCGCTGCAAGCACCTCTGAGAGAAAGCCGCCCTTGAGTTTCGCCCGCTGCCAGACAGTCCAGTTTCTCCCAGAATGAGTCTGGGTCCCCAGAGTCTCGCCCAGAACTAGAGTTCAGAGCTGTTGGGAGCTTATGTCTCCAGCCCGATTGAGAAAGCCAGCTGCGTACTCAGTTGTCAGCCCTCTCCGCGCACGCGCCTCCGTACCTCTGCCTTCTGCAGCTCCTCTGAGTCTCAGTGTGCTTTTCTCTTTCCTTCTAGTTGTAGAATTTCTACTCAGCCAGCCTTCCTGTGGTTCTGCATGATGTCCTTTTTGTCTTTTAGTTGTAGTTTTGAAATTGTTGTGCGAGGCAGCAGTTTAGGTGTTTACCCATGCCACCATCTTGGTTTCTCTTCTGCCCTGAACATTTTAGATGTGGTTCCAACTTTGCCTCTCTCTACCCAGCAATACAAACCTCTCAGTTAATCAGACCAAATATCCTTTAATAGCCATGCTCCTTGGTGGTTTCACTCCCCAAAGACATTCTGGTAAATGCAATATCCCCCATTTTATTATTCCCCAATGATGTTTCAGTTCTTAATCCTAGTCCAACTGTTACTGCCTTACCCTCCCTTACTGTGTCTTTTTTTAAAAAAATATATTTTATTGATTTTTTACAGAGAGGAAGAGAGAGGAGTAGAGAGTTAGAAACATCGATGAGAGAGAAACATCGATCAGCTGCCTCTTGCACACCCACCACTGGGAATGTGCCTGCAACCAAGGTACATGCCCTTGACCGGAATCGAACCTGGGACCCCTGAGTCCGCAGACTGACGCTCTATCCACTGAGCCACACCGGTTTCGGCCCTTACTGTGTCTTTGGGATTATTTCACTTCAACTATTCTAAAGTGGGGCACTACACTAGATTCCACTGGGATCATTGGTAACCAGTTCCTTCAAGTTTTTGCTCAAAGTTATCTCAGCGAGTCCTGCTTCCTCAGACCAACACTTTTTAACTGCAGTTTTATCTCACCTGTCCTCTAACTCCCTCAATTTACTGCTAACATACTACTTACTTGTTTGTTTTTTGTTTACCTGTCTCTCCCAACTAGAGTGTAAGCTTCAAAAGAGAGTTATTTTCTTTATTTGGTTCATTGATGTATCCTTAGTTCCCAGAGCAGTGCCTTACAAATTACAAACACTGAAGTAGATTCAGGTTGTGTGACCTTTGAAGTTTATACAATGTGGGGGACTTCTTGATGGGGGAAAAAAATTGCAAAATTGCATATGAAAGTGAATATTTATTTTAAATGAAAAGAACTATCTAGAAATATATGACAACAGAAACATTCCCAAATTCATCTCCTGGTTCATAGGTCAATGCTCAACCACTGAGCCACACCAGCCACTCCCTTCCTCTATCTTGATTGAACAAGTATTTTATCACATGTTTCTCTTCAGGATTTCCATAGCACTTTTTCATATAGATAATATAGTATCTATCAATTCTGTTATTACATACTAGTGGCCCAGTGCACGAAATTCGTGCACATTAAAAGGGGGACCCAGAGTCAAGTCCCCGCCCACCCACATGCGCCTCAAAATTGTGTGAGACCCAGACCCGGCCACCCCCTCCCCCACATTGGGCTAGATCCAGACCTGACCAGTCCCACCCTTGTCAAGCCCCACTGGGCATGGTGCGTAGCCTCAGGTCCCCTGGCCCGATGCCAGGATGGGGGGCATGGCCTGAGGTCCCCCAGATGGGGCAGGGGCATGCCTTGAGGTCCCCTATCAAGCCCTGCCAGGCAGGGGGCGCGCAGCCTCAGGTCCCCTGGCCTGGTGCTGGGGCGGAGGGTGCAGCCTGAGGTCTCCCAGCCTGGTGCTGGGGTGGGGGGCACAGCCTGAAGTTCCCTGTCAAGCTCCACCTGGTGGGGGGAGCAGCCGGAGGTCCCCTAGCCCAGCACCATGACAGGAAGCGCACCTTGAGGTCCCCTGTCAAGCCCCGCTGGGCGGGGGGCGTGGCCTCAGGTCCCTGCTGATTGCTCATTAAGGCTCCTTAAGGGAACTTGGCTTCAACTGTGGGTGCAGCCATCTTTGTGACGGAGTGATGGTCAACTTGCATAGTCCCTCTTTATTAGATAGGATACTTTATATATCATACATTTATATATATTTCATATATATCAATGAATATTTCATATATTTATGTATGAAAACAACAAACCCCATCTGCTATTCTGAGGGCCTAATGCAACCTGGTTGATCACTCCAGAAATATTTGTTGAATTAAAATAAAGATGATGATTACTAAACTATGGAATCAAAGAGCAAAGATATAGGGAGGAACGCTCTGGAAAGACGTCAAAGGTAATAGCAGATTCATTTTACTTATATACATATTAAATACAAAGCATCATTTTCCATCTTGCTGTAGTAGTGAAATTGGAGCTAGGCATAGGCCAGAACATACTGGACCTCATGGATTTACAGGCATGAGCCAGAATGTACTGGACCTTAGAAATTTATGATGAGGTGTTCCTGTATTGTTCTCCAATTTAAAATATAAAGTAAGTTGGATACTCAGTAATTAATGAAGTGTGTTGATAATATCATAAGTAATACAAGCTAAATAATTACTTTTTTCATTTTTTACTATGAAAATGTTTAAACATAACACTAAAGTAGTATAAATAACCTACACCCTCAGTGATTGTCAACATTTACCAATCTGTCTTTGCATTTTAAAAATTTGTTTCATGTGATGTTTTAAAGCAAATAACCAAATATATTATTTCACTGGTAAGTACTGGTTTATAGCTCTAACAGATAAGAACTTGTTTTTAGCATAACCGTACTACCACTATCACAGCTACCAAAGTTAACAATAATTCCTTACTATTATGAAATACCCACTATGTTCAATTCCCCCAATTGTCTTAAAAATGCAATTTTACTTTTGGTTTATTCTCAACAAGATAAAAAAAAGTCTATAGTTATCATTTTGTTAATATAGCTCTGATGTCTCTTTTAATAATAATGGTTTCTCCTCCCCCTCTTTTTAAAAAATGTCATTTATTTGTTGAAAAATTGCATCATTTCATCTGCTGAATATCCCAAACTCTGTTGGATTTAGCTCAAAATTGTTCTTGATTACAAGATGTAGAGTGATATTGTAGACAAAGCACAGTATTTAAACACAAAACTCCTGAGTTCATTCATGTCCCACCTGATCAGTGTCCTTAAACAGATCATTTCATATCTCACTGGTAAAACTAGGAGTGTTGACCTGAATTATATCTAAAGTTATTTTACTTTGTTAGGAAATTCAACTACCACCTCCAACTCTCCATTTTAAAATGAAACTGTCAGAGGAAAAAGACAGGTTAGTTACTATCAAGTACTGTAAGCTATAGTCCAAGGTATCTCACAAACTGATCTTGATACTGTATTTTCCCTACACACATTTTTTATTTTTATTTTTTTTTTAACAGGTGCGACATCACATTTTTTAAATATATATTTTTTATTGATTTCAGACAGGAAGGGAGAGGGAGAGAGAGATCGAAATATCCATGTAAGAGAGAATCATTGATTGGTTGCCTCCTGCACACCTCACATTGGGGATCAAGCCCACAACCCAGGCATGTGCCCTGACCAGGAATCAAGCCATGACCTCCTGGTTCATAGGTCGATGCTCAACCACTGAGCCATGACGGCTGGGCCCTACACACATTTACTATTAATGGTTTGTAAGGTTGAGAGAATAATACTACCTGGCCTAAACCCTTAAAATAGATAAATAGATGCAATACTTAAAACCCTTTCAAGGAAATGGAATATATAATTTTGAAATATTATTTTTAGCAGGTTCCCTAGTAACAAATATTAATCTTAATGTAACCCATTTCCATTTTGTGGCTGAGTACATTTCTAAAATTACTTCAATATGAGTCAACGTTGTAATTTTCAGTGTAGCTGAGAAAAAAATACAACATTTTGGATCAGATTTCCTCCTTGAGCAGATACATTAATTGGAATAACAATGGTTGCTTGCTTTGCTGTATAAACATTATGGATTGACAGCATTTTTTAAAATCTGGCTTTTATGTGTGTGTTGACAGCTTGTCTGAAAAAAGCTCCAACACACTTTTAGATCAGTTAAATCAATCCTTTCCCCTGGCATGGATTCAGTGCCTATCTATACTGAGCACTGTAAACTGGGGAGGTTTGACTGAGGAGATACCAATGTCACCTTGAATTGATTAGCATTTTGTTATGGTTGTGCTTTGGAATTAAAACAACCCTTGACAAAACTATACAGTATACATGTTACTTGAAGTCTTCTCTGATACACTTTTAATGACCTCAAGTGGGTGTTAATATTTTGGCTGTTGGCTCAATCCTGTTAACATTAACAACAAAGCTTTGATGTAATTAATTAGTGCAAACTTACGATCAATTAGCTAATTTCAAAATTTCCAAATGCTTTATAAATAATGAAATTATTCTCCCTAAGAATAAAGAGCTTTAAAAAATATCCAAAGAATTCCATTTCTTTTTAAAGTTAGAATGTTGGCTTACATTATGTGCCCTTTAAGGGTTCATAACTCTGAGGTTCTGATTCTATGAAATTAAATGTGTTAATTTTTTTTAAAGTATTGGTTAGTAAACTTTTCACCCTTGAATTTTAAAATATTGAAATGTTTTCTAAAAGTGGTATATAAAACTAGCTATTCCACCAATTAAAGATTCCCAGATTATTTTTTTAGTACATTATTTCTTCATCTAAATTTAATTTTGAAATATTATTTTTAGCAGGTTCCCTAGTAACAAATATTAATCTTAATGTAACCCTTGAACAAAATATTGACTGCCTGCTGAGTGCTAGGCACTAGTCTAGGCTCTGAGATGCAGCATGATTAAGATAGTCATGGCAGTTCATGGGTTTTCTTTACCACTGATGTTAAGATTAATTTAAAAAAATGAATCATGACACTTGTTAAAGAAGGGAAGGCATGTTTATGTAAGATTTGCAATAGGTATAGGAACTACTGCAATGGAGTTTTGCAGTAGGGGTGAGAAATTGGTTTTAACTCTAGATCAACAAAGAGAAGTGGAGATTTATAGCCAAGGAGTGAGGGGGTGGGGGTGGGGGGGAGTGCCAGTGGATAGAAAATGACTAAAGGGATAGGGTAATTCTTTGCTAAACTGACCTGGCTGTTTAGGATCCTGGCCGAAGGCAGGCTGAGATGTTCACAATAAAGAATTTTGCAGGATATTGAGAATGATTATTCTGGCTACACCAACTTAGCAGGATCCTTGTTAAGACTGGGCTCTTGAGGACATGCCCAAAGATGGGGCTAGTTAGATTAGAGGAGACTGAC
This sequence comes from Eptesicus fuscus, assembly GCF_027574615.1. NCBI lineage: Eukaryota > Metazoa > Chordata > Mammalia > Chiroptera > Vespertilionidae > Eptesicus > Eptesicus fuscus. The sequence goes on along the minus strand of NC_072481.1, from coordinate 38,696,470 downwards.
ATTAGTAGGTCAAGTAGAGGGTCTTTGTCACATTTTAGTGGATGAACCAGACAGTAAACAATCAGACAGATATACAGTAGTCCCCCTTTATCTATGGGGGGTACATTTCAAAACCCCCAGTAGATGTCTGAAACCATAGATAGTACCAAACCCTACATATACTATGTTTTCCTCTCTACACACATACCTATGACAAAGTTTAATCTATAATTTATGCACAGTAAGAAATTAACAACAAAAATAAAATAGAATGATAACAATATACTGTAATAAAAGTTATGTGAATGTGGTCACTCTCTATCAAAATATCTGATAGCCCAGACAGATACTGAGTGACTGTGTCTTTTCTCCCATTGTTGTAACTGTCTGGAACTTCTTTATTCCTTGGTACTTTCAATCAGTGTGCCAAACAAGTACCCACACATGTTTCAAAATTCACCTCCTCTATGCAGCCTTTCCTCAACCTTCCATCCTGTCTTTAATAATGCTGTGAACATTATACTTAATTAAATTCATCATTATACTTTTCTATTTACATGTCTGGCCTGCCATTTGACTATTAATCCTTTCAGGGCAAGTACTGTGAACATAGTAGGTACTTAATACATGTTAGTTGAATGAATGAGTAACAAGTGAATGAAATCTCAGTTCAGACATAATTTTATCTTAATTTACCTATCTATATCACTTCTGTTCTAGCACCATATTGTACCATAACATTGCATTTGTTCTGTAGCATTGTTTTGTCTCCCTTTTTGGGTGTATATTCCTCCTACCTGAAATATTCAAGGGCATGGATTTTATCCTGTTTATCTTTGCATCCCAAGTGCTTAGATTCCTGATAAATGTTTTAAGAATGTATTGTTTAATAATTAAGCTGCTATCTTACCTTTTAAAGCCTTATATCACGTAATCATGCCCATCTTTTTCCACCTTCACAAAGTATTCCCTAATCACCCATGGTTTGAATTCCTCTTTCGTTCTGGTATTCTATTAAGCTGGTGCTATTGTGCAATTACCACTGTCTAGAACAGTTATTGATATAGAGTGACTATAAAAGCCTAAGAAGAAAAAAATTTTTTTCTTCATTATATTCCCGTGCTGTATGAGTCTCAACTCTTCTTTTTGTGTGTACTGCTATACTTGAGTAGTGCATACCTCTACCAATTCCTAGAGCACTTGACATAATTCTACCCTTTTCTGTTGGAGAGAGCCATAAAAGCAACACTCTAGAATCTGATATGACTTATTTTGTCAAAAACTACTGCATTTATACTATTACTACAGGTCTAGTGCACAGATTTGTGCACTGGTGGGGTCCCTAGGCCTGGCCTGCACCCTCTCGTAATCCGGGACTCCTCAGGGGATGTTGGAGAGCTGGTTTCGGCCCGATCCCCAAGGCCAGACTGAGAGACCCAACCAATGCACAAATCCATGCACCGGGCTCTAGTATGCATATAAGATCTTTGGTTAATCTCTTCCCACCCTCCCCCCATCCCCCTTCCCTCTGAGATTCATCAGTCTGTTCCATGTTTCCATGCCTGTGGTTTCCGCTCCTTCGTTGAGTGTCTGCCCCCTGGTGGTCAGTGCACGCCATAACTACCGGCCAGTCACCCGGTCGGCTGGCCACTTAGGCTTTTATATATATAGATTAGTAACTTTTTCTAGCAATCTCTTGCTCCATTGAGCCTTATACATTGTAGGCATTCTTTAAATACTTGATGAATGACTAAAAAAAGGAAAGAATACTATTTCCAATACCAAGTTCACAGGAAATTCAGGCTTTGTCTTTTGTACAAATTTAGTCCACTCATTTCATCGATTACTCTTTAGAGCCAGAATTAATTTATTTGGATGGGCTAGAGGAAAATAATAATGTCTTTCACAAACTTAATTCTAGATAAAATAATAGTGTTACTTTTTTAAAAAATTTAGGCTTCTAGCCCAACCGGCATGGCTCAGTGGTTGAGCATCAACCAGGAGGTCATGGTTTGATTCCTGATAAGGGCATATGCCAGGGTTTCAGGCTCCATCTCCAGTGTGGGGCGTGCATGATGATTTTCTCTCATCAGTTGATGTTTCTATCTCTCTCTCCCTCTCCCTTCCTCTCTGAAATCAATATATATATATATATTTTAAAGTAGGCTTCTTTTCTCAAGCCATCCTAACCTTGGAAACAAATAGAAATGTTACAGGAACTGAGTTTTCCCTGAGGTTTTATTAAGTTCTGACCTCTCTGTTCTCTGTGGAACCAAAGTGACCCATTTCCCAGTGTTCCCCAGCACTGCTTATCCATGTGGCACCTTGTACAGTCATCATAACCCTCAAAATTGAGGAGGAAGGATTGTTGGCTTATTTTCTTCTCCCAGTGACAACTACTCTTTAACAATCAAAAAGGTGATTGTGTTCTTTTAGTTTACAGCCCCCTTACAAAGCAGAACTTGAAATCCAATTCTTAGGAAAAGGACTGAGCGACATGCAAAGGATATTATCCAAAATCAGTTATCCCTGCAAACCATCACTGAGTAGCTTAACTCGAGAGTGCCTGTCTTGCTGCTTTCTTCTACCTTTTGGCCAATTCTTACCTTCTCTGGGCACATCTTCCACTTTCCCAAAGATTGAAGGCAGCTCTTATTTCCCCCACTTTATTTTTCCTCCTTGTGTCATCATCCTAGTGCCCCAGAAAGCTTCTCCTAATACGGGAGGGAAGGGGTGAAAGGAGAACAAAGCATGTTGGAAGGAACTCTCCATGCAAATTTGACACTTTGGGGCCCTTGCCAGAATTTGGAAAGTGAGCATGTGGTTGGCATCCCCACTATGAGCCTGCTCTTATACTCTTTCATTATTTGATCCGCCTGCTATCTCACATAGGTTATGTCATAAGTTGTGTAGAATTTCAGGCTTACTTGGCTGCAGTCATAGACTAGGGAAATGCTCAAAATTATAATGGATAATGAAAAAGTTATCACAGCATCTCCCATGAGATTTTTCCAGGAAAAAAAAAATAGGTCAAAGCTATCTTCAATTGTACTAGTATTCTTGGAAATGGGACTTTACAATGTTCCTCATGAGAAATAAAAAGAAGTCACTTTAAGTTTCTTCCTTTATTTTTTTAAAATGTATATTCCAAGCCTTTTAAAATCTATTTCAAATGTTGTCTGCAGGACAATAAAGAAAAATAAATGTAAAGGCATTCCTTTTTTATTAACTGATTCTAATTCACTTTTTATAAAACTTACAACTACTTTTAATATAGTTTTTTTTCAGGTAATTATTGTTTGGCTTATTATAAAGTTCATCATTTAGAGAAATTGTTTTGGTAAGTTAAATGCTAATTTTTCAGAATGCAATCCAAGCTTCAAGTATTTTTAATGCCTACCATATGAGATACAAAGACGTATCTCATGAATAATGCCCTTAAGGCTCTGGACTCCTTAAGGAGAAGACTTTTAGCTATGAAACAATTTAAAAACAAATTACTCTTTTTTTAACTCATGGATTAAAATGGCACCTCATTATATATTTCTGTTACCATACTCTTAAGAAAGAAGTTACTTAATTTTTAGTTCCTTATATTCATTGCTTATGACATAAACTAGAGGCCCAATGCACGAAATTTGTGCATGACAGCAAGGGGCTCAACCCTCACAGCCTCAGCCAGCCCTTGCAGCCTCAGCTGGCTCTCGCAGGCCCTCGCAGTTTTGGCCGACCCTCACAGCCCCAGCTTCATCCAGAAGGTTGTCCGGACGGTCGTCCGGATGGTCATTCTGCTGTTCATTCTAATTAGCATATTAGCTCTTTATTATATAGGATACCCCCAGAAACATAGACTTGTGAAAAAAAGGAGTGTGGTTATATATCTTTTCTACACTTCTTTTTAGTTCCCCCATTCTAAAATCTAATGGAATCTTTATGATGCCCACAGGGCAAAAGCTAACTTGTCCTATATAATAAAAGGCTAATATGCAAATTGTCCCCTCAGGAGTTTGACCGCTTGCTATGATGTGCGCTGACCACCAGGGGGAGGTGTGGAATAAAGGAAGGGTCCGGCTGGCAGCCAGTGGTCAGGGGAAGGAAGGCCTCAATCAGCCCTGATCGCTGGCCAGGCCTAGGGACCCTACCTGTGGATGAATTTCGTGCACCAGGCCTCTAGTCCTATATAATAAAAGGGTAAAATGCAAATAGACCGAAAGGCAGAACAACCAAACAACCAATCAGAGTGTCATATGCTAATGATATGCTAAGGCTGTTCAACCGCTCACTATGATGTGCACTGACCACCAGGGGGCAGACAGTCAACTGGTTGACCAGTTGCTATGACATGCACTGACCACCAGGAGGCAGATGCTCCGACTGGTAGGTTAGCTTGCTGCTGGGGTCTGGCTGATCAGGACTGAGCGAAATGGGCCAGACACCCAGACACACCCTGGAGCCCTCCCTCGGTCCCTCCCCGGCCCTATTGTGCACCGGTGGGGTCCCTTAGCCTGGCCTGTACCCTTTCGCAATCCAGACACTTTGTGGGATGTCAGAGAGCTAGTTTCAGTTCGATCCTGCTGGCCACTCCCCTTGGGAGGGCGCCAGACGCAGGGCTCATGGCTGGTGAGCACTGCTGCAGCAGCAAGAGCCTCTCGCTATTGGGACTGATTGGGCTTGAGCCCACAGCAGGCACAGTGGAGCCAGGATGAGCAGGAGCAGCAGGTAGGAGCTGCAGGTGGCATTGAACTGCAGGTTTCAGCCTGATCGCTGCAAGCCACCCAGAGGGACCCCACCCATGCACAAATTCATGCACCGGGCCTCTAGTTGTTTAATAAAAACAAACTGCGCCCTAGCCAGTTTTGCTCAGTGGATAGAGTGTTGGCCTATGAACTGAAGGGTCCTGGGTTTGATTCTGGTCAAGGACACATACCTCAGTTACAGGCTTCTCCCCAGCTGGGGCCCTGGTCATGGCGCATGCAGGAGGCAACCAATCAATGTGTTTCTCTCTCGTAGATATTTCTCTCTTTCCCTCTCTCTTCCACTCTCTAAAAAATCAATAGAAAAATATCCTCAGGTGAGAATTAAAAAACAAACAAACAAACAAAAACAACCTGCAAAGCAAGGAGAAAAATATTTTTTGAGACAGAATTAATCAAACTTATTTTAAATAAATCCCAAGTTTCTAAGTCCCAACATTGACTATCCAAAATTCAGCTTCAACCCTGAATCACTGCTAGAAATGCTCTCTGCATTGGTTGTACAGATTCCTCTTGTGAACTCTTACCTGTTTCTTACTTTACTGCTTAGTTTGCTGGTTAAGTCTGTTCTACATTATTGATATTTACCCCTGTTTTCCATTCCTTCTCCAAAGACTAAAGGTTTTGATACCAGTCCAAAAGTTAATTCTACAAAATCTGGACACACCCTAGCAAACTCCAAGCATTCAATAGAAAAAGGTTGCTATAGTATCAATTAAACCAGGAGTATGCCAATCTGGCAAGTTTCTTGTCACACCATGTAATGCCTAACCTTGTACCTCACTGGAATTTATCAACATTGAAAAGGTATTGCTTTTTTCCTCTTCTTCACAAAAAAGGGTGCCATAAACACTTAGTATTGAGCTTTCTTTAAGGAGTCAAGACTTTTGAGAAGTATCAGGTGAAGAAATCTTTGGATTGGTAGAAGGAATAAGCAGCTTTTATAATTTGGAGAAATGAATTCAAAGTTGAGTTAAAAGCACATTCTACACTTATTTCCAGTTCAATAAATGGAGTGTTTTCATGGCAATAAGCCAAAGGTTTTATGAATAGCTCCTTACTTTTTTCCCATGAGTTAGGAACACTTTTCCAATATAAATAAAAAATAAATCCCTATGAGAATTTGTATGTTCTCACTCCTTTGCTGTTTGGAGCTCTACACCACAGCTTTATGTCATGAGTCTTAGTGAGTTTGCATCTGATAGAATCCCTAGAATGGAGTCAAACACCAGATAAAAACAACTTGATCTTGCCATGGCCGGTATTCTCAGTGGTTACAGCACCAGCCTGTACCCTGGAGGGTTGTAGGTTTGATTCCAGGTCAAGGTCATGTACCTGGGTTGTGAATTTGGTCCCAGACTGTGCGGGAGGCAACCAGTCGAAGTGTCTCTTTTACATCAATGTTTCTCTTTCTCTTCCCCTCCCTACTCCCTTCCATTATCTCTAGAAATCAATGGAAAAAGTATCCTCACTCCTTGGGTGAGGATTAAAAAATGTTTTTATCTAATTGTCTGGAAAATATTTCTCAGTATTAAGCAAAGAATTTTGAGATTTCAAACATTATCTATTTTTATTGCTTTATTATTTCTGCCACTAGAGGCCCAGGGCACAAAATTCATGCACTCAGGGGTGTCCCTCAGCCCAGCCTGTGCCCTCTCATAGTCTGGGAGCCCTCAGGGGGTGTCCTTAGCACTGCCATGGAGGTGGGAGAGGCTCCCACCACCGCTGCTGTGCTAGCCAGCTGTGAACCCAGCTTCTGGCTGAGCGGTGCTCCCCCTGTGGGAGTGCACTGACCACCAGGAGGCAGCTCCTATGTTGAGCATCTGCCCCTGGTGGTCAGTGCATGTCATAGCAACCGGTCGTTCCGCCGTTCGGTCGATTTGCCTATTAGCCTTTTATTATATAGGATTATATCCCTAAGTTCCTAAATTAAAATCTTCTAAATATGCATTTCAAATCTAATACTTTATGAGGCAGGCTGGGTTTGCTGTGTGATTTGGATAATTCATTTAGTCTCTAAACTGTTTTCACATTTAATCTATATTAAAAAAAAAACAAAAAACAAGTTCACTTGAAGTAAGATATCATATTCATTGAGTCCTCAAAAGTTTTGTCATGAACAATTAAATTCCCATAGCAGGATAGTATGCGTATGCAAAAATCATAACCAAATGTTCTTTCCTTTTGTGTAGCTACATTAAAATTACATTTTCTACTCTTGTCACATATTTAGACTATCTAAAACCAGCTACAGAATTGGAAAGTGTGGTTTGGGAACACAGGGCGCGGTGAGGGGTCGGGGGGTGGCGGGGGAGGGTTGTACAGATGATATCTCTATATTATTTCTGAATGCTATTTTGTGTGAACTTTATTTTAAAATATTTCATTACTTCAGTGTGAAGTTTGAATCATGAAAAATATGCAGTCGAGCCAAGTGAGTTTAACTATAATTTTATAGAAATTGAAAGGTTTATTATATGTGGAATGTTAATAGAAACCAGTTTGCATTATACTTATTTCCATTTTTAAAATATTATCATCTACTTTCTCATTTCTTTTTATCTGCTATTTACTGTGAAGGCACTGTATTGTACAATCTATTTGAAATTTTTGTGGCTGTGCTGGTATGGTAATAGTCCTCCTGACAGACTCATAACTACATAATTTGAATCTCAGAAGGTGTTCCCAGTAAGCAAATCACAAAAGAACCTGATTCAAGAACTGATTTTCATCAGTAGTATCGTATAATGAAAACTCTATAGCTATTTCCAAAATGTATAAAAACTTTGCACAAATCTCTCTGTCTCTCTCTCTCCCTCCCTCCCCCTCTCTCTCATCTAGGTATATCAAATCAAGCATGTTCAACTTATTTTATTTAAAATAAAACATATTTTATTTTAAATAAAATGAACTCAACAGGGAAAGGAAAAGTGAAAAGTCCCAGATAGGAAGAAAATAGTGAAGGAGAAAAGAAAATGTCAGTTTTCCCATGTTATAAACTATAAATAACTTCAGGAAAAAAAAAAAAAAGAAAGAAAGAAACAGTAAGAACAACATACAGTGTTCCCTGTTTATCTGCGGAGGATCCATTCCAAGATCCCCCAGGGACACCTGAAACCACAAATAGCATTGAACCTTACATATATTAGTTTTTTTCCTATACATACAGAACAATGATAAAGTTTAATTTATAAATTTGGCACAGAAAGAGATTAACAACAATAATAAAATAGAACAAACAATTATAGAAATATACTGTAATAAAAGTCATGCAAATGGCCTTGGACTATCTATATATATATAAAAGGCTAATATGCTAAGTGTCCCTCCACCTGTCTGACTGGTCGCTATGATGCACACTGACCACAAGGGGGCAGACGCTTAACACAGGGCTGCTGGGCTGCAGTGACTTGGCAGTGGCGGTTCTCAGGTGATGCACCCCAAAACCAGAGAGGAGAGAGCTGAATTCCTCGCAGGGCCGTGCGATTCCACCCTTGGTCATGGGTTATGTTGTTGCTGGGCACTGTTGGCCCTGAATCTGGTTTACTGCACACTTGAATTTGCGTTCCATACCCTGTATGACAGCAACTTTGCAGGGTGCCCTCTCACTCTCCAGGACCCCTCAGGGGATGTCAAAGAACTGGTTTCAGCCCAATCCCTGCAGGCCAGGCCAAGGGACGCCACCTGCCAGAGGGATCCTGCTCACTCCGCAGACACCAGGGAGGGACTGTGGGAGGTGGGCTCCAGGGCATGTCTGCCCCATCTCACCCAGTTCCACCCTGCCAGCCACCTTCTAATTAATTTCCTTTCAATGTGCACGAATCCATGCACCAGGTCACTAATTATAAAATAAGGGTTACTTGAGCCAGCACTGGGAAATTGAGTCAGTCGATCTGATAATCCATATGGCTGCTAAGTGACTGCCATATACTGTGTGAATTCTCTGGGGAAAGAGATGATTCACATCCGGGCAGGATGGCATGGGACAGTGGGAGATTTCATCATGCTACTCACAACAGCACATAATTTAAAACTTATGAATTAATTATTTCTGAAATGTTCCATTTAATACTTTTGGAATGAGGTTGACCAGGTAACTGTAACCAGAGAAAGTAAAACTGCAGATAAAAGGAACTATTGTATTTTGAGTTATGTATTCATGGATTCCTTCAGCATTTCAGCACACACTCACTGAGTTATCACTATGTGCTAGGGGATTTACTAGGCCTCGATTATACAAAGATAACCAATGCTGGTCCTGTCTCCGGAAATAAGCAATCAGAAAGCACAGTAATAAGAAGCATGCTCAGTTAAGTATAGGTGCTACAGAAGCCCCAAAGAGGGATGAATATGTTTTCTTTTGCACTTTCTTAGATTAGTTACTATATCAGATTTCCTTCTCTAAACTTTCATTCTGGCTCCCCTACAATCAAGTTCTTTGTAAGTAGTTGTCCAAAGATGTATTAAAATTTTAATAAATTTGCAATGGTATTTTAGTATTTAACTCTTTTTGTAACTCAGGGATATGACTTGGGCTTTAAATCTGTAGCCATAATAGACTACATTATTTTTCAACTATTTTTTACTGTCCTATTTCTCCCTCCCTCCAGTGGGAGGAATATATTTTCCCACTGCTTGGATAAGGGAAGTGGCCATGTGACTTGCTCTGGCCAATGGAATGTGAGCAGATGTGACATACACCCATCCTTGCAGAGCTGTTAAATATGCTTACATGAGTTGGTTTGGCCTCTTGAGTTTCTGATCTCTGCCAAAAGAAGAGCATTTCTCAAATAGTCCCACAGTAGGAAAAAAAACAAAAAACTCACAGAGCTCATCAAAACTGTAGGCAATTCACAGCATGAAATAGATCTTTTTTAGTATAAGTCACTGAAATTTGGGGGTTGTTAGTGCAGAAAAAAAAAAAAAAAGATTAATACAAGAGTCAACCTTAGAAGCACATTTGTGTGAAAACCATAAGCAATACAGTGAAAGGCAGGATATTCGAAATGACTTTCAAAACGAAAAAGATGAAAATGTTGTATGCATATTGTGAAATATGCTACATTTGTATTAGCCTTAACATGATGTCTGCCTTGTAGTACCAAGTATATGTATGGAATGCAAATATTTAGAAGCCAGGCAATAACCTACAGGTATGCCTATGTATCTGTATGTTTGTATTAATAATTAATAGTTATGTATCTGTCCTGATTCCCTTTATATTACACAAGTTAGAAGGGCTTTTTTACAATAAAATTTATTGCCATTAATCTAACTCAATGCAGAAAGCTACATGAAGAAAAGAATTTCATCCTAATAAATTAGAACTTTAAGCTTATTAACAATTTCAGTTTTCACTATCCACCCATGACCACAGGAAACAAAATAAAGAAAACCATGTTCTATGACTATAATGATATATAACTACACACCCAGATACAGAGCTAATGTATTAAATTATCCTATATAATATGCTAATTAGACCACTCGGCAGAATGACCTTCCGGAACGACCTTCCGAAATGACCAGTGGGTGGGGGGCAGGGCTGCAAGGCAGCTGCCGGGGCCACGAGGGCTGAGGCAGTCAGGGCTGCGAGGTCCTACTCTTGCACAAATTTCATGCATCAGGCCTCTAGTATGTATATAATTATATAAATTAATATAAAATAACTAGAGGCCCAGTGCACGAATTCATGCACAGGTGGGGTCCAGCCGGCCCAGTCCCAATTGGGATAGATTGGGGCTGGGCCTGTTGGGAGGAGGAGATGGCAGGAGGTTGGCCAGCCGCCCTCCCACCCCCAATCAGGGCCAGTCAGGGTCGGGCTGGCTGGGGGAAGGGGCTGCGGGCAATTGGCTGGCAGGCCTGCCCCCAATTGGGGTTGGGGGGCCTATTGGGGGTGGGACCTGCCATGGGGAGGGGCTGTGGGCAGTGGGCCGGCTGGCCCTGCCCTCGAATGGGGTAGGGGATGCCAATCAGGGGCCAGCAGCCTGAGGGAGGGACCATGGGTGGTTGGCTGGCCAGCCCTGCCCCTGATTGGGATGGGGGGGTACCAATCTGAGGTGGGGACAGGTGGGGGAAGGGGCTGCAGGAGATTGGCCATCCAGCCCCACCTCCTATTGGGTGGGTGGTGTGATCAGGGGCGGGGCAGGCCAGGGGGAGGGGCTGTGGGCCTATCATGGGAGGGCTGGCTGATTGGGGGCGGGGCTGGCTGGGAGGAAGAAGAGGGGTGTTTCGCCAGCCGACCCCACCCTTGATGGGGGTGGGAGAGTCCAATCAGGGGTGGGCTGGCCAGGCAGAGGGGCCGCAGGAGGTTGGCTGGCCAGCCCCATCCCCTGATGGGGCCGGTTCACTGGCCACAGTGGACATCATAGCGACTGGTCATTACAGTCGTTACGGCGTTACGGTTGCTGGCTTTTTATATATATAGATAATAATACCAAAGAGTAATTTCTTATTTATAGCAAGGTTCTAGATCTAACACTAAAAAAGATTTCTTGCTCAATATTGTGCATTAGATCACAAACTTTTTAAATCATCTATGACTAACACTCATCTTGTTTATATGTCTATTTGCACTACACAGTATTTGCATATTATAGTTAACTGGCTATCACAAAGCAACGACCATGTTCAAAAAGTAATTATAATGTGTGAGTACAAAGATTGTAACCATATAAAACATAATGATATTATGCCATTTCCAACATGAGTACTTTTATATACACCAAATCATGCAAGAAAGCATATTTTTGGAAATTGAAAAATGTTTCATAAGCACCCATGGGACATAAACTTCCTTCACAAAGACACATATGGGCTCATTCCTGAATTCTCTGGTATTTTTCATCTAAATGAAAATTATTTTTACAGCTGATTTTTGCGGCAGTTTTTCACACTGCCCTGCAGATGCATTAATGTGTTTTTATCATGGTGACATCTGATTATAAACAATTCCATTTTATGTTAGACTTATGGTATTTCTCTCATATTTACATTAAGAGGAAATGGGGACTCAAAATAAGTATGTGCAATCGTCCTTCCAACAGTTCCTGTAGCCCTTTGCCAGCTTGAGGCTATTGTTTGGGGGGTAGGGTGAGGTGATACAATCACCTAAAATATAAACAAAAGTGTTTCCCTAAACTTCCTTAAATCAGAAAGAAAAAAAAATATGTTTGGGCTCTACTAGACAGATTTCTTTGAATTCCCTTGCCTATTCCCGTGAACCCACCGCCAAACAAATGAAGCTTATCGTTGTATAGTTGGAGACTTACTAGTGCTTCATTTTATAAAAATAAAACTGTAGGTGATTGTGTACCAGTTGGTCTGCATGTGTACATGCAGCAAATAGGTGGTGAACTACTTCCTCCACTTAGGTGCTGAATAGAAGCATTTATCATGAATTTGTCATACACTGAATGCAGGAGACTAGATATTAAGGCTGAAAAGTCATTTTGCCCATTCATTCCTTGATTTGTTCCTTTGTCCTTTACTTCACTCATTTATTTATTCATTCAACAATAAATATTTATTGAGCTCTTCCTGTGAAGCCAGCCCTGTGCCAAGGTCTGGGAATACAATGGTAGGTAAATAAATAAACAGGAGGAGCTCAGAAGACAGTTCCAGATCCTTCTCAAATTCACTCATCCATTGATTCACGTTCGCTTCCAACACATAGTGCAATGAAAAGAGTCAAACATGGCTTTCATTTGCACTTAACAGCTGGGTGATCTTGGCCCAGTTGTGTAAGTTCTCAGAGCCTCAGCTTTCATATCTGTTTTCTACCTCAAACAATGATAGGGTAGATTACAAACATAACCAAGAAAAAGGCTTGATATTTTATTCTCCCCTCATCCACACCAAATCTCACCTGTTCCCCAAATATTAGGTCACAGGTGTATATAATGGATGGATGATTTTCCTAGCACTGTGTTTAATTGAAGCTGAGAATACAGAGAAATATTCAATGTGGTCCTTGCCTTCTGACAAATTAAATTTAGAATACTGATGAATAGCATTTAACATATGCAATTTGCAAGCATTATTCTAAACAATCTACATGAAGGAACTTACTTTTCCTCACAATAATCTGAGATAGAAATTACATGCATCCTGTTTTCTGAGTGAGGAAACCGAGGCACAGAAAAATTAGGTAACTTGGCAAGTCACATAGCTAGTGAGCAGCAAGGTAGCATTCAAACCCAGATTGCCTGTCTCTGGAATCCAGGTTCTTAACCACTATCCTGCATTGCCTTTCAGGGGAGGCTAATAATGCAAGAAAATTTATCATAACTATTGTTTGACTGGTTAAGCAGTTAGATAAATGAGAGGAGAGAACTCAGGGGCTTTTGGTGTGAAATTTTAAAATTTGATAGCATCTATATAATAAAAGCCTAAGCAACCATTATGGTGGAACAACCAGAATGACTGGCTGCTATGATGTGCACTGATCACCAGGGGGCAGACGCTCAATGCAGGAGCTGCCCCCTGGTGGTCAGTGCACTCCCACAGGGGGAGCACCATTCAGCCAGAAGCCTGGCGAGCACAGGCGGGCCATAAGGAGCATAAGGAGCGAGGGGTCCCAGACTGCGAGAGCCCTGGGCTGTGAGAGGAATGTCTGACTGCTGACTTAGGCCCAATCCCCCTGGGGGAGTCGGGCCTAAACCAACAGGCAAACATACCCTGAGGGGTCCCGGGCTGCAAGAGGATGCAAGCCAGGCTGAGGGATGCCCCCCACCCCCCAGTGCATGAATTTTGTGCACCAGGCCTCTAGTTTTAATAGAAATGTGAAAGATGATGAAGAGAGATATAGGACATTTCAGGAAGGTTTCATTTTATCTCTGTAGAAAGTGATTTTTCTTTACATCAAATACAAGTATACTATGCTGGAATATAAACCATTCTATTTAGTGAAGATGGAAAACAGATATTTATAAATATAATTTAAATTTTTTATTGTTTCTAATTTGTAAAAGTTATGCATGCTAATCATAGAAACACTAATAAAACAGCAAATTCTAAGAAAAACACCTTTAAAATCATTCTTAATTTCATCAACCAAAAAAAAAAAATAACTTTAGCAGTATTTCTTTTGATCCTATATCCTATGCATATTGCATTAAGTGTATTTCTATATAATAACAGCAATGTAATTATACAGTTTTCAGTCTTGCTCTTTTCACTTAATATTTTATCCTAGCAACAAATATTATTTTTTTCACTGATGTCCCAACAGTCCCCATTCTCCTTCCCTGCTTTACTATCTTTGTACCACTTATTATCATTTACATACTGTATTTTTTACTTTATTTTTTCTATTTCTTATCCCCCCTCCCCACACAAAATAATCTTTATGAGGGCAAGAATACATGTATTTATTCTGTTCTCTACTGTACCCCCCCGTGCCTACAAGAGTGCCTGGCACATAGTGGGTACTCTATTTGTTGAATGAATAATGTCAAAGAGGAAGATATAAAGCACCATGACTGGAAATAGTTCCTTGATTTAAAAGTTGATAAATAATGTACCCCCGAAAACACATATCCACACACATTACTTGGTTCATCATTCGTACCTTTTGTACCAGGCACTCATTTCTACTTATTTGGGCTAACACATATAGACAACGGAATGGACGATGTCTCATGAATAATTAATTACATGGTTGCAATTTGCATGCAGTTTTGTTCTCATAAGGATTTCTCCCCCAAACTCTCTTCTGTCCAGACTTTCCTCTTATATCATCTTTGTCCTGTCTTTTCATTGTGTCTCAAGCATTCGCTATAATCCTGGGTTCCTAACTTCACTGTTTTCTAAAATTTGGGGCTTGTTTTCATTGAAAGTCTGCAATTTGTCATGCATATGTACTCTTTCTTTGAACTTGATTTCACTTTGATTGATGTTTTGTTGGTTTGTTTAGCTAGTCATGTCTTGTAATACACACCTGTACCTTCAATGAAATTAATCAGCTTTCTACATTACCCAGATGTTAGATGGTCAGGCAAGAACTGCCACCTTCCTATCTAATTAAAACCTGGATCGTTGGATATGTTTATATTCAATAGTCCTTTCTCTCATTTTTATTAGTAATGTCTGTTTTTTTTCCTAGTCTTTTACATATGTATATAAGATACATAGAACATTTACATTTTTAACTCACCACTATAAAAATTAGATAATGTATATGAAAGTGCTTGGTAAGCTTTCAGACACTGTACAGACATTATCACAATGCAATCACCATGAACTCATATCATCTCAGACTATACCACATGTCACCTATACACATCATTCTCTGTTTGAAAACCCTTCACATGCTAGAAGACTAACATCAAATTCCCATTCTAATTTCTAGGCTGAATAGCCCAGTTTGTTTAAAATTTCCTCCTGTAATCTCTTTCTCAAACTCTTAATGATCTTTGTATTTTGTGACTTTTAAAAATTTTACTTTATATTAATATATTTTTTATTAATTTCAGAAAGGGAGGGTGAGGGAGAGATAAAAACATCACTGATGAAAAAGAATTATTGGTCGGCTGCCTCCTGCACACCCCCTACTGGGGATCAAGCCTGCAACCCAAGCATGTATCCTGACTAGGAATCAAACCTGACTTCATGGTTCATAGGTCAACACTCAACCACTAACCCACACCAGCCAGACTGTATTTTATGACTTTTCTCTGATCTATCATCTAGTCTATCTTTGTTACCATGAGCATTTTACAAATGAACCTCACTTTATGAAATACAGCTATGTAAAAATAGAATTTTTAAAAATAAATTGGGTCATATGACAAATATACTCAGAGTGCTGAAGTTAGTAAAAGGCCCTCTGTAGAGAAACAGAAATTAGAAAATAACTTGTTTACTGAGTACCAACTCACGGCATATCTCTAATGTGTCCTTATTCCTTATCTTCTGTAAGCCCTAGTTTCCTCATCTGCAAAGCAGGGACTCATCATTAACTACTCCTGCAGTGGTTCTCAATGATTGGGGTGCTGGGGCATATTTGAAAATGTGTGGCAGTGTTTTCCATCCTCACAATGACTGGAAGTAGCTATTGCTATGTAGTGAGGTGGGGTGGGACATAAATATCCTGAAATGCCTGAGGCAGTCCCTCATAACTAGAAATTGCCCTTTCACAAAATGTTTGTGGTGCCACCATTGAGAAACAGATAAAGCAACTTCTTACACACTGCCCTCTGATAAGCTAGTGAATGCTAGATATCAGGGCAGGCTTCATGATGAAGATCAAAAAAGTGAGCATTAAAAATTCATGACACTCTTCTGCTCTGTTAAAATAATAATTTAAAATCGTTTCTTTCCTGCATAATAAATAAGTCTGCCCATATATCCATATCCATATATATACATACATATATATACATAAATATATGTGTGTGTGTGTGTGTGTGTATGTATACTAATAAAAGAGAAAGATGCAAATTGATTGTACCTCTCTGACACCCACCAGCCAATCAGGAGTTAGTATGCAAATTAACCCAACAAAATGGTGGGTTAATTTGCATATGCAGGCATGGAGTGAAGACTGAAAACTGAAGACTGAAGACTGAAGGCTCCGTTGTGGCCGGAGCCAAGCCTGAAGGCTGAAGTCTTGGCTCTGCTGCGGCCAGAGCCAAGCCTGGAGGCTGAAGGCTTGGCTCCGCTGAAGGCTGAAGGCTTGGCTCTGCTGTGGCCCGGGTCCCGGGTGCCGGAGGAAAACTGGTGCCGGCAGCCAGGGGAAGGAAGGCCTATTGCAAGAATATTCATGCAACGGGCCTCTAGTGTATACACACACACACACACACACACACACATACACACATATACATATACATATATATACATATATATATACACACATATATATGTATATACACATCCTATCTAATAAAAGAGAAACATGCAAATTGACCATACCTCTGCTTCGCCCACAAGCCATGCCCACAAGCCAATCAGGAGTGAGTATGCAAATTAACCCAACAAATATGGCGGTGACCACAGAGCTGAAGAGAGCAGGAGGCTTGGGTTGCCCCCAGCGATGGAGGAAGCCAAGCTTTCCACCCACCCTGGCCTGCCCTGGCCTCCACTCAAGGCTAGAAAGTTTCAATTATAGAAGATAAATAAATCCCAACAAAAATGGCAGCAGCCATGGAGCTGGAGCCAGCCGGAGACTTGGGTTGCCCCTGGCGATGGAGGAAGCCAAGCTTTCCGCCCACCCTGGCCTGCCCTGGCCTCCACTCAAGGCTACAAAGTTTCAATTATAGAATATAAATAAATCCCAGATACCAGGGCCTCTGCTTGGGTTGCTGGAGGGCGTGGCCGGCCTGCAAACCACCACAGGCCCCTCGCCCAGGCCACCCATGCCCCAAGGGAACCCCCACCCTGATCCGGGACACCCTTCAGGGCAAACCAGCCAGCCCCCACCCGTGCACCAGGCCTCTATCCTATCTAATAAAATAGTAATATGCAAATTGACCATCACTCCAACACACAAGATGGCTGCCCCCATGTGGTCAAAGATGACTGCCCCCATGTGGACACAAGATGGCCGCCACAAGATGGCCAGCAGGGGAGGGCAGTTGGGAGGGGCCAGGCCTGCAAGGGAGGGCAGTTAGGGGCAATCAAGCCTGCAGGGGAAGGACAGATAGGGATGACCAGGCCAGCAGAGGAGGGAAGTTGGGGGCAACCGGGCCTGCAAGGAAGGGCAGTTGGGGGGGACCATGCCTGCAGGGGAGGGCAGTTAGGGGTGACCAGGCCTTCAGGGGAAGGCAGTTAGGGGTGACCAGGCCAGCAGGAGAGGGCAGTTAGGGGCAATCAGGCTGGCAGGGAGCAGTTAGGCATCAATCAGGCTGGCAAGGGAGTGGTTAGGGGGTGATCAGGCTGGCAGGCAGAAGCGGTTAGGGGCAATCAGGAAGGCAGGCAGATGAGTAGTTGGGAGCCAGCAGTCCTGGATTGTGAGAGGGATGTCCAACTGCCCGTTTAGGTCCGATCCCAGTAGGATCGGGCCTAAACGGGCAGTTGGACATCCCTTGAGGGGTCCCAGATTGGAGAGGGTGCAGGCTGGTCTGAGGGACACACACCCCCATGCATAAATTTTGTGCACCGGGCCTCTAGTATATGTATATACACACATTACATACAAACAGACAGGTCTTATCCCTCAGTGCCTTGGTTTTCTACACCTTAAAATGAAAATTTTGATAGTACTTATCTTACTGATTTATTGTTTAAATTAAGTGGGATATAATATATTTAAGCATTTAGCAGCACAATGCCTGGAACATGGTCAATGCATCATCTCTTCCCCCCGCAACAAGACCACTATTGCATTTGTGCATGCCAATTTATTATGTTGAATTCTATAGCACTTCTGAGTCCCACACACTATACATATATGTGGGTTGCAACCAAGTCATTAATGACTACTAAAAAAAATCATCCCATGTTTCCAAATATTTCTGGTTGAATATCATGTGTATGAGTTATGGATAAGGAGGCACAAGAATAGACATGTTAATGGTGAAAAGGCACCAAATTGTTACTGAACCTTGGCTGAGCAACCTCAGTACTTGAGTTTGGCAAAGAGAATTCAGAGCCAAGGAACTCAAATTATATGATGAAGTTTATTTAGAAAGTCACAGAGGTAGAAAAGATGAGCCAGCTGCTCTGCATGGGCTCAAAAAAATAAGATACAGAGGCAAAAGAAGGTCTCTTGGAGCTTAGGAAAAAGAAAGGCAGAAAGAATGTGCTTGGGGAATGGAGAGGGGTAAAAGGGCAGGCATGCTCCAGAGCTAGAAAGAAAGTGCTCTGGGTCCTTTGTTTTAAGGGGTTTTATCTGGAGGTCTCAGGGGAGGATCTGAATAGAATATTCATCAGCTTTCCAGGTGTGTGCTTTCAGGGTCTTGATCTCTACTGATTGGTTTGCACCAGGGCAGGGGTTCATTGGTCATGGAAGCTGGTCCTCAGCCATGGCATCACGTCACCAGGCCTTGCTTGCTGCTTTTCTGGGCTGGAGCTGAAACACAGCTGAGGCCTAGATGTTATCTCTAGAGCTTAATGCTTAAGGGAGTGGTTGTGCAAGGGTCATATGAGGCTATTCTTTGCCCCTTCCCCTCCCCCCCCTTGTTCCTCCTCTAAGGGGGTCTACCACATGACTAGCATTATGAAAGGTCAGGGGTCTAAACCACTTGACCAGCAATATGATAGGGGAGGAAAGGTCACCCTGGGGGTGAGGTCCCACACTACGATTGTTACTTGCTTTTAGTACTGGTGACCTTCTACACCTGGCCTATTGTTCTTGCTCTGCTCATGCCTGTCTAACTGCCAACTATTATATGAGCGTAATGGCTCTTTCTTTCCCCTAATTCTTTGCTGAAATGTAATCCTTCACATGAAAATAAAAAGCACAAAACAAAAACAGAAGCAATGTGATGTAGTAGTGCACAGGATGAGGGCTGAGAAGATCTGGGATCTTGTTTTGTTTTGTTGTTTTCCTGTTTTAAGCAAGCCCTTTAGTCTCTCTAAGATAATTTTTAGTATAAAATGAGGTCCAAGCTGCTAGGGGCAAAAACAGAATATTGGGAACTAGCTATAGTTATAAGAAATATTAATCATGCTTTGTTAACCGTGATTGCCTTGTTCTGATTAAAGAAAGGATATTCTAACCTGGCTGGGAGTTGTATGCCCCTGGGACCTGAATGTCAACCTTGGATCTGGGAGTCAACTTTGGAATTCGGTCCATTCTCATTCAAGAACTGCCTATCATATGGAAAGATGAGCAACCTTGTTGCCTGAACAGTGGAATCCTGCCCCAGCCCACATAGCCTACTTCCCCATGCCTGTAATTCCTACTTCTCCATGTAATCTTTGTTCTACCCAATGTAAGCAGCTGGTTTACGGGGGAGTTGCAGAGCAGATTTTTGTGAATGACCTGCTGCTCTCCCATACTGCCGGCATTATTGGAATGAACGCTCATATACGTTTTAACTCTGTCTCTCTTTAATTGGCTCAAGTAGTGACAGGCAGCTGGGAACCCTTGGTTGTCTGATTACAAAGCTACAATTCAGAGTCCTTTTGGCTCTAAGGTTTAAAGATTTTAACATGTTCAAGAAATAATTCTGCTGAGGTGCTTTCTCTCTGTAGCAAAGATTGGACACCCAGACCAGTTTTGCAACTTTGTAAATTACAGAGGGCAGGGGTTTAGATTCAATTTAGATGCAATCAAGTAATCTAGAGGTCAGGTAACACAGCCTAGGAAGAATGTACACAACCTCCCAACCTTTTTCAGATCAAGCTTTTTATTGGCCTACCTGAGTGTGAGCTCTCAGTCTTGTGTTTTTGTCTTTAGCTATTTCTGTTTGGATGCAACTCTTTGCCTCCAAGTTTAATAGACTATTAAACTTGTTTCCTCATTTGTCTGTACACTTCAGAAACTTGTGCGTTTCAATTAGTTACCAGACCTGAAGTGTTAATCCTCCAGTTGTAAAAGGTTGTCATTTCTAAAGAGTAGTCTCATTATGTTGCTTAATTATACAAAATTACCATGAGTTGAGCATTTATTTAACACTTTATGTACATTCTTTACTTAACCTGCATGGGAACACTATAATGCAGATATAGCTCATTTTACAGATCAGAAAACTTCAGGAAGTAGCTTGTTCATGGCCACACATGCTGGTAAGTAGTACAGCCTATCTGACACCACACTATATCACAATATCGAGATTAATCAACTGAATCATTTAGGTAATTTTAAAAAGACATCATTTTTCAATGAAATTGAACATTGAGAAATTTCCTAAAACATTAGCCCTAATATTTTCTCCTGTGTTTCCTGTTCCAAAAGAGAGTATCTATATCAAATCCTGGAACCTGAGTAATTCCTGATTATCCCAGGAGAATGACCTAGAAAGAATGCTCAAGGAAATACATAAGATTACATTGGGATAGTTTCTTTGATCTCCACTCTAACCCACAGTTTGGGGCATTAGACAAAATACTTTGCGCAGATTCATCTGTAAAATAATGTCTTCTTTATCACTATAACACAAAATAGGTTAAAAAATGAGGAAAATGAGTTTCAATAATATTGTGGAAAAAGAGGACCTGTCTTTTATATTTTTAAGGCTAAATAGGCTTATCATTCTTGTAAGAGACTGAGGGACAAAAATGTCCCTTTGTGAGACCCTTTCTTCTTGTTACCATGGGACTACCTTTAATATTATGAAACTTTCCCAGTAAAGTCACTAGGATCCCAAGCCCCCAAGTGTCTCCCTTTTCTCTGGGGTCTACTGCTGTTTTGGCACTTGCTGGGTTCATTCCAACACTGCTCTTCTGCCCTCACTGATATCACTCATCATGCCTGGGTATGGAAGAAGGTCTTCCCCTTTCAGCATTTGCACTTGGCTCACAAGAGCTTTATAAATTCTTCCCTGTTGGCTGCAATGACACATTTGATAGAGAGTCAATGTTCTGCTTGACACAGTTCTTTGTCAAAAGATCAACTTGGGCTCCAAGCTGACTCACGTGTCTCAATTGTTTTCTATCAAGATGATTTTACCTCATGGCAATTAGGGATGATCTTTATCCTCCCCAACCCCCAATGCCTTCTTTTTTTTTGAGGCTTAACCCCATGCTGGATTCCACATTTATTTCATGGTCTTTCAGGAGCCCTAGGAACCACAATGAATACCTGTGAGCATCTTGAGGACAATTTTTTGTTCCTAGGACTTTACAAGAGTCAATGTCCAATTATATTTATTGAATAAATGGATAAATTGATGAAACATAGCTAAGTAAGCATAACAGTTATATTATTACTAGCGTTCCCATTGCAGGAAAAATCCTGCAATAGGGTTTCCTGCTGCACTCTACCCCGCCCTGCCTGCTCTCCTCCCTTGTCCCCTGGCCCGCCTTCTCCGCCAGCCCACCTGCTTTTCCCTTCTCCCCCGGCCCCGCCTCCGCTCCTTCCTTCTCCTCCCCCCTGGCTTGCTTGCTTCTCCGCAGCTTTGCTCCCTTCTGCAGCTTTTGGCTTCTTTCTATGCTGTCTTGATATGCAAATTAGCCGCCATATTTGTTGGGGTAATTTGCATACTCATCCTGATTGGCTGCTGGGCGTGGCTTGGTTGGTGGGCGTGGCGAAGGTGTGGTCAATTTGCATATTTGTCTATTATTAGGTAGGATACTAGTAGCCCTGTGCATGAATCCATGCACCAGTAGCTCTCTGTGGAGCTTGGCTGCTCCGTGGCCGCTGCCCAGAGGCCCTTCGTGGCCAGGGTGGAACACTTGCCTTGTCACCGCAGTGACAAAGCAAGCTTTCTGCCAGGCCGCTCACTCTGCCCACTCTCAGCGGCCGCCCCCCTGGGACTGGGGGACTCCGGCTTGGCTGAGAGGACTGGGCGCCGCCATCTTGTGACTACGGGTACCTCCATCTTTGTGATGGAGTGATGGTTAATTTGCATATTATCCTTTAAATAGATAGGATAAGAAACATATAGCATAATATGTATGTATTTAAATGTACTATGCAATTGTATATATTTTTTAGTCCTTATGATTTATTTATTAAGATATGTAAGTTTTAACAAAGTACAACTGTACCTTTGTATGGAAACACTTCCTATTGGAGAACAATATCCAGGCTTACATTAATAAAATGATGGGATGCATTTAGGTCAAAGATGAATTTATATCTATACCTATATCTCTATCTAGTTAGTGATAGTCTTTCACCTTAATCTCTTTTAATATTTGTCTCAATACTTTTTCTTCATGCTTTTAGTACAAATAATAAAGACTGACATATGCAGTTTAAGAATTCATTATAAATATGTCTCCTAAAATACTCACAGAATGTATTAGGTGCTTGTACTGAATCTCTCCATTCTTTTTATAACTGCATGGCTGACTACCAGGACCGCTCCACTACACAAGGCTGGAGGCTTCATGGGGGTTACATCTGTGAATGGAAATCCTAGAATTGTGTAGCCACATGTGGTGGCCCTAGATTACATAAATTTCAAAAATTTTTATGAATAGAATTCTGTCCATAAATAATAAATAATTATATATAATGTATATAAACATATTACTAATATGTTTATATTAATAACAATTGAAAATTACAGACCATGCCTCTCAAGTCAGATTCCTGTCAAATCTTAGCATTAAGCTAGGAGTCTACTAAAATATTCTATTGAAGAATTTTGATCATTTAAACAGTAAAAATAATGTAATATTATATCTGTTCAGAAAAAAATTTTAAAGGATAATTTTTAACTGTGTCATTTCAATCTACCAAGAATTTCCACATTCATGATCTCATTGTATTCCTATATCAACCCATTGTATAAGGTCTGTTTCTCACTATCAAACTGGGAACTTGGGTTTAGGGAGAGACAGCAACTTACTCAAAGTCACACAGCTACTTAGTGACAGACTTGGGATTCAAATTGCTGATTTTATTTGCAATAATATTTTCACTGTGCTACTTTTATACAAAATCAGAAATACCTTGCATGTGCCAGAGAGAATTCCATGACCTCATAGGTGGATATAAAATCAAAGGAGGTATAATGATATTACAGAAAAGCTCAAAAGAGCCAAGAAACCACCCACAGACATTAGAAGGGTCCTTCTGAAAAATTTTATTTTATTGTATATTAGATTTTTTAAAGTATACTTTATTATAGATAGTTTATTGACTCACTTATTAATTCAGTACATTTTTGGGGTGTCTGTGATTGACAAGGCACTAAGCTGAACACTATGGGAACTATAAAAATGAGTATGACATAGTCCCTGATGTCATGAAAGATATAATCTCTGAGCACACAAATAACTACAATAGCAGGCAGAATGTTATAAATGTCATACCAGATGTGTGAGTACAGTGTTGTGAAAATTAGCGTATACAATGAGGAGACAACATAACTTTTTATGTTTATCTACATAGAAATGGTAATTACTCTTGTAATAATAATAATAATAAAACACATTTGTTGGTTTATTTTTTAAAGAATAGAGATTGCTAAGTTCATGGAAGAGAAACAAAGGCAGAGAAGTGGCCATGGAGAGTCAGGAATGTATAGACCAACTTCTTTTTCTTTGACCAGTGAATTGGCAGGAGAAGGAAAAGTAGCTGCCTTCTCCAGCAAAGGTCCAAGGAAATGATGTTACCTGGGGAAAACCAGTTTTCAATAAAGATAAACAAGTAGAAGAATTTTTAAGGCTCTGTGTGTGTGTGGGGGGGGGGAGGGAGGAAGGAGGGGGACAGGGATCATTGCTATCATCATGCACAGCAATCCCATTTTAAAGTAGAAGAAACTGAGGCACATATAAGTGAAAATACTTGCCCAAGATCACAAAAGCCGTTAAAACAGAGACATAACTAATATTTATGTCTCCTGACCACACACTGTATTCACTGATTACTGGCAAGATGTAGAATACTGTCTGAGGGATAATCAGAATTAGATTATGTTTATCAGCTACAGTTATGCCTTATACATAATGAGCATACACTAATTCTTTACTGAGTGAATAAAGAATTAAATTGGTATACAAGTTATTTGATGTTATAATGAAAATAAAATTATATCTATCTATATATATAAAAAGAGCCAGGGGCCATCACATCCAAAACAACCGAACGGACGACCGAATAGGCTGTGTGGGGTGACCAGGCTGGCAGGGGGATTAGTGAGGGATGACCAAACAACTGAGCAGCAGGCTGTGTGGGGCGACCAGGCCAGCAGAGGGGGGCAGTGAGGGGCAACCAGGCCGGTGGGGAAGGGGAGGAGATGGGGGCGACCAGGTTGGCAGGGGGGGGCAGTTAGGGGTGACCAGGCCAGCAGAGGGGGGCAGTGAGGGGTGACCAGGCTGGCGAGAACAGCAGTTGGGGGCGACCAGGTTGGCAGGGGGGTTAGTGAGGGACAACCAAATGACTGAACAAGCAGGGGGAGGCAGTTGGGGGTGAACAGGTCACGGGGTGGGGGGAAGTTAGGGGCAACCAGGCCGGCAGAGGGGGGCAGTGAGGGGTAACTAGGCTGGCGGGGGGAAGGGGAGGGCACAGATGAGAGCGACCAGGATTGCAGGGGGGGAAGTGAGGGGCAACCAGGCTGGCAGAGGGGGGCTACTGGGGGCTACCAGGCGGGCAGGGGGGTTAGTGAGGGATGACCTAATGATTGAACATCAGGCTGTGTGGGGTGACCAGGCCAGCAGGGGGGTTAGTGAGGGACGACCAAACAACTGAGCAGCAGGCTGCGTGGGACGATCAGGCCAGCAGGGGGGTTAGTGAGGGACAACCAAGTGACTGAACAAGCGGGGGCAGGGTGGCAGTTAAGGGCAACCAGGCCAGCAGAGGGGAGCAGTGAGGTGCGACCAGGCTGGCAGGGGGAGCAGTTGTGGGTGACCAGGTTGATGGGGACGGCAGTTAGGGGCAACAAGGCTGGCAGGGGGGGCAGTTAGGGGTGACCAGGCCAGCAGAGGGGTGCTGTTGGGGGCAATCAGGCCAGCGGGGGGGGGGGAAGTAAGGGGCCACCATGCTGGTGGGGTGGACAGTTAGGGGTCACCAGGCTGGCAGGGGGGGACAGTTGGGGGTGACCAGGTAGGCAGGGGGGCTAGTTGGGGGTGATCAGGCTGGCGGGGTGGCAGTTAGGGGCAATCAGGCAGGCAGTCAGGTGAGCAATTAGGAGCCAGCGGTACTGAATTTTGAGAGGGATATCCAACTGCTGGTTTAGGCCTGATCCCAGGATCAGGCCTAAACCAGCTGTCAGACCTCCCCTGAGGGGTCCCGGATTAGAGAGGGTGGAGGCTAGGCTGAACCCACCCCACCACCCCCCATGCATGAAATTCATGCACCAGGCCTCTAGTACTATATATCTGTCTACTGGACCATGGGGATAACTAATAGATATTTCAAATCTTACAGGTCCAACAACAAACTGATCATAGATTTAGGATTAGGGTTAGGGTTAGGGTTGAGGGTTGGGGATAGGGTTTAGAATTAGGGTTAGGATTAGGGTTTAGTGTTTGGGTTATGATTAGGGTTTAGGGTTAGGATTAGGGTTAGGGTTGAGGGTTACGGTTAGGGTTTAGGATTTAGGGTTAGGGTTAGAGTTAGGGTTGAGGGTTAGGGTTTAGAATTAGGGTTAGGATTAGGGTTTAGTGTTTGGGTTATGGTCAGGGTTTAGGGTAAGAATTAGGGTTAGGGTTAGGGTTGAGGTTAGGGTTAGGCTTGAGGGTTAGGGTTATAGTTAGGGTTAGGGTTGAAGGTTAGGGTTAGGGTTTGGGTTAGGGTTAGGTTTAGGGTTCGGTTAGGGTTACAGTTAGGGTTTATGGTTATGGTTAGTGTTAGAGTTAAGGTTGAGAGTTAGAGGTAGGGTTTGGGTTAGTTTTAGGTTAGGGTTAGGGTTAGGGTGAGAATTTAACCCTAACTCTCAACCCTAACCCTCACCCTAACCCTAACTCTAAACCTAAATCCTAACCACAACACTAAACATAACACTGAACCCTACTGTAACCCTCAGCCCTAACCATAACCCTAACCCTAACCCTAACTTTAAACCAATAATAAATCCTAAATCTTATCCCTATCCTTAACACTCAAAGCTAACCCTAACCCTAACCCTAACCCTCAACCATAACCATAACCCTACCAATAAATCCTAACCCTAACCCTAATCCTAACCCTACCCTAACCCTAACCCTAACCCTAATCTTAAATTGTAACTCTAACCCTAACACTCAAGCCTAATCCTAACCCTAACCCTTACCTAAACCTTAAACCCTAACTCTAACCTTAACCCTCAACCCTAACCCTAAACCAAACCCTAACCAAACCCTAACCCTAACCACTAACCCTAATCCTAAACCCTAACCCTAACCCTCAACCCTAAACGTAACCCTAACCCAAATGCTAACCTAACCCTAACCCTTAACCCTAACCCTAATCCTATCTATGACCCTAACAATAACCCTAACCCTAATCCTGAATCCTAACGCAGACCCTAACCCTAACCCTAACCCTAACCCTAACCCTAACCCTAACCCTAACCCTAACCCTAAATCCTAACACTAACCTTAACACTAAACCCTGAACCTTAATGCTAACCCTAACCCTAATCCTAAACTTAATCAAAACCCTAACCTAATCCTAACCCTAACCTTAACCCTATCTATGACCCTAACTCTAACCCTAATCCTAACTCTAACCCTAAACCCTAACCCTAACTCTCAACCCTAACCCTAACCCTCAACCTTAACCCTAAATCTTAACCCTAACCCTAACCCTAACCCTAAACCCTAAACCCTAATGCTAACCCTAACCTTAACTCTAAACGCTAACACTAACCCTAACCCTCAACCCTTACCCAAACCCTAAACTAACCTAACCCAAACCCTAACCTAACCCTAACCCTAACCCTAACCCTAAACCCTAAACCTAACCCTAAATCCTAAACCTAACCCTAATCCTATTCCTAAACCTTAACCCTTACCCTAACCCTAACCCTAACTGTAACCCTAAACCCCAACTCTAACCCTAACCCTAAACCTAACCCTAAATCCTAAGCCTAACACTAACCTTTTACCCTCTCCCTGCCTTCCTGATATCCTCTAACTGTTCGCCTGCCAGCCTCATTGCCCCTAACTGCTTCCTTGCCAGCTTGATTGCCCCTAACTGCTTCCCTGCCAGCCTGAACGCCCCTAACCACCTCTGCCTCAGCCCCTGCCACCACGACTTTGTCTGGAATGACTTCCGGAAGGTCGTTTGGCTATCTGGCCTAATTAGCATATTAGGCTTTTAATAGTATAGACCAGTGGTCAGCAAACCGAGGCTCGTGAGCTATATGCAGCTCGAGAGCTGCAGTTTGCCGCTCTGTTGACTAATGTGTTTGCTGACCACTGGGATAGAGGCTTAATCACAAAGAACAACAACAACCTGTAATTATTGGAATCTAGAGTCTAGGTCAGTTGTCGGCAAACTCATTAGTCAACAGAGCAGCAAACTGCGGCTTGCAAGTCGCATGTGGCTCGCAAGCCACAGTTTGCCGACCACTGGTATAGACTAGAGGTCTGATGCAGAAAAATTCATGCAGGAGTAGGCCTTCCTTTCCCTGGTTGCCGGCACCGGCTTCCCTCTGTCACCCAGGAACCCAGCTGGCTTCCCTCCAGCCTGGCTTCATCAGGAAAGATGTCCAGAATGACATCTGGAAGACGTCCAGTATAATTAGCATATTACCCTTTTATTATTATAGATAATCAAGAGGTAGAAACAAACCAAATATCACCAAATGGATGTATAAAGAAAAAGGTAGTGTAGTCTTGCAATGGAGTAATACTTGGTAAGAGAAAAAAAAAGTTAAGTACTAATATATGCTACAACTTGGATTAACCTTGAAAACATTATCCTAAGTCAGTGGTCGGCAAACCGTGGCTCGCGAGCCACATGTGGCTTGTGAGCCGAGGTTTGCTGCTCGGTTGACTAATGAGTTTGCCAACCACTGGGATAGGGGCTTAATCACAAGGAAAAACAACAGCTTGTAATTATTGGAATCGAGAGTTTAGGTCAGTTGTCGGCAAACTAATTAGTCAACAGAGTAGCAAACCGCGTCTCGCGAGCCGCGGTTTGCTGACCACTGTCCTAAGTGAAAGAAGCCAGACACAAAAGACAACATATTGCATGACTGCATTTATATGAAAGGTCAAGAATAAGAAAATCCAGAGACAGAAAATAGATTAGTGATTACCTAGGGCTAGAGAGATTGGAGGAAATGGGTAGTGATTGCTAATGGGTACAGGTTCATTTTGGAAATGATAAAAGTGTTCTAAAATTGATTTTGCTTATGGTTGTACATCTTGGTGAATATAGAGAGAGATCTCTTGGTAAATATAATAAAACCACTTTAAATGGATGTATTTTATTATGTTACTAGAGGTCCAATGCACGCAATTCATGCACTGGAGGGGTGTCCCTCAGCCCAGCCTGCACCCTCTCCAATCTGGGACCCCTTGGGGGATGTCTGACTGCCAGTTTAGGCCTGATCCAGGACTGCTGTCTCCTAACCACTCACCTGCCTGCCTGCCTGATTGCCACTAACCACTTCTGCCTGCCAGCCTGATTGCCCTTACCCGCTCCCCTGCTGGCCCGATTGCCCCCAATTGCCCTCCCCTGCTGGCCTGATTGCCTCCAACTGCTCTCCCCTACCAGCCCGGTTGCCCCCAACTGCCCTCCCCTGCCAGCCTAGTTGCCCCTCACTGCCCCCCCCTGCCAGCCTGGTTGCCCCCAACTAACTCCCTCTGGTGGCCTGGTTGTTCCTCACAGCCCCCTGCCCCTCCTGCCAGCCTGGTTGCCCCACACAGCCTGCTGTTCAGTCGTTTGGTCGCCCTCACTAACCCCGCTGCCAGCCTGGTCGTAGGCAGCCATCTTGTGAGGGTGTGAGGGTTAATTTGAATATTACCTCTTTATTATATAGGATATTTGCTAAGTGCCAGACACATAGTAGACTAAAGGGCAAAAAGACAAAAGTTCTTATCCTAATGGAGTCTGAAGTCTGGTGAGGAAGACAGGAAAGAAACACATTTATATACATTCTATGAAGAAAAATAATGCCAGGGCGATAGGAGAGATGCGGGCGTGGTGAATAAAGCAAAGGCCTAAAGAACATTCCAGATGGAGGGAACATTAGTGCAAAGGCCTGCATCTTCCTGTCCCTGCCCTTCTATATCCCATTTCCCCATCCCCTAACATTTAAAGAAAGAAAAAATGTCTGAATTGAAGAAGATAATGCACTCAGTAACTCCATGTTTCTAAGGGCTGCTTTAACAAATCAGTACAAACTGGGTGGCTCAAAACAACAAAAATACGTTCTCTCACAGTTCTGGAGGCCAGGGGTCCAAAATCCAGAGAGCACACTCCCTCTGTCCCTTTAGGAGAGAGTCCTTTCCTTGCCTCTGCCCCCTCCTGGTGGCGGCCCCAGCACTGCTGGCTTCCTCCCTGCAACCACTGCCTCCATCCCCACATGGTCTTCCCTCATGTGTGTGCATGACTGCTCTTCTGGGATTAAGTTCAGTGTATGGTGTGAAGTAGAGGTCTTACACTTTTGTTTGTATATAGATAGACCAGTTATAATATACCTGTTGCAAATGTATGATGCAGCTATGACTTATCTGCTCTGTAAAACTTTCCCTGACAGCATAACTGTCTGCTAGTCATTAATTCAACAATGACTTTGGGAAGGCTTATTATGTACCATGCTAGGCACCAAGGTTTGCCTTTTGTCTGAAGGGGGTTAGAGTCTTTTGAAAAAAACAAGTCTTTATAGTAAAACAAGAGGCCCGCTGCACGAAATTTGTGCAAGTGTAGGCCTTCCTTCCCCCAGCTGCCCGCTTCAGCTTCACAGCCCCGGTCCCCTCCCCTCCCCGCGCACCCCTCCCCCCCGCACCCACATTGGCCTCGTGCTGCCCATGTCCACCGCCACCCCCCCCTCGTTCCTCGGCTCCGTGGAGCCCCCCTCCCCAACCCAATTGATCACCCGCAGAAGGTGGCCTGGGCCTCCCTCTGTGGGGCGATCGTGGGGCAATGGTGCCCCTCCCCCTCTCCCTCCCCCCAACCAATCACATCACACCCGCCTTGGCTGGCCTGGCACCAGTGCTGTCATAGTGTGGTGATCCAGACGGTCATTTTGCTATTCGGTCGTTCGGTCCATTTGCATATTATGCTTTTATTATTATAGATGTGATATGTGCCATGGTAATGTGGCAAGTAATTTGTTAAGTTTTTCTCCTACTAAAAATGAGTCATTTGGAGAAAGGGATCATAAGCTCTAATTAGATTATCTCTAGCACCTAGCATGAATTCTAGTATGGAATAGGAGCTCATGAAAATTTGATGATAAATAGCCATACACATTCGGTGAATAAATACATTTATATACAGTGAATGTGTATACAGAATATGTATACATATGAATTCAGTAAATAATACACATGCACCTTCTACCCTTCCTCCCAGACACACACAGCTAGTTGCACTTGGGGAAACCACTAATCTTTCTCTGTGTACCTTAGACAGAGGACAAAGTTTATTCAGTCTAGATCAGTGATTTTCAACCTTTTTCATCTCATAGCAAACACAAGCTAATTACTAAAATTCTGTGGTACATAAAAAATATTGTATTTTTTGCCTATCTGACATAAAAATAGGTATAATTTTGATTTATGGACATCAGACAGCTATTGTTGTGTTGGCTGTTGTCATTTTTTTATTTGACAACCTAAGGGAAAAGAGGTCAGTATCTCTGACTAAATAGTCAGCTATTGCATGTTTAAAAATTCTTGTGGCACACCGGTTGAAAATCGCTTGTCTAGATAGATGATTAAAGTCTTGGCTGCTCTTATATCATATTCAAATACAGACTCTATCACTCAGTAACCACATAATCTTAGACCAGTTACATAACCTCCCTGTGTCCCAGTAACCTCATTTACTAGTATAAAATGCAAAGTCTTCCTTATAGAGTTGTTTAGACTATTACATGAACTCATACAAATAAAATAATTAGAGTTCTAAAGGCTCAGTGAGGACAGGGGTTTTTGTCTGCTTTGTTCATTGCCATATTCCTAGTGTTACCAGACAGGGATCTGGCCTGGAGCAGATCTGCTTCTGACCAGTCTGTATGATGTGAGTTCTGGACTTTGTAGAGGAAAGATTTCACAACAGGAGTTCAGGTGATTTTGAGCGTATGTTTATTAAAGCTGGGGACAGTGAAACAGGAAAGGCCTAGGAGAAAAGAAGCAACAGGAGAGAGACTAGGTGGGGCTGCTTTGGCTCTCTAGAAACATTACGGGAAAGAAGTGAGCCGAGGTGGGGCTACTGTCAGCTCACTGGAGAATCAGAGAAAAGGGGGCCTTGGAGACAAGCTCAGGGGGTTAGCCTGGGACAAGCTGTCGCTGCTCATTGCTCTGCTGGTTGCTAGTCTCGTGGGGACCCTTAGAATTTAGGAGATGCATGCCTGTGGGTGAAGAAGAGGGGAAGGGAGAGGTGTGGCCTGCTCCTGGGAGAGGGAGCACAGGCTGGGACCTTTGTTTTGAGGGTTTTTAAAACTGGGAGTTTAGGGGAGGTCTCAAGGGAGATTTCAGTAAAATATTCATCAGCTTTTCCAGATGTGCCATTTCAGTGTCCTGGTCTCTGCTGATTGGTCAACACCAGGGTAGGGAATCATTAGCATTGCAGCTGGTCCTGGCATCACCCACTGGGTTTTGCTGCTTTTCTGGGCCTGGAACTGAAATAGTACAACTGAGGCCTAGATGTTATCTCTAAGGAGGAAAGGTAATGGGGGTCTAAACTGCATGGCCAGTGATATGCCAGGGGAGGAAAGTCCAACCTGGGGGCAAGGTCCTATGTCAGTTTTGCTGGCTGTAAATTGCTGGGCCACTTTCCCCGTTCCACTTGCCAAGGAATTTTCCTAACTTCTTACTATCCTGTCTCACTAGCCCTTAGAAGAGTGCTTGGTACATAGTAGGTGCTCAGTAAATATCTGTTGCATAAAGGACAAATACCTGGATCAGGAAAATAGCAATAACAGTTGGCTATTATTTTTTATGTATGATATAAAAGTTCTGAATTCTGCCCTAGCTGGTTTGGGTCAGTGGATAGAGCGTCAGCCTGAGGACTGAAGGGTCCCAGGTTCGATTCCGGTCAAGGGCATGTACCTTGGTTGCAGGCACATCCCCAGTGGGGAGTGTGCAGAAGGCAGCTGATCGATGTTTCTCTCTCATCGATGTTTCTAACTCTCTATCCGTCTCCCTTCCTCTCTGTAAAAAAATCAATAAAATATATATATTTTTAAAAAAAGTTCTGAATTCTTTTTCTAAAATTTTTTATTGTTGAAAGTTTTACATATGTCTCCTTCCCTCCCCCTTTCCCCGCCCCCCTCGCCCCCCCCTCCCCCCCATTGACCTCTAGATTCTGAATTCTTATTCCAATCATTCCCCATGCCCCAATTACAAGTTTTCACTTTGGGAGTCCTGGCATCTTTCTACAATGACACAAGGTGGCAGCATCAGTCTCCTTTTGAGTTACCAGCATCGCTCTAGTTCGACCAGTTCTAGAGACAAACTTTGCAACGTCTCTATATGCAAATTAATCCATTCTAGATCCTGTTTTTTATTTAAATGAACAATGTTAACTGTTTGAATTATCATAAGGTTATCTCTTAACTGCCCCAATTTTTAGCTAAAGAAAAGATTACCACTTGTAGAAAAGTAAAAATATTCACATGAATCAAGGCTGCTTTACAATAACACTACTGTTTTGTGTTCTCAAAGCTCCCTTTTGGTAACAAATAACTGCTTGGCAAATAATGAACCCAAATCTTCCCTTTCAGTGACACAAGATGCAACAAAGTTGTTCTTTTCCAAGTCTGTAAGAAAAGACAAAACAAAATAAAACTTCTTCTCCTTTGTCGTTTAAATAGACGTGAAGTTGATTCTGCCATCCCTCTGAATTACCCTGGGAAACCGCTGCCCAGAAGCAGAAATTACTGAGTACCTTCGAGGGTGAGACCTTGTGGTATGAAGAATCTTGGTTTAGAAATTGAGAGACCGGGAATCCTGGTGTTGCTTCGGGAATCTCCTGACCCCCACTTTAAACACATCTCTTATCTTTTCAATATTCAGTACCTTTATTTCTAAATCATAATCTCTGCCTTACCTACTTGAAATCAGTTTAGTGAATGCAACTATCTTTATAAAATGTAAAGGTGTTTATTTTATATTGAGTGAACTAAGGTTAGAATCATTTCCACTTTGCCTATGGGAAAACCCAGTTCTAGCCAGTTACATGGGCTTGCCTCAGTTTTCTCATCTATAAAATAGGCTAATGATAGCAACCCCACCTACTTCAGTGAGTTGTAAGGATAAAATGAGATAATAGGAATGAAAGTGTCTTTAAAATGAAAGTGCTCTCACTGGCCCAAGATTATAAGCTTAAGCAAATGGCTTTTCTTGAGTTTCACAAACAATCCTGAAGAAAACAGTATGTAACTAAGTTGCAAAACAAAGCGTATTTAATTTACTACCTTCAGAAATCTCAAGAAATTGTGCATTTAAAAGAAGACAGGGAGAGAGCCGCTGAAGGTGTTATGACATTTAGTGAAGGATGAATAAAATTAAATGGTTAAGTGTATTGTGTGCTTCTGCATTACATATACTAACTTAGGTGTATTGAGGAACAATGTGTTCATTTAAAATATTAACCTTCAACTAACATTTGTCAATTGCTTGTTGCATACCAGCTATTTGCAAACACATTATTTCATTTTTAATGTTATAGTCCCCAGAACCAGAGAAAAATGTCAGCCACATTTCAAAGGCAAGGAAGCTGAAACTCTGAGAAGTTGCTCAGCTTGCCTTGGGTCAAACATCAGATCTAAGACAAAATAGTCAGATCTCAAATCCTCTGCTTCTCCTGTCTTTATCAGGACTGTTTCTGTGGAGGCATCTACTCAGTCCTGTGGGGACTCCCCTCATCCAACCAGCACCAAGCAGCAACTTTCGTTTAGTAAAAAGTGAGGTGGAATGTAAATGGAAAACCCGAAGAAGCTGGATAAATGGATACTAGTAGCCCAAACTCATCTGTCATCTTCTCCTTCTCCTTCTCCTCTTCCTCTCCTTCTCCTTCCTCTTCCTCTTTTACTCCTCCTCCTCCTCCTCCCCTCTCCCCCTTCTCCTCTTCCTCCTCCTCCTTCTTCTTCTCCTTCTTCTCTTTTTGTTAATTAATCCTCACTGAGAAAACTTTTCTCCATTGATTTTTAGAGAGAGTGAAAGGGAGGGGGAGAGAGAGAGAGAGAGAGAGAGAGAGAGATTGATTGGTTTCTTCCCACAAGCACTGCGACCACAGTGGGTGATGGAGCCTGCAACCGAGGTACGTGCTGGTGACAGGAATCAAACTCTGGGATCCTTCAGTCTGCCGGTCAATGCTTTATCCACTGAGGCAAACTGGCTTGGACTCATCTGTCTTCTTAAGTGAATTTCAATGGCTTGGGAAATTTGGGCTCTGACCCTTGGACTATATATACCTTTATGTGAAGGGAACTGTTATCTCTCCCTTAAACATTTCCAGAGCCAATTCATGCCTCTTTAAAAAAAATTAAATTAAATGATTAATTATTGAATGATTGAATGTTAGGGGTTAAAAAGAGAGAAATAAAATTATGAGGTAACAGGAGATCTTAGGAATGAAGGCCATTTCTGTCTCTTGGG
Source organism: Eptesicus fuscus (assembly GCF_027574615.1). Classification (NCBI taxonomy): domain Eukaryota; kingdom Metazoa; phylum Chordata; class Mammalia; order Chiroptera; family Vespertilionidae; genus Eptesicus; species Eptesicus fuscus. The sequence goes on along the minus strand of NC_072481.1, from coordinate 38,661,476 downwards.
AGGTGTCAGTTATGAAGAATGATGTGCTGTCATTGCCACACATAATAAGTTAATCTTAAAAACTATAGCATCTATCCCGGCTGATGCTATAGTTTTTATACAGACTAGTTTAGTGATCTGGCTGTCATTTTAGGTGTGAATTTTGGTAAGCTACATTTACCAGGAATTTTAATTACTTTTAAATGACACCGTTCTAAACTATCAAGTCTGTTCTGTGGCATTACTTGCTAGGTAGATTGTTCAATTTTGGGTTTAAAGCAAAAAGGCCGTCACATTTATGTATTTGGAAGGCTGTTTTATTTCCTATTATCTAAAGAGTGATACTGACACTATATTTATGACTTGCTCAAGTCAATTTCAATGAGCCTCTGTAGTTTCTGCTCCCTTGAAGAGTTATCCAAGTATACTTGTTTGCATACAACTACATGCATCAATTAACACTAGGATCGTTTTGTTATGAAAAAAAAAAAAATAGCCCACAGACCCTTGTAAATGGAAATGTAAAACTATCATTTAAGCATCCATTGATTTTTGCCTTTCATTCACTCCTGGAATAACTGATTTTTATTCTTCTTAAAAATTAGCTGAGTTTAGTTCAGAGAACCTTAAAGCAAAATGGGTTCCTAGTATTCAATCTAGTGCCTACTAAAGTTAACAATCTTACCCTATAACTTTAAAGAGACCAACAATGATTGGTGAGTTATGATATCATTCAACTACAGTAAAAAACCTGGCTTTTAAAAATGTTTGTTATTAAATTAATAAAAGTCATTTCACAGATAAGGTGAAGGGAGGTAACTATACAATTCCAATAATAGAACAGAGTGGAATATAAGTGGTCTTCATTTTTTTTCTTTTTTTTTTTTTTAAATGTACTTTTATTGATTTCAGAGAGGAAGGGAGAGGGAGAGAGAGATAGAAACATCAATGATGAGAGAGAATCACTGACTGGCTGCCTCCTGCACGCCCCCTACTGGGGCTGGAGCCCACAACCTGGGCATGTGCCCTTGACCAGATTCGAACCTGGGACCCTTTAGTCCACAGGCTGACTCTCTGCCCATTGAGCCAAACTGCCCAGGGCATAAGTGGCCTTCTTAATGGCACACTGTCCAAGGACTTTTCAAATTCCAAGAAAAGAAAAGATCACAGTGGGGTGTAGTTTCAGGAAGGTAAGCACTTTTAAGTTGAAATTCCATAGATACTGTTTGGCGACTTAGAACTTGAGAGATGATTATAATTGCAAAGAGGGTTGGATGGGCAAGAGAGAGACACTGGGATCCTTAAATTCCTTTTACAATGTCAATAATGGTGAAATCAACCTTGTATTGTTTCTGCTACTTTAACAGTTCAAAAGAAGACATTTCTCACTGAAAAGCTACCTAAGGAATCTATTCTGTTAGTTACCTTGGCTTTTACTCGCTGCTATTTTTTTTTCTCTTGGGTACTGTGTCCCGGCTTCAGCATTGTCTTGGAGATTCATTTACTCTCAGCTTCCAGAAAAACAGCGAGTTTGCCTTTCTTTGTCAGCCCCACGTATTATTATCCAGTCTGGACTTGAGCTTAATTCAGCAGCCACTTAGCGGTGTGCCAGGTACTGAGGAGATGCTGTGAAGCGGGTAATTTATAGAGTGGACTAGTCTTATGACACCAAATCAGACAAGTGCTACCAGAGTGTTAGGACAAAGTGTGGAAGGTGAAGTTAATCCTGTCCAGGGGTCAAGAAAGGGGTCCCAGAGAAGGTAACATTTCAGAGGACCTTAAAGCAAGAGAGCATTGTGGGAGCTAGAGAAGGGACAGATGTGCATTATAGGTGGAGGGAGTACAGGGGCAAGGATTTCACTGTGAAAAGACTGTTTGAGAAAGGGCAAGTGGCCCTGGCAGGTGTGGCTCAGTTGGCTGGGTGTCCTCCCATCCACTGAAAGGTTGCTGGTTCAATTCCTGGTCAGGGCACATGCCCTGGTTGTAGGCTCAATCCCCAGTAGGGGGCATGCAGGAAGCATCTGATCAATGTTTCACTCTCACATTAATGTTTCTGTTTTCCCTCCCTTCCTAAAAAAGCAATTTAAAAGAGAGAGAGAGAGAGAGAGAGAGAGAGAGAGAGAGAGAGAGAGAGAGAGAGAGAGAAAGAAAGAAAGAAAGAAAGAAAGAAAGAAAGAAAGAAAGAAAGAAAGAAAGAAAGGGCAAGTGACTGATAGGGTTATGGAACCCCATATCAAGTATTAAAAAGCTACAGGATGTATAAAAAGCTACAGGACATCTGGAAGAAATATTCATTTATTGTCTACTGTGTACTTAACTCTCTGCTAGGCACTATAGATAATATAAGGGAAGGCCCTTGCCTTGTGAATGTTTATCTGGAAGTGATTAAATCACATAAAATAATTTAAAAATAATATGACAATCTAAGGCAAAGCTTAGATTGCCCCCAAATGCAAGCTCAAGATAGTATCTGCAGGGAGTACTCTTGCTGGCCTGGCTTCTCCCCACCCCACTGTGCTACAGGCACCGCTGGCACTGGGGCTGGAGGCTTGAGACTCCTTCACCCCAGCAACAGGAGTCAAACTCATGGAATCCATATATAGAACACTTGCTGTAACCCTGGCACTTTTCTAAGTAGATTAACTAATTAAATCTCCACAATTACACTATATGGGAGACTTATGAGCTCCAGTTTACAGTTGGGGAAACTGAGGCACAGAGCCACAGCCAGGATTCAAACCCACTGAGTCTAGCTCCAGAGTCCTGTAGTCTTTTTCATGTTACTATCCTCAGAATCTAGCACAGGAATCTGTGCTGGGTGTTAAGAGCTTCTGGAAAAAAAAAAAACCCACACAGTTTTCCTTAAATATTTTCAGGAAAATGCGATTTAAATAAAAATAAAGACTTGGGGATAAAAAAAAGACTTGAAAGCCCCAAACTTGTGATAAGTGCATTTTAGCTGTACAGCCTTAACTTTTGCCTGATCCAAGGCCAGCAAGAAAATGTTCCTTTTTTAATATATATATATATATTTTTTTATTTTTGCCCCCTTTTGTGACAACCTGATGTTTTTGAACGCTAGGGGCTCCCTGATTCTCTAGTTTGAGAGTAACTTTTCCTTTTAGGATTTTTTTTTTTTTTTTTTGAAGGGGGTGGGGGAAAATGTGGCCTTAATTATCCTACGTCTTAGGCAGCTTAAGGAAGGGGCTGTGCTTTCTGAATCCCTTCAGAGCCAAGTGAGGAGGTCCCTCTCGTTCCCTCTCTCTCTTTTTAAAGGACCTCGTGAAATAAAAGTGCAGAAAACAAACCAAGGCGATCACAACAGCAGCCGCGGCGGCGGCAGCAGCAGGAGGAGGAAAAGTTGGAGCTGGGCTGGCGCTCCGGAGTGGCCGGGCTCCGCGCAGCTCCCATTCATTAAGTCGCCAGCTGCGGAGGAAGGTGGCCGAGCGCCCGCGCTGCCCACTCCCTCGCTCACTCCCCCAGGCACACGCCAGCCCAGCGCGCCCCGAGCAGCGCAGCTCTGCACAACTTTCTGCTCGGGATCTGGCTCTCTTCCTCTAGGACTTTCGAACGATTTGGGGTTGAGAGAGGAAGAAAGCAGAGGCACCCAAGGGGAGCAGAAAACACCACCGTCTGCGTTGGAAGCAGGCAGCGAAGCCGCACTCTCGCCTCCCTCCGCTCCCCAAACCCGGGCCGACCCGCCACTCTCCCGAGCAGCCTCGGCCAGGAAGCGAACCCCATCTCTGGGTGTGTGGCCGCTGTTGCGGAGCGTCTTCGCGGGGCGGGAGGATCGCGCCGCAGCCAGCGCCATGCAAAACTACAAGTACGACAAGGCGATCGTCCCGGAGAGCAAGAACGGCGGCAGCCCGGCGCTCAACAACAACCCGAGGAAGGGCGGCAGCAAGCGGGCGCTGCTCATCTGCCTCGACCTCTTTTGCCTCTTTATGGGTGAGCGCAGCCCCGCTGTCCCTTGGCCCCTTTGCCCCGCGGCCCCTCGGCGCGGGTCCCAGCCCGGCGGGGTGCCTGCGCGCGGGGCTCGGCACTTCCTCGCTGGCGCGGGGCCGCCGGCCGGCCGCGTCTCCGGGCACCGCCGGGCTGTCAGCCCCGGGAGGCCCTCGCTGCGTCTCGGGGATCCTTCGCTCCCCTTCTGGCCCCCTGGCCCGCTCCCTCCCCGATCCCACCGACTTCCCGGCCTGCACGTGAATGCTTGGGCGTGCTTAGGGATTTCGCGGGCAACTGTAAACCCGTTCCTTAAAAGCCGTCCCACTTGGAAGCCCAGGTGGAATTCCCACGGAAGATGTGGATTCCGCCTTTTAGAATAGGGGCAGTTGGTTGAACCATGACCTAGAATCAGCGCCTAGATGGTTGCCCTCCGCCCAAGTAAAATGGATCTGCTGGAGCGCCGGGCTCCCGCCTGGAGCCGAGCTGCCTTCCCTTGACTGTATGTAAACATCCAACCCCTTCCGCCGTCGCTGCCCTGGCCCCGCCAGACCTGCAAGCTGGCCTTTCCATTTGCTCCTCTCCTCAACGCCCCCCAGGGGTTTGGAAGGCGGTCTCTAGGGTCTTGGTGGGGGGTCCCCATTCTGCAATCACTTCTTAAGCGCCTACTGTGTGCAAGGTGGCAATTTTAACCAGCTCTCTCCCTGACTCTGCAGTTCGGGTGAGAAGCCCCATTTCATCGGCGAGGAAACTGAGGCACTTGGGAAAGCAAGTCACGTTCAAGTTTTGGGACCATAATGAATGCACCCCAAAACATTCAGGCGATAGTCCACGTCTGTTTATCAAACTAGTTGGAAGGGCTGTGGGAGTGAAAGGAATTGGAGTGGGAGGGGAAGGATTTATGAACTCCGTGCGGGGAGGGGAAAAGCTATTGACACGAATCTACAGGAGTTCCAAGGTTGAAGTCAGCGTAGAATTTTTATTTATTTACTTTTTTTTAAAGCGAATCATGGTGTAATGGAAAGCGCGCAGGACTCGTCATCAGAGCACTGCCACTCTGCCACTTGTTGGGTGTGCCACCTAACTGCCTCATGGGCCTCAGTTTCCTCCTCATGTCAGTGAGTGGGTTCAACTAGCTGCTCTCCAAGGCCTCTTCCTGCATTAAGAACTCGGATTTGGTCCAGGAGCTGTTCTGCCAACTCTGCTAACTGAGAAACATCTGTGTTCCCGATTCAGTCCCCTCCAAATAGAACTCCTGCACTCAGACTTCAGTCCCCTTTGAAATGGATTTGTCCAGGCAGACTGTGCACATTCCCTCTGTTAGGACTTTCCGTAGCAGAGCCCTTCCTGAGGTCCATCCCTCCTTGGCTTGCCAGTCCATGGTAAATTTTGAGAGTCAAAGAAAGATAGGACTCTTTTTTTTTTTTTTTTTTTTTTTTTTTTTTTAAATATATTTTATTGATTTTTCACAGAGAGGAAGAGAGAGGGACAGAGAGCTAGAAACATCGATGAGAGAGAAACATCGACCAGCTGCCTCCTGCACACCCCCCACTGGGGATGTGCCCGCAACCAAGGTACATGCCCCTGACCGGAATCGAACCTGGGACCCTTGAGTCCGCAGGCCGACGCTCTATCCACTGAGCCAAACCGGTTTCGGCGAAAGATAGGACTCTTAAAAAAAGAGTTTAAACTTAAGATTGGCCCCCTGTAGCTATGTAGAGAGAGGGTTTAGGGTAAAACGGTGGGTGCTCTGTGCAGAGCAAGAAAGCTGACTGCAAATCCCATTCCCACCTCTTCATGGAAATTCCACATTAAGATGCTATGTAAAGGAATTGTCACTGGGGGGCCCACCTTCCTGAGGCGGCTGGCTTATTATCATGCACAGTGGGAAGATTAGTACTTTCTTTGCCAAGCTATTGAATTTTTAAAAGACCCTCCCTGGGCCTGGGGGAGAATCAGGAAGCACTAAACACATTGAAGCTGTTTGCTGTAAACTTGCCTGGAGCTTCCAGTGTTTACTGGCGAGTTTCTTGGTGGTGGGGTGAGCTCTTTCTTGCCAGCCGGTGCAGGGTCCTTTCCTACCTCCTGCTTTGTGATTAGGAGAGCCCAGCAAGAACACGCTGGACAGCCTTTGTGCAGCCCGGTTGCTCTCCTCCTCCAGTCCCCAGAGATGGTGTATTATTATTAAAAGAGAAAGAGTGTGAAGGAATTTGTGAAAAGACACACCTATCAGCTCTCTTGTAGGCAGGGACACGGGAACCCCAAGCTGCTCTGTTGTGCATGGAAGGTATGGGGAAGGAGTATGTTTCATCTGCCCGGACTCCCCTGTGTCACTCCCAAAAGCTAATATTCTAAGCCTCGTTGTTTATTATGTTTACTCACTGTTGGCCTGTTTGAATAAGTGATTTTTGTTTACCTTAAAAAAAGGAATGATAACAGGACCTTGTATTTTATTATAAGACGCACGTAGCTATCCGCTTAATGTATGTGTGTTGCCATTAAAGCCATGTCAACTAAGTCATTTCAAAGTGGCTTGTTATCAATGCCAACCCTATACATAGGCCTAATGACAATACCACTAATTAAGTGCTTCCAACAACTTTCATGGGGAAAACTGTAAGGTAAATATTTACTTGAGAAATTTATGTGAGAGAACTCTATTTGGCTTCCAAAAGAAAATTAATAACACAACATGTGATTTTAATATTCTACACAACACAGTCCTAAAAAAAAAAATTGTTTCTACTTGCTTCACTTTTTGCCCAAGACTGTCAGTATGATTTAATTTTTATATAGTTTTGATCATATGGTCTGGATTACAGAGCACTAATATATTAAAAAGAGACATAGTTTTCTGTTTATTTTCTCACAGGAATATATACCAAGCTTCATCTTCTTGTATCTGGAAAAAACATAAAAGCTCATGTGCTCTAAAAGTGTTATGCAAGTGGAAATACACAAGCAGTTTAACTTGTTCCACATAAAATTCTTGGTGAAGAAAAAACCCACAAAAGTCCTCTTTTATTTGAAGGCCAAAATGATCTGGTGTCAGTGAACACCAATGGGAATTTACTTCCTATTGAACAGCTATTTTCACCTTCACTGACTAATTGCTCTTCTAAATACAGTTATGAATCTTTGCGTGGAAGTTGTTCTGAAATTGATTTTGTTATCCTTGCCATTAAGTAACATATATGCCTCCTGTTTTCTGTGCATTGATTCTGGTGTACGAAGTTACATGAGAACAGCAGAGAATATTCTCAGGCAAGAAGGGAGGTGCATTTACTATTGTTTACCTCTTTTTTTTTTAACATAAATTACTTTATGTACTCTTCACTGAAACCCTCACGAAGAGATTATCTCCATTTCATAGATGAGAAAACCAAATGTCAGAGAAGGGAAAGACTGAGATTCATACTGAAGTTGATTTGGGTTGATCCCTAATTCTCAGGAGCATGACTGGAGACCATCCCCCTCTCCTGTCCTATCTGAAAAATCCCCAAACTCAGATTATCATCAGAAAATCCTGCAGCTCAGTTTGCAGAAAATCCTGCCTCTCCACATTTTCTAGTTACCCATCTGTACCTAAGCAGATGGGTAAAGGCAGTTCAACTCTTCTGGTCAGTGGTGTGGCCTTGTTGCTTCATGGCATTATTGTGATTTAGAGCTAGGTCTAGTACTAAGTGATTCCCAGATTTTGAGGCCACCTTTTACCCCCATGAGACAATGGTTCCAAAGAAAGAACACAAAGAAGTACATGGCTGTAGCGCAATGCAGAGATCTGGTAAATCGATGTTGAGCTTCTGTTTCTGTGTCATGCCTTCTCTACTCTGTCTCCCTTCCTAGTTATGTATTGAGTTCCTCCTTCCAACCCATGCACTTTGCTGGGTAGGCAATTGTAGACAGGTTCAGCTTTTTGTCCTGCGGACCTTGTTCAAGGCCCTTCATTGTCTGAGTCCACTTAGCTCATCTGCAAAATGGGATCAGAATGGCCACTGACTATGTTACTGTGAGGATCAGAAGAAATGCTGGATGTGAAACTTATTTTGTCATATCTAGAGACTTGGATAGTTGCAAGAGATTTATAATCTGGAGCCCTGGATGAAGGTTTTGTGATTGTCTTCATATATTGTGTCTTATTGGTAGATGAGACCATGAAGTAAATTTTCAGTAATGATATTATAGTGAAGACCATAAACTATTCACTTGAAATAGCAGAATGGCACATTTGCCCAGTAAGCTGAGGACAGATGCTTTCCATTCATTGTTGATCTAAGTGGTAGCAGAATTCTTAAGCCCTAGATTTTAAGGTAGCTTCTTGAAATATGTATGTATGTATGTATGTATGTATGTATTTATTGGAAATGAAGAGAGAGAGCGAGAAAGAGAGAAATTTGTTCCACTTCTTTATGCAATCATTGGTTGACTCTTTTATGTGCCCCGAGAGAGAGAGAGAGAGAGAGAGAGAGAGAGAGAAGAGAGAGAGAGAGATTTGTTCCATTTCTTTATGCAATCATTGGTTGACTCTTGTATGTGCCCTTATAAGGGATCAAATCCTCAACTTTGGTGTATACTAGTAAAGAAGAAGCTCTAACCAACTGAGCTACCCAGCTAGGGCACCATCTAATCCTCTTTAGAAAAAGTTCTTTTGTTCAGAAAAACTGTTCTTCATTTGGCTTTTGGTACCAGGAGGTAGGTTAGCTGAGCTTATGGTAGGGATGGGAGATGTTTAAGGAAGCAGGTGGTGGTCAGCTTGGTCGGAAGGTCTTGACTCCTGTTCCATTCCCCACCAGAAAACAAAAGTTGGTGGGTCAAGTGTCATGTGGCAAAGGGAAAGAGGTTCAAACAGGTAGAAATGTTGACTTTGGATAGCCAGTGACCCTGCTTTATAATTTCTTGGTTCCAGAATGTTTTAGGACATTTCTCAATTTGCAATTACATGGTTGAGATCTAATTCCTGCACTCATCCTAAATATGGGATACATAAAATCATCATGTGTTAGTAAACTATTCACTTTTAATAGTGAGAGGGAGGCAGTGTTGTATAATGAAGAGAATGGGCAATTTGGAGCCAGAAACCGGATTCCAGGCCAACCAATGCCACCATCTAGTTGTGTGGTTATGGATAAGTAGGCTTTCTATGGATCTCAGTTATTTTCTATTGGTATAATGGCTGTTTGGGCGAGATTCTGTCTAATGTCGAAGGCTGCTATGCAACATTCTGTGACCGATTTCAAGAAGAGAGGAATGACATTCACAGTTGTTGACTGTCCACCTCATGCATGCCGTCTCTTTAGCTCTTCATTGAACATTACCTCAGTGCGTCCTCGCAGCAATGAGGAGCCTAGAAAAGTTGCTATCGGGTCTTGTACTGCCACTGAATGGCTGTGTGGCTTTGGGAAAATTCACTTAAGGTTTCTCGGCCTTTGTTTCTTTACCATGGCAACAAAGGGAAGGGACTAGATAATCTCTCAGATCCCCTTTAGTGCTAACAAGTATGGGTCTGTGCTGGTAGGTATTGTGATGTAGAAACCCTGTAATTGCTTCTCTTACTTTTTTACCAAAGAACTGGTGCTGACAATGTGCTTACATTGGTGTTCATTCTGGAGAGAGAGTAAGCACTTTTCTTGGTTAACCAATGTGCTGAGAAACAGGCCAGATTTTTCCTTGGCTGGATGTGCCCTTTCACCTGCCCCCTGAAATTTGTAGTAATCACAAGCGAACATGTAAACCAGGTGACTTTCCTTCTTTCTGTTGCTGAGTTATGATATTCACTATGGGTTTTCAATAACTCAGTTGGTTTTGATAACTTAATATAGAACCACAGGATATAGAAACAGATTTTCATTTAGTCAACTGCTGAACCATCTAGCTGAGCACCCTGCATGGGTTGAAATAACGAAGGAACCTCCATTTAGTAGGTAACCCCAGCTGACTTTCCCATTTCTTCATTGTCCAGAATGGCTAGTATTTTTCTTTGCTGCTTCTTCCCTAACTTTCTCATATACTTAAGAGATATACCACGGGGGTGTAGCTGCCTTTGAGAGAGACTGCTAAAGCCAGAGTTGGTGGCCTTTTCCACTTTTAGCCCTTTGGACTTCCTGTCCATTTCGGATTCTTTCTTTCCCCCTCCCTGTGCAGTTCTTTGGGCTGTCAAGCCCGGTTGGTCACAGGATGGTGCTAACGAGACCGTAGTCAAAGAGTCCTTCCTTCCCTGTGTAGGCAGTTATATTTATGGAGAAACCCTACCCTGTGTGTCAACTCCATTTAGTACACATTATTTGAGGAATAATAATCTATTTTGGGGATACCTGCTTGTATAGATATTGGTTCCCTTTTATAGATGAGAGACCCATCTTTTGTGAAATATAGATTCACAGACCCCTTCCTGGGCGAGTCAGATTCAGTAGGCCTTGGGCCAGTGACTGGGATTCTGTATTTTATCAAAGCTTCTGGTGATTCTTTTAAAGCCACTTTGAGAATCACTATGCTGTTTAACAGCTGATGTCTTAAGGGCAGTTGACTTAGGTAAGAGGGCGTTTTGTCCCTGCACTGAATGTTCTGGCACTTTGCACATTGTTAGATTGTCCATACTGTACTTTTCCCCCCCATTTGTGGCCACTAGTCTTTCTCAGTAAAGACAATCAAGCTGGTTACAGTTTTTTTCAAAAGAAAAAACTACCTCTGTGTGCTACCCTGAGGTCCCCTGTGATCTTAGTGCAAGGACTTGGTGGTGTCTCCTAATTGCTGAGAGGCTGCGATTTGTTTTTGTTTCCGGGTTCCACACTGAGTTCTAGGTAGTCGAAGTTGCCAGCTAACTGACCACTTTGGATGAATGAGGTGTTAACTCTATAAATATTTTCTTTTGAGATACTGAAGTTTGTGTATGAATAAAACGTGAATGGAATATATTAGATCTCCCAATAGAGACTTTAAAAGATCACAGTTAGCTTGGCAAATATTGTAGAAACAATACAAGCTTTGGATTCACACACAGATGAATCTTAGCATCTCGACTTAAAGCTAAGATAGGTGTGACGTGGGCAAAAATTATTTAACCTTCCCTTCCTCCAGTGTCCTGATCTGTGAAAGAAACAAGCAAACCTAGTGACACCCTTGTGTGAGGACTCTCAGATGAGATCATGGATCTGAAAGCACTTTGAAAAGTTGATACCATTACCAGGTATTACGTTGCTGATATTATTCACAGTCCTTTCCTTCCTCCATGGTTCTATGGAGTCCTCTTTCATTTTTTGGCAACAAAGTTGCCTGAAATATATGAGGAGAAAAAATTGTGAGGAGAATCCTAAGCAAAAAAAAGAGGCAGGGGAACACAAATGTTTCCCATTAGCTGAAGGAGTGCAGGGGCAGGCTTTCTGATCTGGGCAAGTTCCAGCGTAGGAACCTCAATGGCCTTCGGTAGTTGCCTCCTCCCCCCCCTTTGAAAGGAAGAGGGCCATATCATCTTAGGAGAAAGACAAATACACCTTAGAAGGGTGGGAGGGGATTTGGACAAATGGTCTGTTTTAGCATCAACTCTTCCCTGTATCTTTTGGCAGCCCAGGGAAAAACCCAACTAAATAAAAAGCTGTGACTGAAAATGATCAAAATGCTTGTTACCCAGGGTACTTCACATATTTGTTGAAGAAAGAAGTAACTGTTCATATTTATTATTCATGCTAACCATGTGGTATAGATATTGGATCCTTTTTATAGATGAGGCAGCTGCAGCTCAGAGAGGTTAAGTAACTTGCACAAGGGCTCCCAGCTTCTAGGTACTCACCACAGCCCTTGTCAGCTTAGTCTGTTGCCCACTTTTTGATGCAATTAATGCAAGGAAGACTCTTTTCTATTTTAATCCATTTAATTTATTTCAATGTTATTGAGTCCGAATATGTACACTGTGTTCTATGGGGCTCAATAGAGGACACAGATACGAGTCTTACCTCAAGAATCATTTTGAGCAGTGGAGGAGACAATTTTCATAAATAATTACAAACTAGCTTAGAGTGTGCTGAATGAATCTCTCTGGACATAATAAATATCATCAGAGCAGCTCTTCATTGCCCAGATTCATGGGATTTGAAAGCACCTTGGAACTACCAATCTCATTATCAACAATTCCAAATTCATTTTTTTTATCTCAGTCTTTGAACAGGGGAAGGTTAGGAGGTCTGAGGGGTAAAGCACAGGCTTTATAGAGTCAGATAGAAGCGAGTTTACTTAGTATATTATTAGCTACATAAACGTAGGCAAGTCACTGAATTTCTCTGAGGCCTCAGTTTCCTCATCTGTAAGGTGGGGTAATGTATGCATGTGTGGTTGTGAGGATGTGCCTGGTATAGGGAACGATGCACACATACTCACCAGGTGGCAGCTGCTGTCATCACCGTCCTGGAGTCCTACTCAGTGCGTTCAGGTGCAGTGAACCTGAGGCCTGGATTGGTTGGTGAGTAATTGTCCAGTGATCGTGGAAGAGCAGGGCCTAGAACCAAGGTGTTGGCTTTCCACCATGTTGCTTTTCTGGTGTTTACTCGTCAGTTTGAAATTTGATACCATTTATGAGGCAGCACTGTCCAGGGAGCTATAGTCTCTTCTTTCTCTTGCCCGGGTCAATTAAAAGAGGAACAAGACAAACAGGTTTAACTTTTGATCCAATCAGTGGGTGGTAGTTGAGTGAGGCCAGAGATGCATGGGACACATTTGAAGGACGAGGCTGTTTTTGATGTGTTACTTTTTTTTCAAACTGGTGCATATTCTAGAAAGTGCTTGTTACCAAAGAGCTGCTGACTGATTTGAGCTCAAACAGGCACCATCTTTTTCAAGTGATGCCTTCAAGGAGAGAAGAAAGAGAACCCATGTTTTTGAAGTTTTTGCTTTTTTAAAAGCTTCACCACCTCTTGAGGTAGAAATTATTCTTATTTGACTGAGGGGGAAACTGAGTCTCAGATTAAATAATTTTCTCAAGGTCATGCATTAATTGGTGGTCATTCAAAAGAAGCCCATGTCAGGTTCTTGAACATCCTTGTGAAACTATCCTTCCCTTAGGTCCCGATTAAATTATAAATTATGATCTGCATTAAAATTCCCAAATTTAAAACAACCCAAACTAAATAACATACATATGACCCAGTTGGAAGCTTTTGAAAGGAACTTGGTGATTTCTGTGCGCTTTGAAAGTATATATTGCAATCAGAGTATTGGTGGGAAGTGTGTTTTTGAGGTTTGTTACAAATTAACAAAATTATATGCCTAGAGAGTTCTGTAGAGAAATGCAAATCAGTATAGGCACCTTGTCATAATAAGCAGTATGCTTTGGTTCCTGTTTATGTATCCCTAAAACACATAATATACATGATTACATTGACACGAAGGAAGCCTTCTCATTGATGCTTTCTTTATATCTGGCCCCCAAATTAGTTTGCAGTATCAATCATATAATTTCTAGAGAGTCTATTTAATGAAGTCTATGTTTGTGTCTGTCTTTTCAAGTGTGCATCCTTTGCAGATATTTCTTGAGCACCTACTGTATGCTAGATCCAGGGGTTCCTTGCCCTTTAAGAATCCCAGGCTGGTGAATGGGAATCCCAGGCTGGTGAATGGGAAACTTTTGCATGATTTTTACACACACACACACACACTCACACACACACATTCACAGAGATGCTGACTTTGTCATGGTAAGGAAGGAGTATAACAGCTTGGTGAAGAGTGATGAAGTTTGCTTAAGAGCATGGACCTGGGTCCTGCAAGAGAGAAAATAGCTCATAAGCCATGAAGGGGAGAGGTATTGTAGCCAAGGAACAGCAGGTGCTGAGATGAGGTGATGCACTTGGGAAGGGTGAGTATTTGAAGGGTAAGTGTGGTGTATTTGCATTGAGTGGGGCTGGAGGAAGAGGTTGGAGCAAGCTTGAAAGGCAGGCTGCAAATGGCAGGCAGCGAAGGAACTTGAACTTTATTTAGGAGCACCAGCAGAGCAAATAAAGTTTTATTTTTGTTTTCGTTTTTCTTTTATTATGGAAAATTTCATATAGAAATGAAACACAATATAAAGCCGGGAGTGGAATTGCTGGGTCACAGGGTTAACTCCATGTTTAACTTTTTGAGGAACTGCCAAACTGTTTTTCCATAGTGGCTGCACCATTTTAGGAATAACAAGGTTAGTTAAAATATGTAGAGCAAAATACAAAGGTTTTACAGACAACGTTTAGATGAACATATTCGTGAAAAAAAATTTAAGAGGGGAGACCAGCTGGGAAGCAGGTGAGAGCTGACCCTAGGCATTGGAGAGAGAGGGGATGGGGATGGGCAAGAAAGAGATTACAGGTGGTTCCTGACTCCTGGCTGGGAACTCCTGAACTGTGGCCGTGCTGCTTCCTCCATAGGCACCTCCAATGCAGTGTTTATAGAAGACTTTCAAAACCCATGTGCTAGGGTTAGTCAGTGCATCTTCATGATCATAGCCTAATTAGAAAGAGGAGGCTGTAGTTATCTTTTTAAATGTCTCACATGCCCCTTAAAATAAATGGACTGTTAGAAATGCTCTTCGTTTACAGAGATGGAGATGGTTTTTCTTGGGTAGTAATGGCATATTAAAAGGTTTTATTGAGATACTAGAGGACCTTTGCACGAAATTTGTGCATGGGTAGGGCCCCTAGGCCTGGCTGGAGATCAGAGCTGATCGGGGCCTTCCAGCTGCCAGCCAGGGCCTTCCTTCATTCCGCACCACCCCCTGGTGGTCAGTACACATCATAGTCATAGCAAGCGATCGAACTCCTGGTCTCCCGGTCAAACTCCCAAGGGGAAAATTTGCATATTAGGCTTTTATATATATAGATAATTCATCATACTGTACAATTCATCCATTTAAAGCTTACAGATTTTAGTGTATTCAGAGTTGGGCCATCATCACCACTATCAATTTTAGAACATTTTCATCATTCCAATAAGAAACCTGAACTTCGTAATCACTGCTGAACTACCCTCCTCATCTCCCCATCTCATGGCAACCACTAATCAACCTTCTTTTCTATAGATTTGCCTATTCTGGACATTTCTTGTATCAGTGGAATCATATGTTTTGGCTTTTTTGTGACTGGCTTCTTGCACTTAGCATCATGTGTTAAGGTTTATCTGTGGTTTAATTTTAGCGTTTAGCATGTATCAGTACTACATTTACTTTTATTGCCAAATAATATTCCATTGTACGGATGTACCACATTTAATTTATACATTTATCAGTCAGTGGACATCTGGGTTATTTCCATTTTTTTACTATTATGCATCGTGCTGCTAGGAATATTCATGTACAGATGTTTGTGTGGACATGTGTTTTCAGTTCTCTTGGGTATGTATATACTCAGGAGTAGAATTGCTGGATCATATGGTAACTTGATGTTTAACTTTTTGCGAAACTGCCAAATTATTTTCCATAGTGGCTGTACCATCTCAGAAACATATTAGGATTAATTAAAATATGTAAGGAAAAAATGCAAAAGTTTTACCAAAGACTGGAATTAACATATTCATGAAACCACTGTAGTGTTGCTTTGTTTTTAAGGGCGTTTTTCACAAAGAAACAAAGTTTTTAATCAACTTAATAATGTTACTAGATTTAACATGAGTGAGCAGAAGACAATAAAGATGACTGGGGAATGAGTGTTGGGTGGTCAGCCAGACCTGCTCACCCACTGAGCAAAATACTTCCACAAACCAGGCTGTGACAAGCAGGTTCCTGCCTCAGCAAATGAAAAAAGCGTTGGATCTTCAGAGTTCCTTGAAAACAGTTAAAAGTACAAATATTAGTAAACCCACATATTGCTAGGATCTGCTTTACAAGAGTTTTTTTTTTTAATCCTCACCTGATAATATGTTCCCATTGAATTTATTTATTTTTCTTTTTTTTAAATTAAGGTATTATATGTGTACATATCTTACCATTGCCCCCCTGTTCCCATTGAATTTAGAAAGAAAGGAAAGGAGGGAAGGAGGGAGAGAGAGGGAAACATTGATCAGTTGCCTCCTTACACCCCTTGACTGGGGATCTAACCCACAACTGAGATATGTGCCCTGACCGGAATCAAACCCTCCACCTTTTGTTGTAGGGAGAAGACTCCAACCAACTGCGCCACCCGGCCAGGGCAACTTTACAAGGTTTTTAAGACCATGAACTAGAACTATAGTTTCTGATAAGGTTGGTAATTCATACTTTCCCCCCTGTATACATAATTATCATCTCAGAAATTAAATCACCACGCATCTTTCAGACTCATGCATTGGAAACTTGGAGATATTAAAGAATATAAGGCACAAATACAAACTTTTAGGGATTCATTGGAGCATCAGGTTATAAATTGCACTTACAAGTGCATGAAAATTAAACCGCAGATATTACAAGAGGTGAGGAAAAGGCATTCACCTTTATTACTAGGAGCTTTAGATGACATCTTACTTAATCTTTTCAATAACAGAAGAAGGAAGATGTCAATAACCTGGTTTTGCAACTCAGAGAGGTAAATGATTTGCCCAGGTTCACGGCTAATATTGTGTTGGGCCTGTGTTTGGACTCAAGCCTGACTAAATAATGACAGTTGCTAACATTTATCTAGTGCTAGCTTTGTACCTCCCACTGGCTTAAGCAATGTGTGTGCATTCTCTTATTTAATCCTCCTATGAGTCCTTATTACTGCTATCTTCATTTTACAGAACTGAGGTTCAGAGGGGTTATAAATAACCTACAAAAGGCTATGTAGCAAGTGAGTTGGAGAGTGGGGCCTGAGAAGTCTGTCTTGTGAGACCAATCTTAACCACTCAGCTTTACTGCGTATGTTTTCCAGCTGTCTCGAAAGCCCCAATTTTTCCCAGCCCCGTGCTAGCTTTCACATCAGCAACACAAGATGCATTGTCCAAAATGAGTGAGACCTGCGATCCTCACTGTAGGTTCTTTGGACTAATAAAGACCAATTAGGGCAATCATGAGGCATCTTAGGCTCTTTTCAGTGCTTTAATGATATCTGATGGGTATCGTAGGGGTCCCAATGATTGGCTTGCTCTGACTAACTCAGAGCATCTGCATTCTGCTTGTCAGTTGAATTTGGAATGGCACATTCCAGTTCTCTCTAGGCTTGCTGGTCGTTTTCATGAACCCAGAGATGGGGCTGGCACTTGGTATACTTTGATTAACCTAAATGGAGAAATGATTTTAAACAGTTTACTTGGTAGATAAAGACGTCTTCCAGACACGACAGAGGCTCAAGAAGGAACTGTGAGGGGTCTTCGGTGGTGAAAAGGTGGGACCTCCCAGAATGGATAAGCAGCTCTGTGAATGTGGAAGAGAGAAAGAGCATGGGATCCTGGGAAGGTTCCCAGAAGGGAGAAGGGGTTTGAACTAAGGCTTTGTCCCTCGTATCAGGCAGCAGCAATGGGTCGCCGTGGGACTGATCTGCTGTCCTTGTGGTTTGGTGTAACCTTTGGGTCACATTGAGAGATTTTGAGCTTCTCTGGTTAGCGGCTGCGGATGCTGCACCTTCATTAAATGCAGTAAATAGACCTTCCACCAGTAGCCTCTTCGCCACAAATGACCCACATTGTTGTCAAGTTAGCAACCACGGGCAGGAAGTGGCAGGAATGCTTCTCATCCACACAGTGGATTTCATTAGACACTTGCCCATAGAGCTCTTTCAGTCAATTCAGCTTGTGTGGGTTTTTGGGGACGAATGGCCTAATACACTATTTCTCATCATTGCGTTTGTCTTGCTGTCATCTTGGCCCTAATAGATATTTTTATTAAATGCATAGTGTCTCCTTTTGATGTAACTGCATATGCCATGATCATAGGGAGGAACTTCTGGCAGGCTGAGGTTTTAAACGTATTTCCAAGGTGTTACCAATTTTCTTGAGTCTTTGGTTTAGTGGGCTTCTCATTTAAATCTGTTTGGAAAGCCAGGTTTCAATGCTATGGGCTGCTCTCACCCTTGTGAACCATTGCTTCGGAGGTTCTATATCTCAGGCGTCGTGTATATGCGGAATTTGCAGGGGCTGGTTGGGAATTAAAATGCACTTCTTGGGTCAAAACATTCCCCTAAAGTCATTGGTGGGGTTGAAAAACCTATAATTATAATTTCGCCTTAAACAGGTTATTTAAGGTTGTGCTGGCCTCAGCTGAGAAATTAAAACATTTATTATTAATGAATAATCTCTTTCATCTACCAAATGATGATGGATGCACCTGAGATTTGAATGGAAATATCCTTTTCCTGCCTCCATTGATGTTTCTCATTCTAGATCTCCAGCTCTCCAGCCCTGAAAAGCCAACACAAACAAACCATCAAAACCACCACACCCAGGATATCATTATTTCCAAATGTCAACTGGAAAAGGAACATTTTTGAACCTTGATAGTTAGGCATATTCACGTATCTCATAAAACTGAACAATCCTGAAGGGAAGATACTGCTCTGATTGATTTTGCAGATGAGGCATTTGCCCTTTGCAGAGGTTGAGGGACTTTCTGGGAATCCTGCAACTGGAAAATGGAAGAGCATCTGTGATAAGAACCAACCAACATCTATGGTCTTTCTTCCAACAAGGAAGACTGGCATTGGGATTTGCACTGACAACTATTTTTCATAATAAGCATATGAAGAAAGCAGGCAAACCAGAAAGTTTTAAAATGAAATTATCTAGTCTTGTTAAGTGTTCAACTGTGATTTGGGTTTTAAAGCCATTTGCTAGTGTTGCCTATTTCATTATAAATTCCTAGAGGATAGACATTAGACTTAAAACCTCTGGGTAGGAAGGGGGAAGGGTGTGTGAACTTGACTGAATAATTCCGTGGTAGGCAGTAGTGTAGGGGTTTTACATGCGTTGTTCACTTGCTTGGATTTCACAACAACTCTAAGAAGAAGGAGGTTGGAGTTCATTTCAGTTTTCCACAACCTGATCAGCAATGCCCATCTCTACTCTTCTGAGTGGTTGGGTGGTGACACGCTGTATTAATAATTCAACTAGTTAGTCACTGGCAGAGATGGCTTGTTAAGATTCCAGGGGAAGTGCTTTGCTAGAATCTGCTTTGTGCTGGTCACTCAGACCATGCATCCACTTTTATTGTAAGTGTGTCAGTGACAAGCTCAGCTCCAATTCTGGGGAGTCTCAGAAGCAAAGGGCAGAAGCCATGGCAGGAAAAGACTGCCAATTTCATACGGAAATGGAATGACTTTTCTGCCGAGGGATAGAACTGCAGATTGTATTGTCAATTCTTCTTCTTCTTATCAGTCTTCTCCAAAGGAGAGTGTAAAAGCCAGGGAAATGCAGCATTTGGAGCAGAGTAGCCCACACTTTGGTTAAAGGCTCTGTGTACTTCCCAGGCTATTGTAGGGCTGCTATTCAGCTGGGATTTGAATGGTGGTGGTGTGATTAGCATGAGAGCAAGTGTATAATGTAGGCCTTTTTTCCCCTTTTCTAAAAGAAGTTTTGTGGCATTTCTTTTTCTGACAGAGTTGGCATGATGCTTTGACAAACACAGACCAATGGAAAACTTAAACAGGACCCCGAGAAGGCCCGTTTGTACAGAGCCTTCCCACTTAGAATGCAGAGCAGCAGAGCAGCTGGCAAGAGACACCTCAGATCATAGGAGTCATAGCAGGGGCTGTTCCTCCACTGTGGACCGGTGATGAATGGGAAATACAAGACCAATGGGGAAGTGTACCTTGGGCTCTTGACTATTCTCTGTTGTCAGAAACTACAGATGAGAACATTCCTGGGACTCAGTTGTCTAAATTACCTATTCCTCAGTATTTATTGAGATAAATACAAAGCACTGAGGGAGTCACAAGAGGTGGCTCCTGCATTCAAGGGGTAGGTGAGAGGATGAGAAAATAGACACACCACCAGCAGTTGGAGAAAACTTGGTCTTGAGCTGGTCATTGAGTGACATTTTTTAAAAGTTTAAAAAATCTAGCTAAGTGCTGAGCTGGGCTCTGTTTCTAGCTTTGCTACGTTAGCTGGGTGACCCTTGGCAAATCACTGCCACTGTAGGCATGATAAAATGAGGGCGATGATTCACTTCCTGCCTGCCTCATGGAGCTGTGGAGACCAAAGGGTATCCCATCACGAATATACAGGAAAATGCTCTGGAGCATATGACTGTAAAGTCCTATTTGTGCAATGAATACAATTTTCTTTTGTCTTCTGAATCTGCTCTCTCTCCAATCTATTTCTAACCTATTTTAGGCACATGCTATTACAGGCAGTCCTCGGTTACGTTGGACTCGACTTAACGTCGTTTTGTTGTTACGTCGCCATCTCTGATTCACAGTATTTATAAAAGAAAAGTTCCATCATTTCGACATATGTACATATGTGCTTTATGTTTTTTATTGTTTATTTACCACAACTAAAGGTCGGGAGTTGTTATCTTTCTTTTAATTTTTTTATTGTTTCACTTCATTAACTGCTGTGTATGTGCTCCATGTGAATGATGTAGGTGCTTATGTAGGTGGGTCCTGACTTACGGCGAAAATCGCGTTTCGTGGTGCCGTCCGGATCTCTGACGTAACCCGAGGACTGCCTGTATACACCAAGAGCTGAAAACATTTCTTTACGGTTTTTCCCTAGGGTGATTGTTTCTCCTGTATATATCTTTAAAAAAATTTTTTTTTATTGATTTCAGAGATGAAGGGAGAGGGAGAGATAGAAATATCAATGATGAGAGAGAATCCTTGATCGGCTGCCTCTTGCAAACCCCACATGTGGAATTGAGACCAAAACCGGGGCATGTGCCCTGACTGGGAATTGAACCATGACCTCCTGGTTCATAGGTCAATGCTCAACCACTGAGCCACGCCGGCTGGGGATTCTCTGGATATCCTTTATGCAGTGAGTTTACAGGAGTCATTTCTCAAAACGACAGTTCTGATCATATAGGTTCTTCCCTCCAGAACAGGACTTTTATGATGCCCTTGTTAACTACAGAATAAACGTCAGCATATTTGAGACCCTTCAGAATCTGGCTATCACCAACCCTTTCTACTCCCCATTTATTCCCTTGTTTCCCATCCCCTCTACTCCCTGCTCCATACCTTGTGCCAGACAGCTCCAGTCTGTGGCTAGCCCAGGCACTTTCCTGCCATGTCATTCTCTTTGCTTGGTATGTGCTACTCTGTTACTCAATTCAAGTCTACCCCTGCCTTTCCTGATTTCCTGATTTTCTCTGAGCAGAATTAAGTCTTTATTTAAAATATGTCTTTATTAAGTCCTTCCTTCCTTCCTTCCTTCCTTCCTTCCTTCCTTCCTTCCTTCCTTCCTTCCTTCCTTCCTTCCTTCCTTCTGAGAGAAAGGAGGGAGAGAGAGAGAGGGAGAGAGAGAGAGAGAGAGACAGAGAGAGACAGAGACAGAGAGAGAGAGAGAGAGAGAGAGAGAGAGAGAGACATTGATCGGCAGGGACCAAGCCCACAGCCTGGGTATGTGCCTTGACCGAGAATCTGCTGGTGACCTTTCAGTGCATGGGATGATGCTCATCCAAGTGAGTCACACCGGCCAGGGCCAGATTTAAGGCTTCTTTGGGCTTCTATAGCACTTTGTGTTGACCTTTCTGATGTAAATTTTTGACTTGTTTTCACAGTTTTGTGTGGTTCCATCTTAATAGATTATAACTTCCTTGTATATGATGAAAATGTCAATAAAAAGTTATTTTAGAAAGTGCAGACGAGAAGCAAAAAGAAAATTTTTGTTACTTATACTACTGAAACCCTAAAGTAGCCACGGGCACCGTATCTCTTTCTATAAATAGCTGAATTATTATTAAGTATAATTATAAAGCTAAACACCGGGTGCTTAATACGTACCTCCTGCAAGTCAGTGTGATGAAATGGAAAAAACCTTTGCTTGCTAGAGTTTGTAACAGCCCATAATGAAGTATTAGCTAACCTGGGAGGATTAGGAGTATGTAACCTAAGAGCACCTAGGTATTTTAAGTTCAATTTTGTATTCATATAGTGTTTTGAACTTGGTCAACAGACTGAATTTGTACTAACCATGATGGCTTCTATTTAAAAAAAAAAAAAGTTAAACTTACCTTAAAAGGGCTGTATTTAGAATGGGTGATTCTTCTCATCCTTGCCTTGCCTTGCCTTAAGGAGGGCCTCTGAATGGGAGAGTAGAAACCTCCTCCTGTGGAGAAAAGACGCCCAAGCCGGGAGTCAAGAAATCTGGGTTTACATCCTGGCTTTGTTGCTAACTTACTGGGTCACCTTGGCCAACTAACTTTCCCTCTCTGTAGCTCTGTTGCCTCATCTGTGACATGGGACAATGAAATCTTCCAGCATGAAGAATTCCCTAATTCTTTTGCCCAACTGGGTACTTCTGCTGAAATCCCTATTTCTTAAAATATGGTGAAGTTCTCACCTCAAGGGAGGAAGGTAGCGATTTTCTCCTTTAACTTTTTTCTGTTTGATCATATTGCCATAGTTGTTCTTAATACTATCACTTTAAAAGTATTTGGATCATTGCTTTTATCTATGGAAAAACTTTAAAACAATCCCCTAATGTACCAGCACACTGCATGTTTGTATGTTTGCCTTGTTAGATATTTATTTGGATTTCTTTTGCTTCTCGATTCTGAGAGGGCTGACATTGAAATACCGAAGTGTCTGATTCAGAAGAGAAAGGACCTAACAGTATAGCGCACCTAATGTGTTCCTCATGCTTCATGTGTTTTATTCAGTCCCTGTAGTATCCTAGTGGAATGGGTATATTACTCCAGTTTTACAGATGATAAAAGTGGGGCACAGAGAGGTTAGGTATTGGGAATTAACCCCAGCATTTTGTATCTTATTTCAAAATTCAGGCTTCAAGACTATAATCAACCTCCTACTCTCACCCCCATCGAGGGCACGCAAGCCCTCTAAATCATCTTTTCTTGGTTAGTAAGAAGCCTCTGCTTAATACTTCCAGTGATGGCAAGTTTATTCCTTGGAGGCAGTTCTAATTGTTCAAAAGGTTATCTTAATATACAATCTACCTTCCTATAATTTTAGCCCAGCATCAACTATGTTTGGTTTCATGTTGATAAGTAATTACTAGCCCTAATAATACTAATCAGGCTTATAATTAAAGGCCCCTAAATAAATGGTAGTGATGCGTCATTTTCACAAACATTCATTGAGCACCTTGAGTGTAGCTGGTACCTAATGATGAATGGGATGTGGTCCCTGCCCACTACCATTTTATAGATGGGAAAACTGGACTCAGAGAAGTTAACTGGCTTCGGAAATGGGTAAAATCCAGAGGAAACAAAATTCTTACCTTGTACAGATTAAAGTTTAAATCCACTAAATACCATATTTTAAAGTATCCCTTTACACTCTGGATTTGGTTATTCTGCAAATCAGATATTGGCCCCACGTGTTAGTAATCTACAAGCATCTTAAACCTTAACATAACATCCCAAAGCACAACAATTCAGGGGTCGGCAAAAGTAGCTTTATAGTTGTGCATATGGAACATAATACAATAATAATAATACCAGCATAAACTGTGTTTCACGTACTTGCAACTGTAAACCTACTTTTCCTCACCCCTAAATATTCTTTTTGTGACAATATTCCAGAAATAGGATTACTTTAGAAGGGAACAACCCTCTCAGCATCCCTCCAAGTTCCTGCCAGCCTTAGTTTGAGTGCACAGGTGTTCTCATTGACATCCACCTTCATCCTTACTGGCCTCATTGTTTCCTAGACCCACCCCACAGGTGTCTGCCTTCTGGCCTTTGATCATGTCTATTTCCTTCAAAGCACCCTCCCCTTCTTCTCTGCCTATGGGAAAGGGTAGCCATGCTTAAGGCTGGTTTCTGCTCACCCCACTTCCTCACTACTCCACCTTTGGGGTACTTCCCCCTCATTTCAAAGTCATTGCCAGTTCTGGCACTAGTTAGTGACCTTAAACAAATCACTTACACTCTGTTGGCCCAACTTTTCCTTATCTAAAGAATGGGGCAGAATTAGATGGTCTTTAAGGTCTGCTGAGGTCATCAAATGAAAAAGACTGCACCCAGGACAGTGGGAGGTCTTGACCACGTTGAATTGTTGAGTCCTGTCCCAGGCTTGTGACATGAGAGGCGACTTGCAGAGATTCACCATCACAGGGCTTCACAATTTTAAACTCGGAGTTGTCAAGTGTTAAACTTAATTTAAGAGGCAGTGTGGCTCAATGGAAAGGATTTTTGTCTTGGGGTCAGGCAGTTCTGGGCTCAAATCTTGGCCCCACTATTGGCTAGCTTACCTCCCTGACCTTCAGTTTCCTCATCTGTGAAAGGGGGACAATAATTCCTGTCTTACTGGTTGCCCCAAGATTAGAAGATGTGTGGCAGGGAGCAGGTTCTTCCACATTAATCTCTCCTGCACCCTAAAAACTTTTTGTTTGGGAACTGTTATCTGTCATAGATAATTAGCACGCTTCAGGACAAACAAGTGTATAAAAGAGTGCTACCTGCATTTATAGCATCTGTAATATACAGTGTGGATGAGGTGCAGTTTATCTGATCTTTGAAAAGTAGCTTTGGAATCCTTCCAGAGCACCATATGGCACCTGCACGATAGCCGCCTTCCCATCTGCACTTGCTTTAGGAAGGTGTTTTCCAATTGGGAGAGAACATGTTGAATATTTGTCTTTAATGCATTCCAGTGTTCTGAGGCAAAACTTGCCAGAGATTGAGCAGAGCATATTAACCAATATCATTTAAAGTTGATTAAAACTATCATCTTAATTAAATACAAGAGAACAAGAAGTTCTCAGTCTTCTGGTAGCAATTAACGACTAAAGAGTCAATTTGAAGTTGTTTTTGCAACTCTTAAAATAATACTCCTCCCCCCCGCCCCCCGCCCCTCATGAAAAGAGTTTCTTAGCTAGAGACATGCCCTCACATTGAGGTTTTTTGAAAGCTGTTAGGACCACAAACCTTCTGGCAAAGCCTTCTGCTGCCAAGGCATCGGAGTTCTCAAAAGCAAGAGGGTTCAAGCTCAGGATACGCTGATTTGGAAAGAGAGCCCAAACAAAGGGCCTTTGAGGCAGGAAACTGGGCTTTGGCTTCAGCACAGAGCAATGTGGGGTTGGAAATGTGCCCTGGGACTTGCTGAGTTGAAGAGGGACTAGGAGATCGATGGATGGAGGAAGTATAAAGTTTCTCCATACAGTGAGAGTTTATTTCTAAACCCTCGAAAGTTGGTTTCAGATGCGTTATCTTTCCCCTGTCAGCTTAATCAGCGTGCCTATAAAAGGTGGACTTAACCACATTTTGTCTTTGAGCACAAAAGGAAAATTATCTGCAAAGGTACGCGTAGACGTTACCATTCCAGCAAGGTTGTTGGACTGGAAGACCAATGCTTTTCGTTCAAGACCTAAAGCAACTACCTTCATGAATTCATTCATTCGCCCACTTAATCATGCAATATTTATTAATCACCCGTGTATGCTAGGTTGATGCTATGCTAATCATGCAATATTTATTAATCACCCGTGTATGCTAGGTTAATAACCTAGATGTTATTTAGGTACATCTTCATATGATTTTCCATGTTGTTATGAAGTTAAAAAAATACAGTTCAAGGAGCTCAAAATCTAGTTGACCAAAACTTGAAGATTTGAAGTGAAGGAGACGGTCTTTCCTGATAAGATACACAACTTTTTTCTTTAGTGTGTTTGTGTGGTAAATTAAAATCCATTGAAAATACTGTATTTCCATGCATATATGGAGAGGTATAGATAATAAGTATGAGTTTATGAAAACCCTGACAGTGAAATCTGAAACAAGGACCTCATCTTTTTTTCTTCTATATTCCTAGTACCTTACTTGGGGTCCAGTGTATATAAGTTGTTTAGTGAAAATTGAACAAAATAGAAAGACCCAGGTCATTTTTGACACTAGCATAAAACTTTTAGCGGTTTTTCTAAAAGGCAAATTTGTTTTCCATTATTGCTGTCTTAAACGACATCACCACAAATTTGAGAAAAGGGGAAAATCACCCATAATCCACTGCCTGATGCAAACACCATTCGGGCATATTTCCTTTTAGTAATTTTTATTTGATTTCCTGTTGGTTATTTAGGTACATCTTCATATGATTTTCCATGTTGCTAATAGTTACTTTATTTTTATTTGGCCAAATGACCCCTGACTATATCATTCAGAATTAAGCATCGTTTATTCTTTTTTTGCTTTGCTTTGCCTCACTCCCCCAGACCACAACTCTCTGGGGAAGGTACAGTTGCTCCCTATTTTTTAGGGCTGCTGTAACAAATGCCACAAACTGGGTGGCTTAAACCTCAGAGATGTATTGTCCCCAATCTCTGGAGTCTAGAAGTCCGAAATGAAGGTGATTCCTTCTGAGGGATATGAGAGAAGGATCTGTTCCAGGCCTCTCCCCTTGGCTTGTAGATGTCTATGTCTTCATGTCACTCTCCCCGTATGCACATCTCTGTCCAAATACCTCCTTTTTATCAGGTCACCAGTCATGTTGGAGAAGGACCCACCCTAACGACATCATTGTAGCTTGATTGCCTCTGTAAAGGCCCTGTCTCCAAATAAGGTCACACTCTACGGTCCTCGGCTTAGAACTTCAACATAAGAAATTGTTTTGGAGAGGGGGACATGGTTAGACCTATAACTGCCCCCCACTCCCCGACCTCCATGTATATGTGAGGAAATTGAGGCCCGAGCCAAGTAGTTAGAGAGTTGAATTTAGGCCTATGTGACTGAAATGGTGTGCTTTCATCACATCCTGTTTTCTACCCACGAAGTAAAAAAATACCCTGAACAAAGAACAAGTCTTCCTTGATCTGAGTTTGATTAGGGTGAGACTATGTTTGATGGTTATTAACTGCTAAATTTAACTGAGTTTGACCAATCAAAACCTTATAATCATGTTATTTGCAAACAAGGTTAAGTACAGCACACTGTGCTTAAGTTGAAACTTTTGCATTGTTCTAAAGCATTTGTTAAGCCTATTGCATAGATTGTTCCATTCTTATTTAAAAGTTTGAAGGAAGACAGGGACATACCATTCAAACCAGCATGAAGTACTAAGAAAATCCCTAGTTATTTCCTTTAGCTGGGAATAATCTGACATTGAAAAGACATTGATATTTTACATACTCTACATACCCCGTTGCCCTTGCTTCCTTTAAAGGAAAGGAGAAGCTCCCACGTGGAGACAAAGGGCTACCAGAGGCATCTTTCATCATTCCAATGTCTTTGGAGGAAGGACCATGAACAGTAACAATAGCTTCCATGAACTGAGTGCACCACATATGGTACTGTATCTCTACACTTCACATTGGCCCTCAAGGCTGGCTGTACTAGCCCCTTCTACAGATGGCCTACAGCACTTACAGCTTGCCCAGTGTCACAGGAGTAAAATGAGCAGATCCCAAGCTCCAAATGCAAATCTATTTGACCCCAAAGCCTGTGCTTTTTCTGAACATTTGTATTGTCAATCACCCAAAGCCAAAGGTGGTGGCTTTTGGAGTACATATTTTGTCACTCTGTGTGAAGTGAATAATGGATTTTTTTAATGGGCCAAAATAACACTGGCCTCTCCTTACAGGAGACATACCATCCCATATTCATATGCTAACATTTTTGAGCATTTCTGTGCCAGGCATTATATGAAGCATCTTCGCACACAATATGTTATTCCTCTCCCCTGGCCGGGTAGTTCAGTTGGTTAGAATCATCTTGATACGCCAAGGTTCCAGGTTTGATCCTGGTCAGGGCCACACAAGAAGCAACCAATGAGTGCATAAAGAGGTGGCACAACAAATGGATGTTTCTTTCTGTCTCTGTCTCTCTCTGTCTCTGTGTCTCTGTCTCTGTCTCTCTCCCCCCTTTCCTCTATCTCTCTAAAATCAATCAGTCAGTAAAAAAATTTGAAATATCTTTTTCCTATCCCATCACTGTGAGAGGTTCACTGACTTATTTAAGGTGGAGACAGGACCCAGGAGTATCTATTTCCAAAACCCATGTGCTTAGAGCTACACCATGCTACTCTTTGCCATTGTTCTTCAGTTTCCCACAGGTGGATTGCCCTTTTTACCTGTTTAGTTCTAATCTGCACCTAAGTATGCTCCTAAATAGTGCTGTGTGAAGATTCCCTGAGCGAGTCTGAAGAGGGAGATTAGCCATCCATTCAGTGAGGTGTTGGAATCAAAGAGGGAAACAGCCCAGCGCCCCTGGAGGGCAGGCGGTGTTTGAGCTGTGCTGTCTAGGACCTGGCTTGCGTCACAATGGGGAGAGGCCTTAATAGACCTTATTCAGAGTTGGTGGGGATGTGTCTGAAGAGTGCAGAAGGCTTTTTCTTGGGAAGGTGGTTGGTCACACCTCACTGAGCAGGGAGCTTTAGTTACAAAGGTCCCCTGCCCCGTCCATCTTCCACATGCCACCAGAGTGAGCTTTCTAACACAGCCTGGCCACGCCACTGTCGACCCCAGACGAAGTGCTTGCTTTGAGCCTCCGCTGTGTATCTATCACTGTAGAGGATAAATAAAACTGTTGTCCCTGATGGCTAGAAAATCAGTCCTGTTTGAAAGCCATGCACACGAAACATACTTTCAGAGCCGGTTTAGGCCATGTTTTCTCAGGGAGGGTTCTGGATCACTGGCTCTTCTAGGTGGGATATCTCCCTGTTGAAGCTCAACAGTGAAATTGGATGAAGGCTCCAGGAAGAAAGGTTCATGTCAGATAGTGATCCAACCTCTCTTTAGTAGATAAGGAGGCTCAGTGAGGAAAAGGGACTTAAATCGCAAGACTCCAACCTGGGCTCCAAGACCCAGCCCAGGGCTTTTTCTGCTGCCCAGGGGCCTCGTCATTTTACTCCTCACTCTGTTTCTGTCTTCAGACGAAGGCACATTTTTTTCCCCTCCCGTATCTTGAAACCATATGCTTCTCAGGCCTTTTCTCCCCTTCTAAGATTGGCCTCTGCTGTTTGGTGTCTGAAATCATTCTGTTTCTTTTTTGGAGTCAGCCTGGCAAAGATATTGGAAAGGCTAGATTCACAGGAGTCAGAAGAGAGGTGGGAGGAGAATTGCAGTTTTGAATTCTTACAGGATCCCTACGAAGGCAAGACAGGTTTTTTCAGTTGGGATGTTACTGGGCCCCTAGGCAGGGAGCTCTTTGAGGGCAGAAACCCTGCCTTACCGTCTCAGTGTTTTTCATCCCTAGCACACAACAGGCTGAGTAAACACTGACCTTCAGTCAGTGTTTTGCATTTGGTATATGCATAATAAATTGCATCGTATGTATATTATACATCAATTTTTTTTTAAGCCCTGGAAGTAAAAAATGAAGTTGTTTATGACTACCAAATCACCTTGGGACAGAATCATCTCAAAGTCTTGTTAAAAACGAGAATTCTCAGTCCCTTGCCCCAGAAATTCCGATTGAATAATTGAGTAGGGCTGGGTAGTGCCTAGGATGTGTTTTGTAATAAGTGACCCTGACGATTTTGATGACTGGCCAAATCTGAGAATCACTGTCCAGATTATTCAATTGTTCCGATTGGTTCAATCCCCAATTTTACCCTTAAAGACAGATGTGAAAGTAGGCACTAGGCTTCAGGCCTGCAACCTTCAAACAAACAACAAACAAACAAACCAACGTGTGCATAGGAATACAGACAGGATATATGCGGAACAAGCGGCCAGTGTACCAGTGTCAGGTTGAGAAGGGCGATGGAGAGAAATGATTTGCAAGCTTAATTAGACCTGCTCCTGGTTCTCAAACCTGCAGCTCTAAGCCTCCTGCTAATTGGCAGTCCCTTAATAGATTAGGACTTGGCATCGGGTTTGCATGTTATTACAAACCACACACAGAAAAACCCAGTGGCTGAGGAACTCCTGCCAAACCCAGGCCTGGGTTTTTGTGAGGCTTTTGAAGTGCACTGGTCTTTCAGTATTTTCTATAGTCAGTGTGCTGAAAGGCATCAAACCATTCCTTTGGATGGGATTTGTGAAGGGCGAGTTTGTTGAATAATTAATTCCCCCAAACCCATTCTGTCAGCTTGATGGACATGCGGAGCCCGCACGGCGGTTCTGCTCTCTGCGGTACTTGGAGCATGATAGGAGAGATTATTTCTCACGATCTTGTCGGATCCTCCCGAATCCGGCCCCCTTCCCTCCGTGCATTTGGTGGGGAGAAAGAAGCATTAGAGCCTTAGAGTGATTCTGCTCCGTGCTCGACTGTTTAACACCCCATCTCAGGAAATCCTCCCAGTAGCCCTTCCAGACTGCGTGATCTGTTTCGCCAATGAGGACGCAGAGGTCCTGAGAACTCACTAATCCAGGGTCACGCTGCCACAACCTGGCAGAGAGGGAGGGCCTCTCCTAGGTCTGCTAATTACAAACTGTCACCACACCAAACCAAACTCAGAAAACCTTTCTTGATTTTTCTGGCTGCTCAGTTGATTCATACAGGCGGTGAAACACTTTCCTGCAATTTACATGGCACACAGGAATACTGTTGGCATTGTGGGTAATCTAGGTACTGTCAATGCTCCTCTCCCTCCTCAAACTATATATTAGGGTCCCCTATGCTGGGGGGAGGCCACCCATTGCAGAGAGCGACCACGTACAGAAGCACAGAGGCATGAGAGAGGGGCTGGAGACGGTGGCTTTGTGAGGGTGCGCAGAGGTCTGTTCCAGGAGGCAGCACTATTCCTCGGGTTTTTGAGCAATTCCAGGGGCCCGCTCTCCACTCTTCCCCACCCAGTTAGGTTCCAGTTGGGGATCCTTCCATTTCTTTCCAAGTCTATCTCCACAAAGAGAGAGCTAGAGGGGAGGGCAAGATTTCCATGAAAACCTTCCATTTTCAGGCAAACAGACTAGGTAGTTCTCGTGGCAATACCATGTTGAAGGGGAATACTGTTATTTGGCATTTTGCTCTATAAAAAAGTGTGTGTGGTGATGGTGGGGGGTAGGTGGGTGGGGGACAGGATGGGCACAGAGAACAGTGGGGGCTTTGTAATCTACTGCAATAGAGAGGTCAGGTGGGCAGGGTCATGAGGGGAGAGAGTCAGGGTGCAGAGAAGGCCTGAACCCCACTTGAGCTTCCAGACCCTCCTCTCCCTCTCGGCCTGATGCACACATTTGGGGCCTTTGTAAAGGGGTAGTTGGGCAGTTTTTGTATTTTTATTTGGAGGAAGGACACTAGACATTCTGTCCCTCTGCGAGAAGCTGGCTCCTCGCTGCTTTGCAGGGATTAAGGGCCTGGCTTCCAGATCCATTGAAGAAACATCCCAGGAGCTACTCTTTTCTCTCAACAGCTGAAAAATGCATCACAGAGCAGTGGCTTCCTGGAGAGTTTTGGCAAAAGAACTTCCCTTTGGAACAATAGGGTTCCTGTAGCCAACCACCTAGGAGTTTTTACTGCAGCTGGTTCTCCCACGAGGATCTGGATACCCCCACACTTTGTTGTCCGAATCCCGGTGGGGGAAGGGGCAGGGCTTGTCTAAGCAACTGAGGGTGGCCCAAGTCATGGGTTTCTGTCTACAGAGGGCCAGCCAGTTTGAGATGCACCCCTTCTCAGGCCCAATCACAGCACCTAAGCACGGGAAAGGGGATGGCTGTGCAGAGCTGTGGAGAGCCCCCCTGACCCAGCGCCATGCCCGCTGTGCTGCTCTGAGACCCTGTTTCTGATCTTCAGTTCTGATGTGTCCCAAATCCAGCTGGGACTGCTCACCTGGAAAAGGTTCCTGGGGGTGAATAAATGAGGCCCAGCTATAAAGCACCTAGAATGGCAGTATCCTGTTTGCAGCTATAGCTAATGCTAATTCCCACCCGCTTCCAACCCACGCCACATTTTTGCTGGATACCCACTCCTTTGACAGAGCCAAGAGCTGCCTGTCATTAATTTCCTTCGTATCTGAAAGTTTGCAGATTTGGGAATGTTTTCTGGAATTGTTCGTTATAAGTGAGCATCTTTGAACTCCGGGGGGCTCTGCTTGGCCAGTCGACGTTTACAAACGTAAAATAGCGTGCTTCTCAGTTACCCAGCCAGGATAGTGGGCAGAGTGAGGCCCATCTGCTCTGTAGAGATGCTGTGGAAATGAAGCCTTCAGTGTGTTTATAAAATGCCCAGCACTCCTTGGATAAAGGTGAAAACTCCTGAACTTAGAAAGGTCCACAAGACACCTGGTAGCACCACTCCTGTCGCTTGTACAGGAAGACAAGGAGCCTGACAGAGCCGCCGTGTGATTATAGTTAGCAGCAGGATGAGCACGGAGGAATGCAAGTTATCAATCATTGTTGCCCAGTATTTGTTTTTTAAGGTTGCCTTGGCAAAAGAAACTTAACTAATACTCCCAGAGTCACCTGGGTTATCTTATCGATATCAGGCATGTGTTCGAACCAAAACCTGGGGTGAAATGATTTTCCTTTCCAGGATACTGGCTGAGCTGACCCAGCTCAGACTACATGAGACTTATCACTCCAGAGGTGAAAGGCTACCTAATTTGCTAGACAGCCACACAGAGTAGAATGACCCCAATATCTTCATTTGGCATCAGTTTACTTCAATTTATAGTAATACTAGTAATAATTAAACCAGAAACCTTTTTCCCCAATTAAGAACTGTCTTCTGGATTGAATAACATTTTTAACTACCAGTTTTTTTCTTTTTCGCATGCTTTCAGCATCTATGTTGTCAGAATCAGATGGGCTCCTTCAAACTACTTTTATCCTTTGTCCTCAGGGTTAAAAGTTGGGTAAGGGGTCAGCCAGCATGGCTCAGTGGTTGAGCGTCAGCTTATGAACCTGGAGGTCAGGGTTTGATTCCCGGTCAGGGCACATGCCTGGGTTGCAGGTTTGATCCCCAGTGTGGGGCGTGCAGGAGGCAGCCGATCAATGATTCTCTCACATTATTGATGTGTCTATCTCTCTCTCCCTCTCCCTTCTTCTCTGAAATCAATAAAAAAAAAAATTTTTTTTTTAAGTTGAGTAGGGGATGAGGGTAGAACACAACAATTTTGTTAACTTTTTTTTTGGGGGGGGGGGAGTGGGGGCTTTCCCATTCTGGATTTTTTTTTTCTTTGAGTGTAGCCTTACATGCATTGTTGCCATTCAGAGATAACAAGGAATGTTTGAAATGCATTCGCCGGGCTAGTTGATAAACTGGTATTGCATCCCTGCCGCCTGCAGGTCATGTGCCTAGCACGTCCTCTGACTCTGAACGTCTCAGAAATACCTCTATGGGAGTTCCTGTCATGTTGCATCATGGGTTGTTGTCCCCCAAGTATGCATTCCTCCAGGGCGGGGACCAGGTCTTATTAGTTTCTGTAGCCCATAATTCTCTCAGGGAGGAGTTCCCTGGTTCAAAGCAGCCTTCTTCTCCTTCACTTTCTTGCCACCCAGTGCAATGTGTAAAACTCTGCCGGGCACGGACCGAGCCTCAGATGTCTGGGAAAGAAGTTTGACTTGTACTTTAATCAGGTGTTTTGTAATACCATTCACTCCCTGGATACTTCTAAAGTGAAAATGGAGCCTATGAGGACAGCACAGAGAGAGGAAATAAACTACAAATTAAAAAGTGATTAGTGAGTGTTTAAGCAGAAGGTCAAAGGGATTATTTTGGACTTCAAACTTTTCAGCTTTCAGGGCTTGTATTCAGTTACAAAATTACATCCCTGAATTATTTGTGCAGGTGGCAGCTGTCATAGTTGAAGAAGGTTTCAGTGTTTTACAAAAGGAACATTGATAGGGCTAGGAATGGGGGGCGTGCTCCTGGGTGAGGGTTGTCTACTTCGCAGCCCACGGGACCGGCTCCAGTCTCGCTCCACTTGAGTGACAGTCTTCTCCTCTGAGCTGACACAGCTCTGTCCAGGTTAGTTTAGCCTCTTTCCTTAGCAAACCAGTCAAGCCGGTTGATTGGCATCCTGTAAACAGCTGGGTGGTAGATTTTCTGGATTGGGAGGGCAGAGATGTCATAGCCTTAATACCTACCACGTGAATGGCTATTGGCATCCTCTTTACAACTGGGCTTCAGAGAAGTTAAGCAGCCTGCTGAAGATTGCATAGATCTCAAGTGGCAAAACTGGTTTTCAAACCCAGCTCTGAGTTGCTTTGTTGAGATTGGTGCTCTTTGACTTAGCGCTTTCTTCAGGGCAGAGATTCTCTAGAGCAGTGGTTCTCAACCTTTCTAATGCCGCAACCCTTTAATACAGTTCCTCATGTTGTGGTGACCCCAACCATAAAATTATTTTCGTTGCTACTTCATAACTGTAATTTTGCTACTGTTATGAATCGTAATGTAAATATCTGTGTTTTCCGATGGTCTTAGTCGACCCTGCTGGCAGTTCTCAACCTGTAGGTCACGACCCACAGGTTGAGAACGCTGCTGTAGAGCCTAAGACCATCGGAAAACACAGATATTTACATTATGATTCATTAACAGTAGCAAAATTACAGTTATGAAGTACCAATGAAAATAATTTTATGGTTGGGGGTCACCACAACATGAGGAACTGTATTAAAGGGTCGCGGCATTAGAAAGGTTGAGAACCACTGCTCTAGAGGATCCCAGCAAATGGGTTAGAGGGTGGGCTGATAAGGATCCCTTCTGGCCCTGGGGCAGCTGGGCAGGGTGGAGTGTGATTGCTGAGTCACTGACCAGTGGCCTCCTCAGCTTACCTGG
Source organism: Eptesicus fuscus (assembly GCF_027574615.1). Lineage (NCBI taxonomy): Eukaryota > Metazoa > Chordata > Mammalia > Chiroptera > Vespertilionidae > Eptesicus > Eptesicus fuscus. The sequence goes on along the minus strand of NC_072481.1, from coordinate 38,626,885 downwards.
GGCTGCCCTACCAACAATTGTCTGGTAGTTTCACTCTGTGAAAAAGTCCTGGAATATGACAATGAAGATCATCCAACTCAACCACCCATTTAGAATTTGAAGCTGATGGAGTTCCCCATAAATTATTCCTTCATAAGAATACATGACATTGTGTTGCTTTGGGGGATTGTCTTACAAAACAGGATTTGAGGTCTGAGAGAGATTAGATAGGAGGAGTTCAGAATTTAGAAGGGAGAAAAAGAATCCACAGGTCATAGAGTGTATTAGGGGTGGAGTCAGATATTCTAAATTTTAGTTTGTTTCCTATACCTTTATTCAAAACACATTTGCTGAGCTCCCACCAAGTGCCAGGAATTATTCTCTGTGCTGGGGATACAGACAAATAAAATATATGGACCCTTTTCTGAAAAGACTCACAGCTAGTGAAGGAGACATTCAGGGAAGGAATAATTAAAATGCCAGAGTGTGGTGGATCTCAGTCTTCCCATCTATTATATTGAGTAAATGGCATCTAAGATCTCTTGTAGTTCCAAAACTTGATCAGCATATTACTGCCTCCCTCCGTTTAGAGTGTAATACCAATAAATATCTGATGGGCTTTAGTCACTTGGCTTTTACTCTTTAGAATTCATGAGCTTCTATCAGAAGAAGGCTGTTTTGTTTTTATTTTAAATAGCTGTTGACTTAAAAATAGAACTCTCTGATAACTCTCTGATAACTCCACCCACCGCCAGCCACATGGAGTAAACTTGCTAAGGTATGGGCTTTGTAGTTAAGCTGTGGCTTCTAACCCTCATCCTTTTTACTAACTAAGACCTTTGGCAAGTCACTTCACTTCTGAATTCAGTTTGCCCATACCTGAAATGCAAATATTCTTAACTGCTTTGCAGTGGTGACTTGCCACAGTCCTTGGATTTATAATGGAAAACATAGATGGACTCAGTCTTAGGATAAGATTAAGACATATACATATTAGGTAGTAGACTTATCACTTTGTAAGTTATATAAGGCGCCCTGGGATTGAGTATGCCATGGCTGTGCCGGCTCGCCACGCTTACTATCCTGAAGACAATAGGGAATGTTGGCACCCTGGGGTGGGGAATGCGTGCAGCCAGGATTACCACTGCCTGCATTGCCGCGTGGCATGAGAACTGGTTGAAGAAGCTGGATGTTATGTGAGACCTCCCGTTATTAAACGTTAACAACTAATTTGAAGAATTTTAAACCCTGGGTGGGCCAATCAGAACATCTCTGCAGGCCAGATTTGGCCATGGGCTGCCAGTTTGTGACCTTTGATGTAGAACTTGGAGTGCCCCAATGGCCTTGGAGTGCAGAGCAGCCCGATGTTCTCACAGCGCCTCCAATAATGCTTCCACTCTTCATTTTTGGCGTTGCATCTGGCTCCAGTTCTGCCTTTGACTATCTCAAACTTTGACCTTCCCCGGTGTCTGATGTCCTGCCAGTCCACATGATGTTTATTTTACCGCCATGTGAACTTGGTGTTTTGTGTACACCTGGGCAGCCTGGCTTGGATGGAGCCATGCATACTGACGAACGTATGTTTAACTGTTGGAAAAATAAAATGTTTCTTTCCACCCTTATTAGAGCTTTACCTCCCCTTCGGCCTCGTGTGATCTTTGAGAATGATGGCAGAGTTCCTGCTGTGACATTTCTTCTCCGAGTCAGGGTGCCAGGTCTTGTTAACCACTGTCGAAGCTCCTTCTGTTTATACAATCCCCCAAAGTCCCTGGAATTATAGGATTTTATGAGCATGCTTTTCCCTTGGGATCACATTGCTTTTGGGGAGTGACTAGCAGGCCTGTGGCCACTTCAGTGAGATTTTGACAGAACTTTGATTGCATCTTTTTTCTGCTCTAAAAGTTTTCAGTATCTTTCTGTCATTGATGGGAGCAAGAACAAACATATAGGGAGCCAGGTGATTACTGGATATGTTAACTGTCTCAGCTAGTCTTCATAATGAATTCTGTACTTTGGAAATTCTTAGTACTAAGTCTTATTGTGCAGTGATGAAAATGAAGTTCAGGAGGTAAAGGGACTTGCCTAAGGTCACACAGTAAGTATGACAGCTGATAGAAGTGGGGAGTGAAATCCTGTCTGCTTGACTCCAAAGTTCATGGGTAAATTGGAAATAAGTAACTCTGAGCAAAGATATTTAGTCTTGAAGGACGAATAGGAGTTTGTCAGTGGTACTGTAGTCCAGATGTTAAAACATTACTTCACAGAGCTGGTAGGAAGATCAAATGTGATTCTTTATGTAAGAGCTATAAAGCCCTGTGCACACATGTGATTCTTGCGGTGCCCTCACTCTGCACACCCCTATTGCAAATGAACTCATTTAGGTCATAAGGGAAACTGAGGCAGAAGTGGCTGGGTCTGCATAAATCCATCTCAACATCTTAGGAGGAACTTGTTTTTTATCCTTGTTCAAGGTCAACATATACTTTCCCGAGCTTTGTAGCTTTACTAATATCTGCATGGACACAGTTCATGTGTACTTAGCAAGAAAGACTAGTTGGCCACATCTCTGAGTGAACTTTAGAGTCAGAGTATCTATTACATATCCTGGTTATGGCCCTTAGCAGAGTGGACACTGAGACAAGTTATAATCTCTCTGACCCTCAGGTTTTGGACTGTGTGCTACTTAATTTCAGGGATTATTTTGAGAGTTAAGCCAGCTGATGTATCCAAAACTCCTGGCACATAATAGGTGCTCAATGAATGTAAATTTACTTTCATCCTTATTTAAAAGCGGGATCAACATAATGGAAGGAAGTCTGGGAGATGACCCAGGTTTACCTGGGGTACAGGAATCACAAGTCCTGTTGGCTCTGGGAGCAGTGTATTTGCTCTAGAAATAAAATATTCCATTTGGGAAATATGTAATAGCCACAAAAGCTGTCTGGATCTGTCTCAGTGGAAGTCATGAACCATGGCTATTGATCAGTTTGTTTTCAGTTCCTGGTGGATATGGCAGCCCTTTCAAAAAGGCCAAAACAGCCAGAGCCAGGGGATTTAAGGCAACTGATATTACTTATTTTAAGGAATAAAGTGTTTTCACTTTAAGCGTTTTCAAATAAGAAAGGCCATCCACAGTTCTTTCTCATAGTCACGATTAGACTAAAGACAGGTGTCTCTTTGTCATGGAACCTGAAACTTTCCTAAGCTGAGGAACTCAAAAATAGTGCAGAGGGTGATGAAAAAAGAAAGAAAGAAAGAAAATCAAAAAGACAAAAATAGTGCAGTATCTTGCTCATCATTATGGCCCCAGCACCTAACACAGTTCCCAGTACTCAGTTTAGTCTAAACACCTTGGACCTGGGGTCAGGAAACCTAGGCACCAGGACTAGACCTGCCATTAGTTTCTTCATGTCCACCATGTAGGTCAAGCATGTCAAACTCAAAGGTTAACACGGGCCAAATAAACAAGGTTTAAGTTTATGTGGGCCGCAAAAAAAAACAAAAGCTTCAATTTGCATAGAAACATAGGTTTATTTCGATAGAGACATGCTGAATACAAAGGGCTGAAATGAATGAGTGATCGTTAACATAAAATAATAGAACATTTTAATAAAAATTAATGTTTTTTCTTGAACATTAACTTACCTGAATAACTTCACAAATTAATAAGCATAACTCAAATAAACCTATTTTTCTTGTTCTCCAAAAGTGAAATATTTCCTGTTGCGCACACCAAACAAGTCATTCGCAGCTAGTGTTAGTGGAGAGAAATGGTGTGCCTGCGTGTAAGGCGCATAAGGGAAATGAATGCAAGACAATTATAGTAAACAGTCATTAGCGAACATTGTAGTTTGTTATTAATAATTACGTATGACAGGATATTGTAAAAATTAAGTTAAAAATTTTTATTAAAACGTTTCTTACAACTGTTATATTGGCAGGGCTGCAAAAATATTTGTTGTGGGCTGCATGTGGCCTGTGGGCCGTGAATTTGACATGCTTGATGTAGGTACCTTCGGTTCTGCCAATCTTCTTTGTGTGAAGAAAGGCCCTGAACTTTCCAGTACTGAAGAACTGAGCATGTATCAAAGAGAACCTCTAGACCCAGAGGATTGCATGCTCACCCCAGCCAACAGCAAGTGTTTTTCATGGCAGCCCCTTTCAAAGGTGGGAAACACCTTCATAGTACATTAATTTTGTCTCATCTGGATTGTATCCAGTCTGAAAATCTGGACAAATATTGTAAACCAGAGAAAGTTTGCACACTTCTAAGACAAGTAGCAATTAATTACTTTAAATAGAAACCCTGTCACCTACAAGCAACATAAATATTTGTATTTTGAACCTCTAAGTAGTAGTTGGGTTGACCATTCTGGCCCTAAGTGATTGAAAAAGAAAATCAGTTGGTCATATTTTAACAGGGAACACATTTATAAAGAAGAGGAGGGTCAGGTCATGGAGTAAGAAAACATGACCCAAAAGAAAGAAGGACCTGGGTTCAAATCCCATGACCAATTGACTTCCTTGGGACGCTTGGACAAGTTATAAAACTTCTGGCCTTAGTTTTCTGTTGGGTACAAATGAAAATAACAACCTATAACTTTTCAGCGACAGTAGAGATTAGAATATATACATTAATTCTTAACTAGAGTCTAAACTCCTTAAAATCAGAAGCCCAACATCTTCCATCTATATTTCTAACATCTGGTCCAAATGGATGCCATTTGCTAGCTTTGCACTTCAGATGAACTGCTTAACCTATCTAAACCTCAATTATTCATTTGTAAAATGAGCAGAACTCTATAGTGTAGGTAAGATGGGTAAATTCCTGTCACAGAGTCCTAATAGCTGCCTGATTAGAGCAACTTACTCTGTTTGATACTTACCAGTATGCACATATTGTGCATTTGGTATTATTTTATGGGTAGGTGTGTGGGCTTTCTGCAGATGTGAGTTTAATTATTACTATCACAGACCCTGGACTTTGCTTATTTTAAGGTAAATACAGATCGGGAGAAGTGGAAAGTTGGACAGCTCTGGAAAAGGCACTGGAAGGACTGGGGATATAGGAGACATGGGAAGCCCCTCCCTAATGCTTTGATTTGGGTCATGCTAAAGTGCAAAGACTTCTCATTCCGTCTCCGACCCCCACTCTTTCCCTACCCACACCCAGGGCTTTCTAACAAGCACTGGGAGCAGGAGGCTGTGTTTAATTTTGTGCAAACGCGAAGCTGTGGCTGAGGGGAGCAGGGCTCACGGGCTGGGTCACTTTGGTAACACTTCCCACATGACTTTATCAATGGGTGGGCCACGAAAACTTATCCTCTGTTTTTTTTTACACTCCACTCCCAACCACCCAACCTTCCCGAGTGTTAGTTTTTCAAAGCCCAAGAAGTTTCAAAGGCCCGAACCCAACACAGGGGCCTTTCTTCATGCTTTGATTTTCTGCCCATTAAGTGTTTGTCAGTGAGTTCGTATTTCGCCTTCTCTGCAGCTTACACATCCCAAGAGGTCCCTGGAGGTATAGGAAGTTAATTGATCCTTGATTAAAAGAAGGAGAAATACTTGAGTCTGGGTCTGGAGTCACCAGATGGTGTGTGTGTGTGTGTGTGTGTGTGTGTGTGTGTGTGTACACACTTTTGGTTCTGCTTTGCAAAAAGCTGGTAATCTACCTTTCATTATAGATAAATCTAAGTTCTGGGATATTGGCTCCAGAGTTTCAATTAAATTAGATCTTGAGCACATGGGGTACATGGTGAATGTTCAGTGGACAGTATCCAGTGCTGTTGCCTTGACTGTTCCAAACCATTATTTTTCTTCAAAGGTCAGGAGGTTTGCTGAGTTTTATTTAACTTATTAATACTCATAGGTGCTTCCTTCTCTGTTTTAAGTGACTCACTTGCTTTAGAAAGCACTTAGGAGTCAGATCATTTGAGCCCCGTTCAACTCCACTATGGACTTGCACAGTGGCTGGTAAGTCACTTTAATCCCTTTGAACCTTAAGGTGACTTAACGTGTTAGTTTCTTTTTCTTTAGAAATAACTTTTTTACTTTAGAACAAATGTGTATTTATTGTGATACATTTAGAAAATACATCCAACAGGAACAACAAAAAGCAAAAGTATCTGTAATTTACCATTTGGAGATGACTACTAATAGATTAGTTTTTTGTTTGTTTGTTTGTTTTGAGAGAGAGAGAAAGACATTTGTTTTTCCACTTATTTATGCATTCATTGGTTGATTCTTGTATGTGCCCTGACCGGATATCAAACCCACAACCTTGGTGTATCGGGACAGTGCTCTAACCAACTGAACTACCCAGTCAAGGCCCTAATGTGTTAGTTTTCATAACTGTTTTTCCCATTAGCTCGTGGTCTACCTGATGGCTGAGATGTGAATTCCTTCATCTCAGCAGCCCCATCAGTACCTAGAACATTATAGGCAGCCAGGGTTGTCAGACTGCAGTGTTTATGTGACGGTCCTCAGCACAGTGAGGGCACGTAATTGTTGTTTATTAACTGTTAGCTATTATTACTGTTCTTCATGCTATTTTTCCCTTTCTTCCTTTCAGTGTTTACTTATGTATCTCTTCCAGCTCTGTAGCTAAATTTAAAATTGTTTTTTCATAATGGCCATCAGTTTTGTTGATTGCCTTATTGGAATCCCTAAACTACACTGAGTTCTCATGAGTGTACTTAGCCTCTGGACCCCAGAACTCTCTTGCTCATATAAGGTCAACTCAAGCCTCCCGTCAGCCGTGGGCCATCTTTAGTATCCATAGCAGCGTAGTCTTTTGTGTCCTCGCCATAGTCTACATGTCAGTCACACGTTAGGAATATTTTAGTGCATTTGTTTTTGTGTCTTTCTTACAATACCACGAACCTCTTGAGGACAAGTCCTGTGATGTATTCACCTTTAGATTCCCAGTGGCAATTAATGGGAATTTTCTTGAAATGAAATGATCAGGCACTGTAGTGGTTGGTAGTAAAGGGGGTGCCAAGTTGGAAATGGAGATCCTGCTTTGGGGAAAAAAAACTAGCCTCTTCTCTGTGTTCTGGAGAGGGAAGGCAGGGTGATATATCTCTTGAGAACTAGTTGCCCCACTGGGGAAAGTGTTTATGCTTTTCCCATCCACTGAAGAAATCTGAGGGTACTCTTTTCCTGAAACAAAGATTTGACTGGCATCACCCCCCTCTCAGACCACAGTTGGTAGGGGAGACCAAAAAAAAAAAAAAAAGCCATTGGGTTTCCTCAGTGCTGTTTCAGTGCCTTTCAAGAATACAAACAGAACATATTCAGATCCAACTTCTTGTCTGTTTGTGGTCATCCTCTACATAATCAGAAGCGGAAACCCTCCCCAGGCCTTGAACAAGGGAGGAAGAAAGGGTTTGGATTGCTCCCCGGTTAGGAGGGCAAAGGCACTGACCGGACATTTTCTTTCCTAACCTTCTCTGTGGGACATTTCCCCTTCTTCCTTTTAACATTTACTGAGGGTCCCTAGCATGTGCCAGACTGTGCTCACATTACCAATGCTGTGGCCTGGTGCCTCCCAACTGAAGCAACATCCCGTTCCGATTTTAATGGAGCAGATGCGCCTTCCCCTTCTGGATCATAAGCTCCCTGAGGGCAGGGCTTGTGTCATCTTTGTACTCCCTGTAGTTACTATACATACTAAAGACTCAATATATATTTGTATAAATGAATGAATGAATGACTACATTACCGTAGTCATCATCCCAGCTATCCCAAAGCTAGATGTCATTCTTCCCATTGAACAGATGAGCAGGGCTTTTGGAGATGTGAAATAGCTTGTTCAAGTAGAAGGGAGCAGAGCTGAGATCATTAACCCAGTTCTGTCTCACTCCACAGCCCTTTTATATGTGTTTTATTGTCCTTAGAAACACATGTTTTACAGGCCTATCATGTGAACGCCATTAAAAATAGAAGCTGGGGGCCTGAGAGGGCAGCACACATTTAAGGAACTCAGGGTCTGTTCCCTACCTGAGTTTATTAGCAATGTTTTGGCTCCCAGGCACCACAGAGGCTGCGGCTGTGCACGGACACCAAGCTGAATGATTTTATCACGATGGGTGGAACTTAAAAGTGGACTATTAATATCATACAGCTGGCTTCTCAGCGACTTTTCGTAGCCAAGTTGGTCACATTTCAAAATGTTTAGGCAGTGGAATGAAGATGGCTCAAGCCCAGGTGATAGCTTTCCCTCCCAGCTCCGCAACCCCGAAAGATCAGCTAATTGCTGTTGCCATTTCTAAGCCAGCGCGTTTATCTGCCGCCTCCCTTGCTCCGTTTACTCCTTTGCTCTCAGACTGAGTTTCAAGGGCTGATGGTTATTGCCTTCAGGGCCCCTCTGTGTTGACTTTGAGAAGGTCAGGCACAATGCTTGTGGTGTGTTGCTGTTCTTTCTTTTCAAAGCACTAGTATGAATTTGATAAAGTAAATTGTTGTTCTAGCAGGAAGCAGTTAGGGGTCACAAAATAAATAGCCGTAGAATTCAAATAAATCCAAAGAATAAAACCAAATAAATCCATGCGTGTATGCACAGTGATACATAAATACACTTTTTAGAAAGTGAACATTTTTATCGCTGCCGGTCTGGACCGAAGTAATTGAAAAATTGTGGAGTTCATGGTACATTTTTTTCTTTTTTCTTTTTTTTTTTTTTGAAGAGGTGGTCTAGGCCCTTGAGCAACGTGACATGAATTTTATTCTTTTTGAAAAACATGACAATGGAATTTTATCTTTTCAACAACAGCTTATCTTGGGATTTTTTTTAGCTAATGAAATTCACATTGGGATAAATCCAATTTGCAAAGTAAAATTCGGGATTTAGGCATTTGGGGGTGGACTAAGAGACTCTGAGTGAGCTAAATAGTCTCTCTGAATCTCTTTTTTTCCCACTTGAAAATGAGCGATAGTCATGCTTAAATGATGCTTTAAAATGACCTCTCAGGATTGTTGAAAGATTCGATGCAAAAATGGACGTAAAGTATCTTACACATTGTGTGTGCACATCAGCGGTGTCTGTGGCCATTAACCCGCTGTTTTTCGTGGTCTTCCCTAGTCCTGACATTCAGTGACTCGCCTTTTACATTACATTGTGGGGTGGCATTGGGGCTTGGTGTTGAACTTGGGTGCTAGGGGAGAAATATGTCTTCTGGTCTCAGAAAAGAGCCTGCAGCAGGATAAGTGTCTCTGAGTATAGTTTCCTTGTAGGATGGGAGTGGGGCAGGAGACCCTGATCTGGAGAGGGGAGGCTCAGGTCATGGGTAACTGCAGGCCATACCTTATCTCGTCCTGTGCAACGAGGAACCTCTGAAGAGGCTTTAGCGAGGCAATGTGTAAGAGGCAGTGAAGGCCAGGGGACTGATTTAGAGGCTGTTGCTGTGTTGAGGCAAGAAATATTGTGACCTTTCACCCTTTACTTGAGGGCTATGAGGAACTTTTTCCTGGCGGGTGATGGCATCCATTTGCCATGACCTTTAAGAGAACGGCATCTGAGCTGGCCACTGATTAAACCGGCAGCAGCTGCACTAGCAGCTTGGTGCTCTCAGGTGCCCTTGGGTGCTGTCCAGGTCCGAGGGCAGTGGGGCCAGCTCAGCTCTGCTTCATCTTCTCAATGACTCTTTGAACAGTGAAAGAAAAGGACAGAAAGTGGTATTCATTGAACAGCTACTGTGTGCCAGGCACTGTGCTAGCAATTCCCTGTGCTTTTTCCTCCCTTAGTCATCACCACGGGCCTTTGATATATGGACAAACTGAGGCCCAGGAAGGTAGCGTGAGAACCAGAAGTCCTACTACCAGGAAGTGGTGGATCTGGGGTTCAAATTCAAGGTATCTGACCCCAGGCCTTCATGACTCCCTGCTCCACAGCCTTAGGATGCACTTCTCAAAGGGGAAATGGTTAAGATGGGAGAAGAATGTACTTGAAGGCATAATGAGACATCATTAGATGTGGGCTGTGTTAGTCATTAGTACAAATTGGGGGTTAACTTTTAGCAGGATGCTGTAGAGCAGTGGGGATGCGCCGCTCTGGCTCTCCCACTGCCTTCCCCTGTGCCCTTAGACACGAGGGATGAGGAAAAGAGGAGAGGGGATGTGTGGAGTGGAAGTTCTCAAGGAGTTAATATCACTGACAGTGTTGTCATTTGGGGTGGTCTTTGCTGTAGTCATTCTTGAACCACATTGCACTGATGTTTTCCCCTCGTTTTGTTTTGTTTTTCCTGGTATGTGCGATGGTTCCATCCTGACCAGCGGGCCTGCCCTTCCTGATCATTGAGACCAGCACCATCAAGCCTTACCACCGAGGGTTCTACTGCAACGATGACAGCATCAAGTATCCTCTGAAAACTGGTGAGACAATAAATGATGCAGTGCTTTGCGCCGTGGGGATCGTCATCGCCATCCTTGCGGTAAGTGCGCAGACTGCTGTGCTCACCGTCTCACTTCCCCTGTAGAATACCTGCGTCAGCAGAGCCTTGGCAGATCAATCAGAATTTCACTTGATTAGCACTATTTCTGTAGTGCAGTTAATACCATTATTAAAGGTATTTTAAAATACTAAATACATACACACATACATATGCAGCAGCTCTTCGAATAACAATTTCATTCAGCGTCTTTTCATTATAGCATTGGTGAGATGCCATAGGAATTCTTGTTTACATCAATGAGCCTGTGGTAAAATTTGTTTATGTCATTTTGCTCAAAATCACGGAGCCTATGGTGAGGACTTACTGTATACTAAAAGTATTATAAAAGTATGCTAAACACCCTGCTAAAATACTTTGCATGCAGCATCCTCACAACTATCCAATGAAGTCTAGATATTGTTCTTATCTCTCTCCTACATATTAAGAAACTGAGGTCCACAGAGTAAAAGTAATTTGCCCAAGATCACTTGGTTAATAAGTGGTAGGGTTGGGATTTTAACGTAATTGTCCCTTAACCCAGAATCTGAGCTCTGATTCTCAGAGGAGGGGGAAATGCCTTGTCAGATAACACAGGCATTTTCTGGGTTCCTTTCGTGTCATTGCTGTGCTGCTGTAACAGTGACAATGCTGCTGGCATTCTCTGACATATTGTTCAGTTCTCTCCCATCCAGTGGCTGTGGTATCAGAGTGAAAGTAAGATGAGACTTGGAATCTAGAGACCTCGGTGTTAGACCTCTACCAATGAGCTACACCTTTAAAACCAAGGATGATCATCTTGCTTCCTAGCATAGCATGGAGGGGTAAAAGAGATCATGAATATTGAAATACTTTGCAAACTCTTAACTGCTGAGCAGGTTACTCATATGCAGGTATAAAGTTCAGACTTACATCTGGATCGTCCCGTGGAGGAAAAAGTCCTCATTGAGGATGCAGCGATGTGCTACCGGACTTGAACAAGATTTAACAATTATCTTGAGCAATGGTAGCTTCATGCAAATTGGGGTATGGCCTATCTGGGCTCTACTTGGAAGGTGACCACTGAGTTTTAGATCTATCCAGTTGGGGCATGTGAGGGAAAGAGTAATTGATTGTGATCCAGTCTTATAATTTGTGAGTCATACATTTTTCACAGCTGTCCATTCCACATCTCCAGTATTCTTCTAAGTTTGTTCTTTGCTCCTGAACCTTAGCCATGTGGATGAAACCCATAAATAAACATCATGTCCGCCAAGATCATAAATTCTTTCTCACAGATTCTTGAGTCATCTGTGTCTTAGCCATAGCCAGGAAGCTTATCTTTGGCCTGTTTGAGCAAGTCAAGAAAAAGGAAGCTAATATTAAAAATACTACATGTGAAATAAGTGCCATTATCCCCATTATACAAATGGAAAATCAGAAGGTCTAAAGGGTTAAATGATGAGCTCAAAGTCTACAGCTCATACAAGTTGGGGTTCATACCTATCCCTGGCTTATTTCAAAGCCCTCTTTCCATCTTCCAGACTTGATTTTGGAATGGAGGTTGTCTATTCCAAATAAACTGCTCAAGGGGATAGGCAGTTGGCTAGTCTTGCCTACTTTGGATCCAATGTAAGCTGCTGATGGTACATGAACCACATTTCATAAAGTTTTTCTTTTGACTTCCCCACTCTGGGGGTTGGTTGTAAACTTTGAGACCCCTCTTTGTTTTTTAATAACATCATAAACCAGGCACACAATCAACAGTTTGAAATTGGGGAGGGGGAAGGGAGGCTAGTAGAATTCTTTCCAACCTTTAAAAGAAAAACAGTCCATTTGGCAACTGCAGTAGTTTCTCAAAAGGTGGACTTAAGGATCTTTGTGTTCAGAAAATGAAGAATTTAAAATCTGATTTTACTATTTGTTCATAATTGACAGTGTGGGATTGAGTTCTCAAGGAAGAATGGCTTTTCCTGGAAAAGATGTTTGTTATAGAAGGCAAATAATTGAATCAAGGTTTGAACAGGTGTTTTTGACTCTTGGAGGATCAGTTAATTGAATGCTTTTAGGAGGCCGACTGTAACCAGGGAATGATGACGATAAGAATAGCACATGTGATTATGACTGGCTTGCCTAGCGAGATGCTCCTGGACACAGCGCTGTGGAAAGAGACACTTTTCAGAGGCCCCGGCACCCACTGACTATGTGAATGAGGCGAATCTCTGGTTTCTCTAGCCTCCTTTTTCTTCATCTGTAAAATGTGAATGGTGTTTGAATTCCCTGGTGGGGATTTCCCTAAGAATCAAATGCTGTCATTTGTGGGAATGCGCTTTGTAACAGCAGGCCAGATGAACCCAGGGTGCTAAAGCAGCTTTTGCAAGATCCATGCTTCCTCCAGCAAATCTTCCCTGCTGTTTGCCAAGACCGTCCCTTCCACCTTACAGATGCTAGCATTTCCATGAACACTCTGTTTTTAAGAGCTTCATTGTGACTGGCCTGTCTCTTCATGTCATGTCAATGTTTAAATTATAAATGCTCCCTGGCCTCCCCCGTTTCCTTGAAATAGTCATGTGCTGTGGTCTTGGTTGTAGGATAAGCAATATCATTGCTGAACCGTTCATGCAACATGAGCAAAATAGGTTTGGATAGTGCTTTCCTGTAGTTCTGAGAAAGACCAGGCAAGCAAACACTAGTACTGCAATAATGATCTTTCGTCAGGTCCTGCTGTCTGCCATAAAAACCTGTGGCCCATGTTCAAGCATTTCATCCTCCTCACAGAGTCCCCGAGAGCTAGGTATTCTTATGGTTCTTAGTTTAGGATGCGATTAAAGGCATAAGCTCTGGTGCACATCTGAGATCCCCTGCTGTGGAACAGTAGCAAGTTGAGCCTCATTGAGTCTCAGTAGGCTCATCTCTTAAATGGAGATTATATGCCTACTTATTAAGGTTTTCAGAATTAAAGGAGCTAATGTATGTAAAGTAACTCAGTGCCCAGCACCTACCATATATTCAATAAATGTCAATTATTTTTATTATAAACTAGAGGCCCGGAGCACGAAATTCGTGCACGGGGGGGGGGGGGGGGGGGAGGGGGGGGGGGAGGCGGTGTGTCCCTCAGCTCAGCCTGCACCCTCTCCAATCTGGGACCCCTCGAGGAATGTCTGACTGCCCATTGGGATTGGGCCTAAACGGGCAGTCGGACATCCCTCTCACAATCCAGGACTGCTGGCTCCCAACCGATCGCCTGCCTGCCTGATTGCCCCTAACCGCTTCTGCCTGCCTGCCTGATTGCCCCTAACTGCTTCTGCCTGCCAGCCTAATCACCCCCTAACCACTCCCCTGCCAGCCTGATCGACGCCTAACTGCTCCCCTGCCGACCCGATTGCCCCTAACTGCCCTCCCCTGCTGGTTCAGTCACCCCTAACTGCCCTCCCTTGCCAGCCTGGTCACCCCTAACTGCCCTCCCCTGCTGGCCTGATCACCCACAACTGCCCTCCCCTGCCGGCCATCTTGTGGCGGCCATCTTGTGTCCACATGGGGATGGCCATCTTTGACCACATGGGGGCAGCCATCTTTGTGTTGGAGTGATGGTCAATTTGCATATTACCTCTTTATTGTATAGGATGAGTAAACAGATTCAAAGAATGGTGAAGTGACTTAGCCAAGACCCTGTATCTGGTAGAAACAGAATCAGGAAAGAAATATCTGCATTTGGACTCTGATTTCCTGCTCTTTCCTTGTAGTTAATGAACTAGAACCCAGGTCTCATGACTATTGCTCCTCTGCTCTTTGCCCAAGGACCTTTCCCTCCTGACCCAGCTGCCCTTGCATGTCAGCTGGGGGTGGGGGGAGAGGGGTGGTGTGAGATGTGGGCTCCTAAGTGGGGCTGTTTACCTGCCATTAAGTGCCAGAGTCCTCATGGAAAAAAGTCAAAGCAAAGACCTCAGAGGAAAAGTGAATCAACACGGACCACAGTGTGGTGTTTGGGGTGGAGGGGGGAGTGGGTGGAGGTGGAAGAGGGTATGGAGGATAAATGATGATGGGGAAAAAGAAATACAAATAAAGAAAAGTGAATCATTCACTTTAATAGACTCATTTCTGGAAAAGCTATACAACTTAAATTAAACAACAACAGTAACCTGTTTCCCACTTTCCCTTTATGGCCAGTCCTGGAGGCCGGCTGGCTCCATCCAGAATCTGCTTCTGGTCAGAGGGCACGGGTGACAGTCAGGGGTGGCAGCTGGGCACTCAGAGCTGGAAACCTAATCCTCCTGCTCTGCCAAATGTCAGGTTTGTGTCAAATAACAAGGGAAGCCTTGGCCGACGGGGTGCCCTTGCTTCAGTTTGAATGTGCCCATAACCAACGGAACGGCAGTGGTGGAGATCGGCAGAAGTTATGCAGAAAGCAGACACCCTTCTGTGGCAGGAGAGCGGGAAAAATCGAGTCACATTGACCTCTTTTTCAGATGTACCTCAGGTTCTGGAATTAGCATGATGGGAATTCCTTCCAAATACACAAAGCAGTGGATTCTATCCCTGCCTTATAAAGACTTAATGGCTCTAGCAGCAGTGAGATTAGGAGCAAAGAGTAAAACATCATCTCCTATCAGCCTCCTGTCATGTTGCCTGGCCGTATGCTGTGAAGAGTATTATGGGCAAAGATTTTAACATGGAAAAAATGCTCAGTATTCTTTTAAAATAAACATGGGATCAGGGATTGCCTTGGTCAAGCCCTGCAAGGGGTTTATGTAGATCCTTAATATCTTGGAGTTGATGCATGGGTGAATCCCCTTGTCTCCCAAGCCATAAAACGGCTACTTTCCTCTTATATCCCAGTGAATCTAATCCTCTGTGATAATCTTGGAGAAAAAGCTCAGACTTGGTCATCACCTCACTTAGGTCCATGTCCCAACCTCTGTGCTTACTTATTCTGTTACTTATCCTTCAACCTCAGGCAAAGCCATTGACTCCCTTGGGAAAGAGCTATGCCTTCCTTTTCTGTAAGTTGTTGACAGAAGTTCACCAACTCCATGGCTTGTTTGGGGGGTGGGGGTCAAGACAAGTGGGATTATGTGTGTCCTCAGTGAGAATCATTCTTTTCATGTCTGTGTCATAGAGTGTACAAAGTGGCCTTTATGTGCACATTCTCTCGTGTGTACCTGGCAGTCCTCTTAGATTCTTATGGCTTAGGCAACTGAGGCCCAAGGATAGGAGGTGGCTTTCCTATAACTGGTTAGTGGGAGGGTCAGAACAGGAGTCCTCTGACGCTAAGGCCAAGGCTTTTTGTAGAAATAATGACACCATGGCTGTCTCCTAAAGCCTGCCCACCTTACTTATCAAACACCCATGGTGTAGCAGGTGCTGGGGACACAGTGGTGAACCTTATCCCAACCAGCTGGGTGGTTTCTCTCATCACTAAACTGCTACAAGCTGCCCCACCTCAAGCAGATAAATAGCCTCTCCAATACACATTGCCTTGTAATGTGATTTGTGTCCGTGTCTTGTCTCCCCAGCTAGGTAATAGGTTCCTGGGAGGCAGAGACCAGGCCTTTTCCTCTTGCACATGGTCGGTACTAAACAAACACCACGCAGACATTTCCTTCTTCAGCAACCATTCCTTGGCTGTCTTTCCCCACCTTCCAAAGGTCCCCCAGGCCCCTGGGCCCACCTCTATCTTTACGGTTACGGTGTTGAAGTGTCACGTCTATTGACTTGTCTGTTTCCTGCGTACCCTGGTATCTGCATCAGGATATGGACCAGTCTGGTTTGATTGTATATTGCTAGCACCAGGCACAGACTTTGATGGCCAGTATATGTTTGTGAAAATCACAGGAGGCCATGCATTTGAGGCAGAAAATAAGAAACTATTGGGTCAAAAGATGTCAGGAGATGTCTGGAGCTGGGAGAAGTGGCCTATTTGCTTCCCTGTATGGTCCACGATGCACACAGAACATGCTCTGTGCCACATGAGCATTTCTTGCTGGAGAGACATGAAGAAGAGCTTAATTCCTCCAAGACTTGTTTATTCAGGATCAGGCTTCAGTGTGCCTACATCTGGACTTCATTACTTCCTCCCCACCCCCATCTCCCTTTATCTGAGAAAGCACTGCCAAGAAAACAAGGTTCCCCAGGATTGCCTCCTCATTAAAGGTTAGTCGTGTTTTCAACTCTGAAAGAAAAAAAAAGTGAAGCCGTGCTGGCCCGGCGCTGCCTTAGTGGGAGACCCCGTCCCCCAGTTTACAATCCACTGCATCTGTACAATTACCAAGACCACCAACAGAGAGCAGCCACATTAATCCTTCAACTGTGTCATCCCCTGATCAGATGGCTGTGGCGTTCTTCTGAGGCCTTCTTATCCCTGGAGGGGTGGTGGGTGGGGGCATCTATTTGCGATTTAACAAAAACAGGCATGGCGATTAGGATTTACTGTAATTTGTTCCCTTTCCCCACCGCCCCACTCCTGCATTGGAAGAAGGGAGAGCTGTGCAGTTAGTTCTTCCTTGGTTATGCAGAGGTCTGAGGGGTTAATGACTGTTTGAAAAGGTATCTACTATGAAGGTGACAATTTTCTTCATTTTAAGTGATAATGCTTAAGCGGCTGAAAAGTCTGTTCCTGTGAGTCAGGGTATATTAGGGGGTGGGGTAGAGAGTTGGATAACATTGGCCAGCTATATAATGGGCCAGAAACTAAGATGCCTTATCTTAAATCCTCTTCAACAGCTGCCTGAGATAGGTATTATTTACCCCACTTACAATGAGGGAGGGAGTGTGCTGACGCTTACAAGGGTGACGTGACCAGTGTAAGGTTTCTCCGCTTAGTGAGTGGGGGAATTAAAACCCAGATCTGTCTGACTCCAAAGCCCAGCACTTGCACTGACGTTTATGGAAGGCCCGCTCAGTGCTCTGCAGAGTGCTTTTTATTTAGTGAGCTGCCAAAACTTTTAGACCTGGGGCTTGGAGAGCCCAGTATATGGAGGAAGACAAAACATTGAGACCACCAGGCAGGTGGCTGTCTAAGATTGACACTGTGTGATAGTGTTCTATAGGAAGTGGTTTGTGCAGGAGGTGATAGGTACATACTTGGCGAGACCTCCCCTGGAACAAGCAGGCATGTGATAGGCAGCTTCGCCTAGAAGCTGATGTATAAGACAATATTGTCCTCAAAGCTTATGGTCTAAAAGAGAAGCAGGGCAAGTACAAGACTGACTATACTGTTAGACTCCCAAGGAGATAAAGAATTGTTCAGAGAATAAGAAGAGACTCAGGACAGTGCAGGGTGCTGGGCTTCAGAGGAGTGAGAGCTTCAAGGACAAAATAGGCCAAATGCTATAAATGGTCTGAGGCGCTACAAGAGTTCAGAGGAAGATCGCTGAAGGTTATTTTCATTGGCGAGGACTTCATCAGCATCATGATTCATTGAGTAACTTCACGCATTTAATTATCACAACAGCCCTTGAGCTGTTGGTACCGCAACATGCTTGTTTTTATACATAAGGAAACTGAGACTTCTCAGGTCAGTTGTGCAAGACCCTTACGTAAAAGAGCCAGAACTATAACCTTGTATACCAGTTGGCACTTGAGCTCTACTTTGAAAGATGGTCAGAACTTTCATCAGAGATCCTGACATTCCAGGCAGAGGGTTGCGTCAAGGATGGTAGAGACTAAACAATAGACCTGCTTGGCTGGAGAAATAACCGATAAGGGAGTAGACAAAGATAAGATAGGAAAAGATGACAGCAAGATTGTGAAATTCCTTGAATGCTGAAGAGTTTTTCCTGCAATTAATTGGCTAGAGATTGATGAAAAGTATTTTAAGCTAGTTTGGTCTATTTTCCAACCCAGATAAACATGAGACCTGAACTACAGGCAATGCAAGGAGAAGAGAGAGAAAAACACGGTGTGTGAGTCGCCTTGCAAAAGCAGGATGAGCAGAATTGGGTGACAGGAGCATAAGGAAGATGGAGGAGTCTAGGGCTTCATGTCTTTGAAGTTGTATGTTTTATGGCATCTTGAGCAGAAATGGGGGAGAGTGAGGTTTGGGGCAGAAGTGGGAATGAGAGGAACAATTTAGGATGATGGGTTAATGACATTGATTTGATAGCCAGTTGGGAGATTTACTGAAGATTGGAATAGGGCAGATAGGGATAAGGTGTAATCTGAAACTAGAGAGGGAGAGAGAGATACACCCTAATGGAGGTCTTCTTCACAAAAGTATAATTGAAACAGCTGAGATCACAGCAGACAGGCAAGAAAACAACCTTAGGGAAGATCCACATTTATCTGGGAGAACCCAGAAGTGGAGCCACTGAAAAAAGGAGAAAGGTGTTTGAGAAATAGGAAGAAAAGAACAGTGGTGCTATCTCAAGGAAGCTTAGAAAAGTCAATGTCACAAAGGAGTAAGAGATGGGCAGTAGGCAATGCTGGGAAAGAGCAGCCAGGAGACTCTTGCATGGACAGGCAGAGCTAGGCATCTCAGAGACCCATGGCTTCGTCGAGTCTTTGACTTTTGGGAAAAGAATGAGGCTTCATGCTTCAGACTGCCTTCTTCATGTGACTAGTGAGCATAGGGCGGCCAGTGCTATTTCAACTACGAGTGGCTTCTGTGGCCTCTATCTGGCCTCTTTGCTGTCCGTGTTCTAGATATTGGAGTTTTAACTTACCCTTAGAGCCCACTGGTGGCCTTGGATAGATCTATGTCCTCATCGTCTTTCAGAGTCTGTGAAGTGCTGATCTCCTGCCAAAGAGGTTGATTTGCTATGCAAATAAAAAAGTGGAAATTTTCATCAAGTGTTTGTAGTCACAAAGATACTGTGATTCCTTACAGTGGATTGAGCATTCAGCTTCAGAGAAAATACAGCTACACTTGTCTCTCTATCCTTAGAAGCAGGACTTGGATACATTACGTTTCCTTTCCCTTGGGCCTGAGAAAAATGATTCTCCCTTTAGTATTCTCCATCATCAAATGCTTGTTGAGTGAATCTCTTCTGGACTGAAAGAGGTTCATTGATGAACACAGCTGAGATGTGAAAGAACAACTCGTTGCTCTGTGGTGATCTGGGACTTGGATGTCCAAGTGCCTGACGATTACGTGTCCTCACCAGGTGCAATATCCATCTCACTGGAGACATAGCTGCTGCTGCCTGCTAGGACTTCTAAGAGAAAGCCAGCTTGATGCCATCAGACAGAGCATAAAAACTAGAACAAGGAGGTCCAGACCTCCTTATTTCTGACCCAGAATGATTCACTGGCCTGACTTACTGGCCCCTCTGCCCTTCACCATACTCACTTATAAAGTGTCAGTAATAACTTAGTAATTCACAGGCTGTTGTGAGAAGCACATAACACAGTAGATGTGAAAATGTTTTGTAAGCTGATAAAGTGCTATGCAAATATTATTCAAGCAGATCAGAACATAGGGAAGTTGGTCCTTCAAACTCAATAGGGAAAGAAGACGAGTTCTGCATCTCTAAAAAGAGGGATCCTTGAGACACTGCAAAGATCTTTTCTTGATATAATTTAAAATAGAGTGGAATGTTTAAAAAAATAACAGACGATACAGTATGCCCTTTCTGCTTTGGGTTTAGACTTGCCTTCCAGTTTGTTCCCTTGAAAAAGTCATCTTAGATAAAATGGTCAAAACCCACGTCATCTATACACATGTGTCTGGAGGGGTGGTACTTCTAAACTACTTCCTGGAATGTTCTCTTCCAAGGAGCCCTTGGAAGTATCTGGGAAAAGATATTCTCTACGAGTATTTGTTCGTTTTCTGTTTCCCCTTCTTCAGTGGAAGAAGAAAATTAACTTTCAGAGGGCTCCTCAGCTACATGCTGGCCATTTGACATATCGCCCACTCGAGCCCCCTTCGCCATCCTGCCAGGTAGATACTATCAAATCCTGAGCGATGAAGTCACTTGCCTAAGGTTAAGAGATGAGATTCAGACCAAGGTTCTGCTGGCTCCAGAGTCAGTGCTATCTCACCACCCTAGGCTCTCTCCTATCCAGAAAGTCTATCCCAATGTTTCTCCAAATTTCCTCCCCAGAACAGTTCAATATTTGTGACTAGGTGGGCAGTTGAGCTCTTTTTCACCAGGAAAGACAGGAAGAGTGGCCCTCTTAGAGTTGGAGACAACCTCCCCCGAAAACTGCAGCCGTTCTCAGGCAAGGACTGATCCCTTTCTGTCCCCTCGTAGCTTAATTGCAGTGCTTTCCAGTTTATTAGTTTCCAGATTCTGTGCCAAGTGCTTTAAGAGGCAGGTAGGGGAGAGTTCTCTGCTCCCCTGGCAGCCTGCCATCCCCCCAGAATCTGTTGCTTGCTGCTTCAGAAAGGGATCAACATTGAAGGCATTTGTCTCAGCAGTGAAATTTACATATCACAACCTTGCTGACTGAAGCAGAATTGAGGGCTCCAGGGGCTGAGTCTGGGGGTGGGGACACAGCCTTTGTAGGGGGGAGAGGGAGGGGAAGAGAAGAGCTTATTTTATTAACCAGGAATAAAAACATTGTGAGTAATGAATAAAGTCCGAAAGCAGTAAATCTGGGACTCCGGAGTTAGGTGTGTAACGTGTCAGGGAACAATTTAAGCCTTCGCCTCTTGTACAGAGGTGAGGTATGCGGGGCCGTCATTCACAGCCCGAATTTCATTAAATGGTCTTTTAAGGGTTAGGATTACAAGAAGCCAAGTCCGGCTGGTTCATAATGATGATTTATGGCTGTGTTGTCGACTCCCCGACCCTTCTGTACAAGGGGAGAGAGAAAATACATAATTTGTTGCTCATTAACTCCAAGATCTGTCAGGGCTGGCCCAGAAGCCATGTGGTCCTGGAGTCATGTGTCTGCTAAATGGCTTCAGCCTGGCCCTATCCTTGAAAATATACAATTGCTATAGTACAGTGGAAACTGTTTTTCATAACAATAGAAATAATAAAATTTTCTCAATGTAGTCAGCCGTGGGTCTTGGAACTTGGGAGTCAGAATATCCGAGCTCTCCTTTTAATCCTGCAGATAAATCAGTAGCTCTCAGAGCCTCAATATTACCATCTGTAAAATGGGCATATCTTCTCCACAGAGTTGCAGATTAAATGAAACTATAAAGTGCCAAAGAAATGAGGATGATTGCTGCTCTGATTAACATTGTTATTAGGAATTTGAGGTGCCATAAAATGTTCCCTTTATCTCCCCATGATTAGAGGAAGCATTTTAATTAGCGATTTACTGTTTGCAAGACTGGGGCACGGAAAACTGAAATTTTATAATGAAGGCATGTCAGACCTGAAAGGAATCTTTGAGTTGTAATCAAGCCCTTTCTCTCTAAGATGACTGATGCGGAGAGGTGACTCACCTGAGATGCATTAGTAAATTCACGTAAAAGATACTAATTTGCCGTGGAAACCCACATGTTCTTTCTCAGCATCAAACAGGAAATCACACTCAAGCTGAGCCAATTAGAAACAGTTCCATAATCTGTGACAGTGATATGGTTCAGGTACCTCAGGAGCAATCCAAGGGCAGGGACCGTGCACAGGGCCTTGCTTCCGCTCCTTGCCTGCGGTCATCTCCTAGGAAGTACTTTGTTTTCCTACTGCTTATTACCTTTGCTGGGCTGGGAGGTAGTGGTGGAGGTGGCACAGGAGAGTTGAGAATACATGTCATTGCAATTATGAGGTAATAAATCATGGAGCCCAGTGCCCTCATTTTGCAAATGGAAAGCCTAACTTATTCCAAATTCACTCAATGAGTAGGGACTTTTGAACCTTGGCTCCTTGATTCCTACTTTGGTGTTCTTCCCCCTGCGTCTAAAGTCACGTGAGCATGACTTATAAATAAAGAAGAATAAGAGTTAGAATACATGATGGCGGTTATAAACATCTGGAACTTGTTAGCCTGTAAGGTTACATAGGGTAAAAGTGTAAACAGGTTCAAAAGGGGAATTAGACCATGAATGGTAGGAAAGAATGCTGGGTGGGGACTCGGAACACCTGGGTCTAATCTTTAAAATGTGAGTTAGCTTGGACCTCAGTTTCTTCTGTGTATAATGGACCCTTTCATTTCTGACTTGCTATGCTTCTCAGATTTTAATCTTTGCAATGTGTTATCAAAGGACTCTCGGTAATGTTTAGAGGATATTTCCAATTTTGCAATGAGGCAATTGTGAAGACTACTGTCCTGCTCACTCAGGGGGTGGCTAAGCCAGGAGACTGGCTGGACTGGCCTTTGACTGTCTCCCTCTAATATAGAATGACATTGAATCTGATCTGGGAAACCAAAATGTAGTACTTAGAAATATAAGTAGTGCCCGGCCACTGTGGCTCAGTTGGTTGAGCATTGTCCCATGCACCAGGAGGTCACTGGTTCAATTCCCAGTCAGGACACATGCCCAGGTTGTGGGCTAAATCCCCAGTAGGGGGCTTGCAGGAGACTGCCGATCATCTATGTTTCTCTCTCATCGATGTTTCTCTCTCTCCCTTTCTCTCTCTGAAGTCAATAAGAAACATTAAAAAAAAAAAAAAAAATAGCAAGCGCTTTTAAACACAGAGTCACTGTCTGAACGCTAGCTGTGGAAGTAGATCTTCTCACTGTTGCACCTGTTGGCCCCTTGGCCCAGCTGGCATGCCCCTTTTTTTCATGGCCATCCTATCCCCAGCCTCCGGAGCCCTGGAGGACTTGGATCAGACCCCATGCCTTGACGCCTGCCCCCGCTGTGGAAGAATAACAGGAGACTTTGGAAAGGAGTGCCCGACATGTCAGCCTATTGCTTCCCTTGTGGTTGTGAACATGCTCTCTGCTCCCTGAAAGGGCAAGTGTGGCTCATCTTCCTGCCCTGTGAGGAAGAGTGAAAGGGCCTTTGTGGTGAGTGATGAGTTGAATATCGCTCCCCCTGGACTGTGGTTGCAACCAGGAAGTGGCCAGGGCTGTGCTGCGGAGTTAAGAGAAGGGCAGCAGGCTGTGTGGTTTGGTTCATCACCAGAGCAGAATCGGTCCTCTGCTGCGTAGGCAACATAGGCATTTATTGTACAGGGAATCCGCTGGCCCCACATTCTTACTATAAAACCAGGCAGCTTCGGTTGAAGTGCATCCCCCGCTGAGACTCAATTGTATTTATCATGGTTGTTGTGAAGATTTCACAAAATCAAGTATATAAAAGCAATGCCTGGTATGAAGTAGGGATTCAGTGATCGGTGGCTCTTTTTTTTTTTTTTTCTTCCTTTTTTTAATAGTAATAAATGTCCCCTGAGTGTCATGAAGTAGACATTGAGGGATGAAGGAAGAGTCCTTCAGGATCAAAGGGACAATGCAGACCGGACTTGAGAAAATTCACAAACACTGAAGGGCATTGTATGAAAAGTTCTTGGTTTGTAAATGAGTGTTCATTGCATCCTACCGTACTTCTAAAAAGGAAGATGGAATAATCACTTTCCATGACCTAGTTTATTTATCACATGTAAGCCAAAAACTCTGCAAAGGTGTGTCGCCTCCTTTCTTGGAGGGAGGGGACTGAAGCTTGGAGAAGTTAAGGACACCAGGTATGTGGCAGAGTTCAGACTCAAACTCAGGACTTGGCCTTGGGGCATTCACCCTTTACTACAGAAACCCCCACCGTGGCTCAGTGTTGGCACAAGGCTGAGGCCCTTTGTAGAGTTAGATTGTTGTTGGTGATCCTTTACCCCAATCCCAGAGTCCTCACATTTGCTTCGATCCTCTGACATCCTGACCACTCTTAACTGTTCTTGCTTCTTCATCTGAATGTATTTTATATAGCTAAGTTCTTATTTATCTCTTTCTTATGTTAAAATATATATTTGCATGACATTATTTGAGTGTGCATTTTTATTATGAAGGTACTATATGGCTATGCAGGACTTTCTTGAACAGGGGAAATAGCGTCCATGCTAGTAGCACTTTGAACTTTCCTCCCATGCATATTTGTATCTGTAGGCCTCTAAATAGAACTTGGGTTTTCCTAGATTATAACTTGCAGTTATGTACTGAACATTCTCTTCTGTTGTTAAATATCCTTTACAGCATCAGTTTTGATGATGGGTCTTGATCCTGTCTAATTCCCCTCTTGCTTTCCTTTTAGATCATCACAGGGGAATTCTACCGGATCTATTACCTGAAGGAGAAGTCCCGGTCCACGATCCGAAATCCCTACGTAGCAGCCCTCTACAAGCAAGTGGGTTGCTTCCTCTTTGGCTGTGCCATCAGCCAGTCCTTCACAGACATTGCCAAAGTCTCCATAGGACGTCTGCGTCCTCATTTCTTGAGCGTCTGCAACCCTGATTTCAGCCTCATCAACTGCTCTGAGGGCTACATTCAAAACTACAAATGCAGAGGCGATGACAGCAAAGTCCAGGAAGCCAGGTGAGGCACCACTCCCATGGCCACTATGTGCACCTGTTTGATGCCGGCAGTTCAGTGAGCATATACAAAGCATCTCCTAGGTGCCAGGCCCAGTGCTGGGCTCTGGGTTTGATGGGCGAGTACGATGGAGTCCTTGTTCTTGAGGAACTCACAAATGATTGAGATAGATATGCACATAAACAAGGATGATATAGTATTGGTACGTTCATTCATTCACTCATCCACTCATTCGTTTATTCATTCATTCATGGGTACCTGCAAGGTTCCAGACAACTCATCCAAAGCACCATCAGGGCTGCAAAAATAAACAAATAGTGCTGCTCTCAAGGTGACAATCTAGGGAGAGAAGACAGGAGTGAAGTGTGTATGGGAATGTGAATACGGCTCTCTCATGGCCCTCTCTTGCTCTTGCAGGAAGTCCTTCTTCTCTGGCCACGCCTCTTTCTCCATGTACACTATGCTGTATTTGGTGGTAAGTACCTGCCCTCTGATTCCAATGTCCAGCATCCAGCCCCAGCTTAAATCCCTTCTGTACATAAAACCCCCAGATTGATTAGGGACAGATTTACTGTGAAATCCTTGAAAAAGAGATTAGCTAGAAAAATTAAGTTCTAATCTGAGCTCAGCCATTGCCTTAGCAGAAGTTATTTTACTTTCCAGGATTTTCTCATTTTTTAAATAAAAATAATATTTAGCATATCTGCTTGATAAGCATTTTATACCCATTTTGAAATTATAAAGTGATGAAAACACTTGTATAACATTTATTAATAAGCACTGTTTTCCGAAAATCCATTAACTCAGTTGATCGTTACAGGAACCTTATCTCATAAGTAATATTATTTCTGTTGTGGGGAAGGATTACCAAGTAAGACTCCGAAAATTCAAGTAATTTCCAAAATTTACAGAAACCAGCCCAGCCAGAATGGCTCAGTTGGTTGAGCATCTTCCTGTGCACTAAAATGTTACGGGTTCTATTCCCAGTCAGGGCACATACCTGGGTTGCGGGTTTGATCCCCAGTTGGAGAGTGTAAGGAAGTTTCTCGTCCCAGTTTCTCACCATTCACTTCTTTGTGTATATCCACCAGAGAAACTGTAAGCTTCTTTCTGTTGCAATCAGAACTTTGTCTCCTCATCGCTGACTTAGTAGATCACGAGGGTCCTGTGTGGTGTAAAGGAGACCTTTGCTGTGTCTTCACTGAACTGTTTACCGAATGAATGGCTCTTTCCTGTGGTGCTCGTGAGAACTGTTTATGTGTCAGAGGGTATGCCGGGTACCAAGGAAACAGGGAAATGGCTCTACAGTCGTGTTCTCCAGCCTGTGGTTGTTAGTCATTGAGGTTTTGTTCAACATGTTTAGAATCCTGGAGCAGTGAGGTCTGGTGTACCCACAAGGCATACCCACAGATCCTGGGGGTGTCTGCTGAAACTTTGCAGGAACAAGATTGCTGTTTGCAAGTGGAATCCACCACTATGCCAGATGTTTTTTCTCTACATCATCCATCTATCCACCCATCCATCCATCCATCCATCTATCCACCCATCCTTTCATCCCTTGCTCTCTCCCTCCCTCACCACCTCCCTTCCTCCTTCTTTTCCTCCTTCCATCCATCCTGCCATCCTCCCAGTGTTAGTGACTGTAATTAGGCCTTGTGAGCACCTGGGGACATCGAAAGAGCGCCATTTTGTGTGGGAAGCCTGAAAAGTACATGGCTACAAAACAACTGGATAAGTTCTCTGATCCAGGGTAGACTGAAGGGTTGGAGCACAGAGGAAAGGGCCGTTAACTGCTGTGAGGTGCCTTTAGCTTACGAGTGGGTCAGAGATTCTACATAACGCTTACAAAGGCTGTGCACTTGTGTTTCAGACCTGGGTGTTATAAAAGTGGGAAATGGGAGGAGCCTGAAGTTCCAAATGTCCCATGCAGATTGTCCTTTAGTTCAAGGGCATCTATGTAGTCCCCTCTTTTCTCCAAAGGCAGAAGTCTAATACATAAGATCCCAATACTTTGTGTGCGAAGTACTAATTACCCTACGGAAGCCAGGTGGTTCTGTGATTAGGAGTATGGACTTAGAAAGAAGCAAATCTTACTCCATTTAAGCATGGCTCTTTGTTACCTTGAACAAGTGACATGACCTTTTTTGGACTTGTTCTCTTTATCTGCAAAATGGGCACAACGGTGTCAAACCTAAGAGAATGCTGTAACAATGCTGGTTATATTATTTAAAGCACCTAGCACAGTATCTAAAACAGTGCTCAGCAAAATGGTAGTTTCTTTTTCTACACCTGATAGTGACAGAAAAAAAGATCTGACTCCCCCCTTTTTTGAAGTTTTAAAAATATATTTTTATTGATTTCAGAGAGGAAGAGAGAGGGAGAGAAAGATAGAAACATCAATGATGAGAGAGAATCATTGATCAGCTGCCTCCTGCACACCCCCTACTGGGGATTGAGCCTGAAACCCGGGCATATGCCCTGACCGGGAATCAAACCCTGACCTCCTAGTTCATAGGCCGACACTCTACCACTGAGTCACATTAGCCGGGCTGACTCCCTTCTGAAAAAAAAGAAAAGTCAACTAAAAATTTCTTTTTTGTCCTGAAAGTAGTTGAGTAACTTCCTAGAGAGAAATCCCGGTTCTGCACCATGTAGACGAGTCACCAGGCACATGAGCCAGAGCCAAGTGTGAACCACTTGAGGAGATGAGAGAAGGGAGAAAGTTTTCCCTGAGGGTGTCAGCGATCTGGACAAACTTCCAGGAAGAGAGCAGGCAGGGACAGAAGGAAGGACAAAAGCCTCCTTTTCACTCTCAGCAGAGCTGTCCCCGGAGTGATGGAAATGAAGCTAGAGGACAGTGCAGACCTGTTTCACCAGTATGCAAATCACATAATGAAACACAAATGACTTAGCAGAAACGGAGTGTGACTCACCCCACATCTAACTCGGCTGTTAAAGACCAGGGGAGCCAGATAGAGTCCACCCAGAGCTTTTTAAGGAGGTTTTGTTAGAATTCCACAGGACCCCGATTTTAAAGCTAGGGCCAGGAAGAAGATAACTCCATTCATGAGGTGAGGTCTCTGTGCCAGGGACTTCCACACACATGATGGGGGAGAGGGGTGACCTGACACATATTGTACATATGATGTCATTTTCATCATATCTACAATAGCAGTATTAGCAATTGGCAGAAAAATGTTAGTATAAGAAAAGGACTTTAATATTATATTCTTTTCTCATGAAGGAACTTATTTTATTCATGCCTGTGTCTTTTGCAGAGTTTTGAATAGAATAGATGCTCACAACATGTGGGTGTGTTTTCTTTTTAGTGAACAAATCTCTGTATGTTACATATGAGAAAGCAGAAATTCAGAGAAGCACTGTGACTTGTCCATGGTCAGACAGCTAGTACGAAGCAAAGATTCAAACCTAGTTGCTCTGATTGCAAGTTGAACACTATTTGCTTTTTCAACATCACACTGATGGTTCGGGAGTGGATTCTTCCAGCCCAGACACCTTCCCACACATGGGGATGTGAAGGTGGATCAGACAGGCCCTAGGAGCTGCTGAGCAGTATGAGAGGTCAGGGTGAGTTAGGCTTTCTGGTTTTCTCCCCATTTCAGGGTGCCTAGGACTGTATGAAGCTCCTGTAGGAATTCTGATTCTGGGAACGTCTCCTTGCTGTTCTGTCCATTTACATCCTCGTGGTCAGGAGGTTTGACTTCCTCTCCTGCTTCAGGGGTACCTGCCCTGATGGAGTGGGAGTGAATGGAGCCTGCTGACCCACATAGTTTCCCAGGCTCAGGTTTCCAAGGAAGCAGGGTGCTCCAGAAAGTTCTTAATGATCGCCGTGAGGCCTACGCCTCTGGCCTGGAATGGTTCCTGTGAACTGGGCTATGAACCAGCAAAATTCAGTTCGTTTAGCAGTTCTATTGCTGTGGGATGGAGGGAGTCATCAAGTCCTTCGATCAACCTCACAGCCTGTTGCCGCCTGCTTACTTCTCAAATCAGAAGTAGCCACTGGGTAGAAGGTCATTGTGTAATCTTTGTTTAGCAATTGACTTGTTTTGCTGAAATCAAGCGCAGGCATTGAGTAAATCTCATTTACCAAGGCAAAAGGGTGGTGTGGATTTCTGGGAGAGTGCTTTGCCTACCCGTCTTATGCCAGGCAGGGTCCCGTGTTGTCTCATTGAGTCCTGGCAACCCTGAGAGGGAGATGCTTGCTGTTCTGCCAAGATGAGGAGGCTTAGAGAAGTGATCATACAGTGAATGGTAGAGCCAGGACTGGAATCAGGGCTGTCACCCCAAAACTCACTTTACTACCACTGCACTTTCCCCTGAACCTCCAAGCTGCAGACACCAGGATCAGTCCTGAGATCTCAAGACATTTCTCCATAAATGTGTGGGGTGGGGACAAGCTTCCGTGCATCCACCCTTCCCCCGCCCCCCACTATAATTCCATGTCTTACTGCTTCCCAAGATGAGTCTTTCCCCATGACCCCTGCTCCTTGCTCATTCATAAGCATTCTTTTCCTGAAGCCATGCTGCTGATGACTGGTCTCTCTCCCTCTCAAGTTCCTCTCATTTTTTTCTTTCATTAAGCTTCAGCCTTAAGTATGTGAGTCAGTGGAAGGGGAGATGTGTGCCTTGTCCGGTTGGGAAACCCACCCTTCCTCTGCCCCACCCTGATTTCCAAGGCCTGTGACCTTAAGTCTACATGGAGGGGGCAGGGGAAAGTTTTGGAGAATTTTGAATTAGCCTTTTCCGAAGACCTGCTGATTTTTCAGTTGAGGGAAATTAGAAAAATCTTAGGTCCAAGTTAAGAACATGGTTAGAGAGTAAGATCATCTGTTGATTGAGCAGCATATGGTGCCAGGTGCTGGATCTGTGTTACCACCGATCTGGACTGCAATCTGTAAGAAAGTGGTTATCACACTTATCATACATGTGAGAAAACTGAGGCTCAGTGAGGTTTTTCTTAGATTAAAAAAAATGTGTGTGTGGTTTTTTTTTTTATTGATTTCAGAGAGGAAGAGAGAGGGAGAGATAGAAACATCAATGATGAGAGAGAATTATTGATTGGCTGCCTCCTGCACGCCCCCCTACTGGGGATGGAGCCCACAACCTGGCATGTGCCCTGACTGGGAGTCGAACGGTGACCTTCTGGTTCATAGGTTAACGCTCAACCACTGAACCACACCAGCCGGGCTCAGTGAGGTTTTTCTGATGAAAACCTGTGCTCTTTCTGTTACCCACCTCACCCATCCACTGACAAGACTTACTGGTGGGAGATCAGATTATCATGGGCTCAATACAAATTCCTTGTTCCCTGAACTTGCCATTGTCCTTAAGACTTGGGTTGAACTGTAGTTACACCAACATCATCCCCATCCCAAGTTCCCAAAGGAAGGGAGCCTTTGATTCATAGTTGTAGAATCTGCTGTTGCATCATTTCAGCAGACATGAGGGACTAGCCTTTGATGTGCAGATTATTTTTTTAAAGTAGATTATCTTTTTATGGTTCCTCATGCCTTGCTTAGAACCATTTAATTTTTCACCATTGCTTACAGCAACATTTCTCAATAGGGACTCAATAGGTAGATGTCCTGTAAAATTAATTATTGTAAATGATGTAAACAAAGATTTAGTATAGAGCATTTACCATTCTTTTTTTAAAAAGACCCCTAAAAGTCCATGCAGTATGGCTTAGGAAAGACTGACTTCCTAAATAAAGACAAGTTCCTCGATTTGACACCCAGTGCCCTTCATCAGCAGCCTCTGCTTGCCTCTAGCCCCTGTTTCTCACTAGCCCCCAACACCCTCTTCAGCTGCGCTGAGCCACTCAAGTGCCATGGAGCTCTGATTGCTGGCTTCTAAGTCATTGAGCTGCCTGAAATACATGCCCCTCACTACTGTCCCCTTAACTCCTAGCAAACACCTATTCATCCTGAGGATTCAAGTCAAATATCCCTTCCACTTGGACTCACCCCAACTTCTTTCACAGTTCCTATAAAACCCCTAAGTATACTTATTTTTGTTTTCATGTAGATTTCCCTGCCCCCAACTGTATGATCCATAGGGCAGGAATTATAACTTCTCATTTTGTATCTTCAGCATGTGTATCATAATGCTTGTGTGTTTTTTTAAAATTTAATTTTTATTTTATTTCTCCCTAGTTCCATAGATTATGCCCTGTAGGTTAGTTTTAGAATATTTTTTCCAGGTTTTTTCCCCTCCAGATTTTTACAGGATATCCATGGGAATCTGATTGAATTTACATGCCAATTTACTCAATTTTGCAAGTTAAAGTGTTCTTAGAAATAAAATTCTAGCTCTCCATTTAAATTGTCCTTTATGTTCCTTATTTCACAAAAGCTATGTAGGTTTTTGTAAGATAATTACTATTTATTTAATCATCTTTGCTATTATTATTTTACCTCTTTTAGATCTTTAACTGGTTATTTTTATATGTGAAAAAACACACACATTGATTTTCATCCCTTGTTTAGCAACCAACAATATTAATGCATTCTCTTTATTATGTTTTCATGTGTTATTCTTACATTTCCAATACTATGTTCATATAATTTCATAAGGGTTATAGAGTTGCCTGCTGTTTTCCAGGCCTGGGCTGTTGAAACAGATAGTCTTCCAAGTAGTTGAGGATTCAGTGCTAGACCCTCTTTCTACACAGGCAAGAGTGACTCCAGAATCTTTCCACCCTCTGTCTTCTCAGGCCCGGCTGCTGGCGTGGTCTTTCCTGACCACCAAAAGGAAAGTGTCCATTTGTCTCAGGAAGGGCAGAGGCCTATCTTTAGGCCACCAGCCCCCTCCCCTCAGCCCTCTTCCCTTTTCTCCTGGCCTCTCCCAGGGCTTTGCTTTGATTTGTCGTCGGAAGTTCCCCTTGTCCCCTTGCTTCTTCCCCCCCACGTTTCCCAAGTTCCCACAGGAACCTGGAAAGTGGGTTGTGCCCAGAGGTTAGAACGGAAACTGCAGCAAGATAACTATGGGGGACAATGCCCAGTTGACGTCATTTCAGCTTTTTTGCTTCGGCCAGAGGTGGTTTTTTTTTTCTTTAATTTTTCTTCAGGTTACTCTCCTGTCCCACCCAGCCCAGTGTCTGTCAGCCTCTGTCTGAAAGTCCTCTGGCATTGTCTGGATGATTTATGTTTCCTTATATTCTAATTCGACATCCACAGGCACAAGCCATGACTTAGGAACCTGTCCTCTGATAAGTTGCTTCTTCTGAAGCTCAGGCATCTCCGGTGACTGTCAGGATAACCTGCTTATCCTCATGCATCTCTGTTTCCATGATGGTGCTGAGAGGCAGGCCCTGCAGGGATTGCATAGCCACAGACTCCAGGAAAACGCACAGATGCACTCAAGGAGTTATCATTTGTTGAAAAGTAACCTCTGGTAACCCTGGTTACTATTTTTTAATTAGTTTTAATCAAGAAGTAAAGAAAAGGAAACGAAACGTTTCTTAGGTGTCTACTTTGTGCCAGTCATATGCTAAGGCCACTGTCATGTATTATCTTCCTCAGCTCGCTCTAGCTGATCTCCCTCGGAAAACTCCCATTTTCTTATTTTTTTAGTATGGGAGCTAAGGCTCAAGGTTTAAAAACTGGCTTGAGGTCATATCCAAGTTGAATGCTCTTTCTACAAGATGCCAACCCCAAGGTCCAGATGCAGCATATGTCAGCCAGGCACTAGAATGCCCTGAGCAGTGAGTGACTTACTGTCTGTTCCTTTTCTCTCCCACCTCCAGCTGTACCTTCAGGCCCGCTTCACTTGGCGAGGTGCTCGTCTGCTCCGGCCCCTCCTGCAGTTCACCCTGATCATGATGGCCTTTTACACAGGACTGTCCCGCGTATCTGACCACAAGCACCATCCCAGCGACGTCCTGGCAGGATTTGCTCAAGGAGCTCTTGTCGCCTGCTGCATAGTAAGTAGCATCTCGTCCTCAGTATGCAAGCAAGCCCTGGGCTGCTGCTTTGTAAGTGTTTCCGGCTCAGGGACCACAGCCAGGGAGCTCTCGGTCCTCTTCTCTGCTTGGTATCTGAGGAGTCACCCACCCCGGGACCCCTCCAGCAAAATGAGAATCATGACCGCCTCTTTCATCCAACAGGGTCTGACATCCTCTGCTCCATAAACAATGGCAGGTTTGGGGCTCGCAGAATGTCGCAACTGGAAGAGATTGTAGAATATGTCCAACTCACTTTATCTCTGAGGACATTTAGGGTTGAGAGGGGAAGAAACTTGCCCCAGATCACATGTCAACTCTAAGTCCTGACTCAGGGTACTCAAGTGCTGCTTTGGTGGACACTTACTGTTTAGTAGAACTCAGCTTCTTGGAAAACTTCTGTCTGCCCCACTGTGACCTTTGGTCAGACCTTAGCCTCAGTGTTGGCTGGAGAAGAGGGAGTTTGGTGAAGGCTAAGGCCTCCCCCAGCCTGAGGGCCTTACCCATCCGGTCACAGAGCTCCCTAAAGCAGTGGTCGGCAAACTCATTAGTCAACAGAGCCGTAGTTTGCCGACCACTGCCCTAGAGAATGGGCTTGGGATGGGCCACATTCTGATTTGCCCCAAATGAATGGGTTGCCCTTTCCACATACTGATCCTAGTGAGGGTGGGTTAAGGTATTCCCCCGCTCTGAGATTCGCTCTCTTTGGGAATCTGCTTTTCCTGCCTGCTAAAAGTTTTGAGGGGTGTATTCAGCAAACATGAACGAGCACCTATTCTGATATTGTGTCTTCTGGGCCCTTCTCAGGGGGGTTCCCCCTAGCCCAGCAGGAATCCAGGAATCCAGTAATGGCTGGATGTTTAAGCACCATGCGTGTATAGGTTGTACTGTTGTTGGTATAACCCTTGCTCATTCACAGAAGGAATCATGAACAATGGAGCCATATAGGCCAGCCCCTGTCCTTTCCTAATTTCTAAGCCTGACTGCAGCCCCATGTCCCCTTATAATAACCTCTCACCCTCCTGTGAGAGCATTTATCTGTGTTGAAATTGTTAATGTACCTCCTTTTAGAATGTGTGTTCCTCGGGGGCAGGCCCATGTATAAGATATATCTAATTCTCCCTGTCTCACCAAGGCCTCTCAGGGATCCTAGCTCAGAGTAAATAAATGCATGCCTTGCAACAAGAAGCTAGACTCAATGAGTGCATGTTCCCTTTCCTGAGAACACTCTAAGGACATGCTCTTGAAGACAGAGGATGGATAGGACACAGGCCTTGCTCCCAAGGAAATCCCAGTCTAGTCACTCCCACAGTCAGGCCAAGCACGGGAGTTACAGTACCGCGTGGGGCTGCAATGAAGACAGGACCAGGGCACTTCAATGGGCAGGCGAGGGCTGGCCTCAGTGCAGTGTACAAGAACAGGGGCGGGGAGTTGGGGCAATCCAAGTGGGCACCACAACGAAAGTAGCCTCTGAGCTGTGTGCCAACCTGGCACGGGAATCCTAACCTCAGGGACTGGCTGTTTTGGTGGTTTTATTCATTCCTTTCCTTATTTTGGTCAAGGCCAGAGGGAGGGAAATTGGGAGAGCAGCTGTTGATGGGAATGGCTGTCACTGACCAGCTTGTTCTCGATGCTCGGTGCTCGATCCTTCCATGTGAAGTGACAGGGGGATGGGTGTGTGCACTAAGTAGAGAAGCCAGGAGGTGGGTCCAACACAGAGCCAGTGCTGTCAGACCCAAGCTTCTTCTCAGGGCCCCATCTCCTACTCCTCTCCCGGCACACGGAACTTGTCAATACTCCCCAACTCCCTGAGCTCTTACACAGCCATCCTCGTTGGTGTTACACAGTTCCAGTTTTCCCTCATCTCTGATGAAACCTTCTGTGTTAGTTTCCCATGTTGCTGCTGCAACAAATTACCACCAACTTAGTGCTATAAAACAACACAAATCCATTGTCTTAGAGTTCTCGAGTTTGATATTCCAAAATGGGTCTCACTGGGCTAAAATCAAGGTGTTGGCAGGACTGCGTTCCTTTTGGAGGCACTGGGAAGAATCCGTTTTCTTGACCTTTCCAGCATCTAGAGCCTGCCTGCATGCTTTGGCTGTGGTCCCTTCCTCCATCCTCAAAACCAGCAGCGTAGCATCGTCAAGTCTCTCTTTCGCTCTCTCTGGCCCCTGCTTCCATCGTCACATCTCCTGTGATTCTGACTTTCCTGCCTCCCTCTTATGAGGACTCCTGCCTCCCTCTTATGAGGACTCATGATTACATTGGACTGACCTGGATAATCCAGGGTAATCTCTCCCATCTCAAGATCTTTACCTTAATTACATCTGCAAAGTCTACTTTGCCACGTCAGATAACACAGTCATAGGTTCTGGGGATTAGGACAGGACATCTTTGGGGGCCATTGTTTAGTCTGCCACATCTTGTGCCCCATGGCCCTTTGCATGTTTTTCCTGCTGTGGTATTCAGCCTGGTTCTAGCATAATTGTCTGCTCAGATGTCTGTCTCTCCAATATAATTGCAGATGCCTTAATAGCAGACTCCATGGCTTAACTTTCTGATTATTCATTTTCAGCACCTAGCGCAGTGGTTGACACACAATAGGTGCTTGGTAAGCATTGGTTAAAGAATGAGTGATGAATTAGCTTGTGACCTCAGGCAAGACACTTCCCCTCTGAGCCAAGCTTCCTCAACTGTGAATTGATCCTAGAGGCCCTGTAGCTCTGTGACCTTCTCCCACAGTCTGTGGCACCCCTGACTCTGTTAGTAACTAAGCTGGACTTGCTCTCTCAGATGTTACCAAATCCCTGAAATGCCCAGGAAGATGGACTCTACCGGGGATCATGACATGTCTCTGAGCCCCCCGGGAGTGCAGTGCATCGCCCTAGAATGTTGGCTTAGTCACTGTGGAGCCTCAGCAACAGGCCGTGACAGCCAAGCACTTTTACACGGGTCTGGGGAGTAAGTCCTGTCACAGCAAGCAGGCGTGTCTAGACAACAGTCACATGCCAGACAGGAGTGGGTTCGGCTTCCTCCCCCCTGCTCACTAGTTGAACCCTTTTCAGAGAGAGAAGACAATGGTACCCAACACAGACAGAAAACCTACCCGGCGTCATGGACTCAATACAAAGACATGGGCACGTAGGGGCAGATGGGCCCACACACTGTTGTACACATTCACACGTGTGGGCAGAGGTACACAGGATGATGTTAGCCAGTGCCCAGAGAGACCCAGAGGGCAGATCCAGTCATACCCAGACCCACAGACATCCATCTTCTCCATGTCTCACCTGCGCTCAGAACCACAGACACACACAGACAGGTCCATGTAAACACAGGCACATGCTGACATTCTCAGTCCTCCCCGCCACCCTCCCAACACACACACACATACACAGTCACCCTGTCAAGGTGTGAGCTCTTCAGCTGGACTCACCATATCCACTCCAGGGACTGGGATGAGGGGACAGACATCAGTTCATTTCCTTTCTGGTCACCTCCTCCTTTGACCCCCTAACAGATGGCAAATTATGGGGCCCTGGGAGGGGTCGGGGCAGGGCTAGGCCGTCGTGGCTGCGGGTTCAGCAGAGGAAGCAGCTGCTGGTGAATTTCATAAACACCCAGCAGAGTCTTTCCTGGTTTTCCTCTCCCCGGGGGTGGGGCTCTGCTCTGGTTGCTCTTTTGTGTGCTGCTGTCTTCCTCCAGGATGTAGGGAAGGGCGAGGGCATTCTTTGTCTTTGCCCCTGTGAAGTAAAGAGATGTGAATGTAAAGAAGAGTTCAAGCGGAAACTGGGGTACAGGAGGAGAGTGTCTGGCATGCCCGGCGACGTACAGTGGCAGAGTGGAACCAGATCCCAGGAGTCTTGCTTCTATCTCAAAGGACTAGAATAGTAAGCTCCAAAAACATGCTTGGTCTATGCCATGAATTTGTGAGATCTCTTTCTTCTCCAACAGGAGAGATTACCACCTATTCCCCTTGGATTTATTCTACTCTGCCTAGGCACAGGGGAATGGATGAAATGACCGCCCAAAACTTTTCTGGCTCTGCAAAAGCCTAGCTCTTTGCCACCCCAAGCCCCCACTCCCAGGTGGGCAGGGGTGCCAGGAATGTGGATGTGGGAGAGAGAAGGAAGCAAAGGCATAGATAAACTTTGACCCTCAGTAGAGAATGAAGTGTCTTTGGAGTATTCCACAGTTTGCAGCATCCTTTTAAAGTCTCCTTTGCATTCCCCTGCTGAGAGACTCAGAAAGGGGAGTGCTATTTCTGCCACTTGCTGGTTGGGCAAGTCACTTCCTCTCATCCACCTTTTCCCATTTTATGAAATATGGATGGTAATAACCTTACACGATCTTTGGATTGAGAATTCAGTGAATGAAAGATGTACCATGCTTGGCACATGCAACACATTGATAGTATGTGTATTATGTGTTAAGTACTAGGTTAAAGGTTTTCACTAAAAAGAGTTGGTCCTTGAAGAGCTTAATTAGAATATAGTAGCTTTCCAAGACTTGACCACAATCCACAACAAGTACATTTTACATCATAACCCAATGGAGATACACTCACATAGCTAAAATAGTTCACAAACTAAGACTTAGCTGTAGAGTGTGATACACTATAATATTTTTTACACTGTA
Organism: Eptesicus fuscus; assembly: GCF_027574615.1. Taxonomy (NCBI): domain Eukaryota; kingdom Metazoa; phylum Chordata; class Mammalia; order Chiroptera; family Vespertilionidae; genus Eptesicus; species Eptesicus fuscus. The sequence continues at coordinate 38,589,541 of NC_072481.1, read as the reverse complement.
ATATCTTTAATTTAATTTTTTAAAATGCTGGTGTTGACCGCCTAATATATTGATATTGTAACTTACTAATAACTTATGACATGCAGTTTGAAAAACACTGATCTAGGGCAGACAGACATGTGAACAAACATGCACTTGAAGGCTCAGCTGCAAGGAGGGACCCTCTACTGGGGACAGTGGGGGCTCAAGAAAGGGGTTAGTTCATTCTCCTTGAGGCTGTAAGAAGGCTAGAAAAAATTTCTTGGGGAGGTGATTCTTGAAAAATGCGTGGACATTTTCTATGAGATGTAAATTATAAGGAAGGGCATTTTATACTGAAGGAATAACATAGACTTGGAGATGGATGAGAGTATGGTACGTCTTGTAACCCCAGCAATTCAAAATGATGGAACTTGTAGGATAATGGGAGAGATGGGCTCAGTAAATCATGATCCCCTTCACCCTTTCAGATACACAGTGTATGATTTCTGGGAGTGGGGGTCCCTGTCTTTGGCTAGCCCCTGTCATCCTTGGTTACCACACTCTTGAACTCCGGCTCCTGCTGAATCTAAAATCCCATCGACAAAGCTGTCAGCCCACGGGGTCCTCCTTACCAGAAACTCTTCATCATGACAGCCTAGAAGTGCCTCTCTGTAAGTCTCCTTGGCAGGACATAGGCCCCTCTTGACCTTCAGAATTGCCCGCAATTCTCTCTCCTCTGCTGCTCCAAGCTGTCCTTCATATTAACTTCCTCCTTCATGTCCCTCAGTAGCAAGATGATCATAAACGATGGTACCTGAAGTAGGATTTGAATAGACCTTTATAAGGGTTTTCACATAAATTCTTCTATTTCAGCCTTACAGTAACTATGGGAAGGTAGATTTTTAAGTAACATCTGAACAAAATACAGCGCAGGTTCATCATCTGAAGTCATAAACCTCTTCATTTTGTATAAATTCAAGCCTAGACAAGAGTGTGACTTAGCCTGGGTCACACAGCCATAGCAGTTTGGTCACACAGCCATAGCACTCCTACAGATCCTCACTCCTAGTGGGACACTCTTTCCACCCCTCATGCTTCCTTATAAATTCCCAGGGCCAAAAGCCACTGAAAGCACTTTATTGAGGTTAAAAAACAAACAAACAAACAAAAACAATAAAAAACTATTGCTTTCAATTCCCATTTAGTGAAAAGAATAGGGCTGCCAAAGATGGCTTTTCTTTAGACATGTACTATACTTAGAGCATGAGGTGAGCCAGGTCCCAAGACTTTCTCCTGCAAAGAAAATTATTCCTTAATCTATAGATTGCTTATTACTTTAGAGTGGGATGCAAAAGGGAATCCCAGAGCAAAGATGTGGGGATGTGCACAAAAGGAGCAGTGCATGGTGTCTGTCCCCACATGAGGGGAGAAGGGCCTAGATTTACCAGAGGCTACGATTGCGGGGCTCTGAGCACAGTTCGTCCCCTTGAGCAGCTCACAGTCGAAGGGGGAAACCTAGCGTGGCATTTAAGGCATTCTGCATGAAAGCCTATGGCTCAAGCTAAGACAGAAGGTCATTAGAAGTTCAGTATGGGTGCCAAGGAGAGAAGATAGGGGTGGCTCCGGGAAGGTTTAATGAAGCTCAGTCTACAGATAAAGGAGCTGCTCTCAAAAAGATAACAAGATATATATCTAAGACACGCGTCCATGAAATGGCAGATCTAGGATTTGAGCCAATCTATTTTATAAACTGTCCACTAATGGTTTGCCTGACTTTCGTGTGTATAACGAACACCGGTAGTGTTTATTAAATTCAGGTTCCAGGCAACCTTCCAGTAGGTCTGGGGTGGGCCCAGGAATCTGGTTTTCCAGGAAGCATCCAGCTGATTCTGAAATAGATGGTCTGAGGACAACACTTTGAGAAACACCGGAATAGACAACTCTTCGTTTTCTCCTGGTTCCAACATTCCAAAATTCTGCTTTTATACTTCTCTGCTCTGTGCTGGCACCTAAGCCCCACAGGAGCGTGTGAACATCCCGAGGAATAAAGACATGATTTCTTCGGGGCGTTCACGTACACACTTTCAGGAATTGAGACACTCAGGGACGCCAGAGACATTTCAAGGACGATTTTGTTGTCATAATCTGCCCTTAAAATGACCCTCAGAAATTGCTGACCTGGCCATTCGCAGCAATGGGCATGGAAACCTGGCTACTATGGACTTCCTGTTTCTGGCAGCTTGGTCCTTGGTGAGCTCCAGCCAGCAACACCCCAGCAGGGCTGGGCTGTGAGTGCCCCGGAAGGCTGGCATCGCCACAGTGGGTGAATGCGGCAACAAGACATCGGAGCTTCTTCCTTTTTGACTGTGCTGACTCATTCTCCAGAATAGCCCCAGAAGTGATAGGACTTTGAGAGCGAATCCTTTCTGTCCTATGGAAAATGCCCATCTGCAGGTGATCTTCATGGCCGGCTTGAATCTGTACAGGCTTTCATGTGTTCATTCATATTCTCAATCATTCCTATTTTCTCCTTTCTAGTCCTTTCTCTTCTTTCTCCTCTTTCCACACTTAGGAGAAGGGAAGAGAAGTGACTTTGTGCAGGTAGGTACTGAACACACAAGGCCTCATGAAATGGCTCCCTTTTATTAACCTTTTACTAGGCACCAGGCACTGTACCACACTTGTGCCTTTTATGTCATGTAATCCAAACCTCTGAGCTAGGGAATGTATCCCTCATTTAGGCGTTTTGCTGAACATGGCAGAACCTGGATTGGAAGGCAAGTCTGTCCCACTCCATAGGGCAAAGCTTTGAGCAGGGCTGTGCGTGTTGGGTGGGGAGTGGGAGGCAGTGACCGATGGTATCATACCGATAGTCGTCATTGGCAAGGGCACTCCATTTCCCAGCTCCTCATCACAGTGAACGGGACCCCTCCTTGTCTGTGTGGTCTTGCTCTTGGTGGAAGGGCTGCCTTGTCCTGGTGCCTGAGTAAATCTGATCTCAGAACAGCCTCTGCCGTTCCGACCCAGGAGGAGGGTGGAACCACTTCCCCAAGCCAGTATCAGAAGGAGCCCAAATATTAGAAGGCAGAGGGAAGCAGAGGTAGAATCTTTTTCACTAGCATAGTTACCCAACCTGTAAGAGTTTTGATGGGAACAAGTGCAAAGATTTCTAGAGGTGGAAACAGAAGTGGAGAGAAAAGGATCAGCTCCCCCTGCACACAAGCACACCCCTCCACCCACTGCAGCTCTGTCTCAGCATTCAAAAACTATCTCTTGCCCAGTCAGTGAGGCTCAGTGGATAGAGCATCAACCTATGAATCCGAAGGTCATGGTTTGATTCCTGTTCAGGGCACATTCCTGGGTTGTGGGCTTGATCCCCAGTGGGGGATGTGCAGGAGGCAGCTGATCAATGATTCTCTCTTATCATTGATGTTTCTATCTCTCTCTCTCCCTTCCTCTCTGAAATCACTAAAAATATATTAAACACACACACACAGACACACACACACACGCACACACACGCACACACACACACACACACTCATCTCTTCCTCTTTGTCTGCACTGCATGATTGTAGTTCAGGACTCAGCCTCTCCCAGGTTCTGCAATAATGTCTAGACTGGTGCCCTTGCCTTCACGCTGTCTTTCTAACTCCTTCTCCATCTTAGATTTCACCATCATGATTTTAGTGCAAGTCGTCCCAACACGCTGCTCTCCTGATTCAGCCTTGACAATGGCTCCAAAGGCCAAGAGGATAAGGTCAGAGTTCCCCCATTGTCCTAGGAGGCTTCTGAAGACCTGGCCGTCTCCTCTCCAGCCTCGTTGACTGCTTGACGCTGGCCACGCTGAGCTTCCCGCAGCTCCCGAACGTGCTGTACTCGCTGCCGAGCCTCTGCGCACACTGCTCCCTGTGCCTAGAACAACATTCCTGTCAGTCACCACCTGGCTAACTCCTACTTATCCTTCAAAGCTAAGCTCAACTATACCTCCTCCGGGGAAAGCCTCCTAAGGCCCTCGCCTCCCCTTCAGCCCGGGTTAGATGCCACATTCTCTAACACCCTGGCTTCCCCTTATCATAATCCTTACAACAGCGCAATGGTAGGGGTCTGTTTACCTAGATCTGTCCCTCATTGCCCTGTGAGCTCTCAGAGGGCAAAGGACACTGTCTTATGTATATTTAATCTTATAATCTCAGGACTTGGCACAGAGTGAATGTTCAATAAGTGTTTACCAGTACTGATTGCATTTTGCAAGAAAGCAATTTATAAAATGCAAACAAAAGGAGGGATGGAATTGAAAGCATCTATCGGAGCAGTTTAACTTAGGACTCTTCTTGGTGCTTCGGATATAGATTTTATGTTTGCTGAGACTGTGTATTGTCTGATGTGTTCTTTCTTCCAGGGGAGATCTGTGGAGTGGGACTGGGGCTGGGAGCCTAAGAGAGCTACCTACTTTATATAGACCCTCCCCAGCCTGGGCCTCTGGGTTTTCTTTCTGGGTGGAGATGGTCTTCTGCAGGAAATGGAACGGCTCCAAGCCGAGACACTTTCGCTCTTACAGGTCCTTTTTGTGTTCTGCTGTCCAAGCATTAGGAAGACTGAGCCCTATTTGAGTCTTGACAGGATCATGTTTCAGGATCCCAAAAAAGTGTTTGTGTAACCTCAAGCCAGGCTGAACGTGAAATACTGCTTCAGGGGGGTGGGGGGTGGGGGGTAGGGATTCTGCTGGACCAGACTCCACTCTTCATCTTGCCGCTTGGCTGTGTGCATGTGGCGTGTGAGAATGTGATTCCCCTGAAGTCCGTAGGCGTTGTGTGTGCTGATAGGATCCAAGGCCGGAGTGTTTGCTCCAGTAGAGAGGAGTTTAGAAATTTAACAACAAACATTTGTTGAGCCCCTGCTGTGTGCAAGGCTTAATGCTGAGCGCTGTAGGTGATACAGGGTGAGTAGGTCCAAGGCTCCATCCTCAAGAAGCCTCCCAGCTAGGAAGAAAGGCTGATCAGCAAAGTTTTGGCTCAGTCATTACTTTGGGAATTACAGAAAGGAACGCCTTTGATTGAACTCTGTACCAGGCCTAGGTCTAGGTCTTCTCAGCACAATGTTGCCCTTAACCTTCATATTATTCCTATCTTGCAGTTAGGAAACGGAAGCCCTAGAAGGCAGTGGATATGTGCTCAGAAAATTAAATTGGGAAATAAGCCAGTGGCTTAAAGTGGTGTCAGGATCTTGAAGGGGGAAGGGGTGTTATATTTGGGGGTGGAGAGACTGGCCCCTGCTGTATTTGCCCTCAGCAGACTGGATGGAGGCTGGCGAGAGACCTCTCAGAAATGGGCGTGGACAGAGCCTTATTTGGTAGAGCTAGCTGCTAGCTAGGCTGGGAGAAGTGGAGTTGGAAGCCAGCGATGGAGAGATTGATCGAAACCTTCCTCTGGACACAGTGAAGGAGGGAGGGGAAGGTAGTTTCCAGGCAGAGGTGAGGACACGGGCTCTGTACCTGTCAGAGGAGAGTTGGAGCGTGTATCTCCACATTTAACTTAAACCGCGTTCGCTAGTATTTCCTTATGTGAGTAGGTGAAACTCCGTCTCTGTCTGAGCACTTGTGCAGGTTCCTGAACAGGAGTCTAGAGCCTCCTGGCTGGGCTGACCTTTTCATTCTTGCTTCCCAGGTGTGGCTCTGGCTGGGGGACAAACCTTTCAGGGCCACAGTTCTCCCTGGCCATACCTCCTTAGAAAGGACAGGGACACAAAGCCCAATTTTTTCTTTTGCGCAGTGGTACATTCAAGAGCACTGAGGCTGTCAGTGTATTAAAATCTTACATTTTTAGGCTATTTTACCTTCTTATAGTAGCATAGAAATAGCCCGGCCTTCTTTCTTTTTACAAATATACGGGAAAAACTCATGTAATGGGTCCAAAATTCAAAGGAGGTAAAGGGTTTTGTGGTGACCGGCAAGTCTGTCTTCTAATCACCCAGTCCTCCTGGAGTAGTCAGCGTCACCCGTTTCTTGCTGTGATTTTTGTAGCACTTTGCTAATTGTCGCATTACTACAGAAGGGACATTGTGGCAATTGGCTCCACAAATGACCCAAGTCCTTAGTGTGGCCAGTCGCTGGCTGCGAGAGCCGTGACGTGGGTGAAGTTTTATGAAGAACTTTATTTTCTTGCCCAGAATGTGTCCGGAATGAGTCACAGTGCCATCATTAATAGTGAGAACATTACCCTCTGCAGGACAAAGACTTTTCCATCCAGAAAGCCATTAGACAGAGGAACTGTGAAAGTGTTTCATTCCCCGTTTTGAAGCCCAGCCATGTGTTTCCTATTAAATGGCATGACCGATAGGTGCGGCTTATGGTGACTTAATACAAACGCCTGTTGCTAAATGGCTCAAATGGATGTCTGTGTTTACTTTGCCATCTAATACAAAGCATAAATTTTTCTTACCCCAGTAACTCACCAAATTCTTGAATCTTTCATCGGAAGCTAATTGAGACAGGAACTACACCTGCGCCATCCTGACCCCCTTGCTGGTGGGCGTGCAGTAAATGTTTCTCTGTGATTCCACAGAGACCCGGTGAGGTCGATGCTCAGAGGGAGGAAGGACCTGAGCGGAGCGATAGGCGGGTTTTCATTGACCTTTCCTCTGGGTTAGTTGCTGTCTCCCTCAGCAACAAACCCTAGCTCCTTGACCCCCATCAAACTGATATCACTGGGCTTCCAGGAAAAGTGGTCACAGCGACTTCCTTACTCCAGCTCCTGCTGATAGGAATTCATAGTGGCCGATCTCTTTGGTTACACCCTCCAGTCCTTTGTGAGGCAAGGGAAATGATCATGGATTAATGACTGACCCATTTGGACCTGCTTCCTTTGTTTAGGAACTTATCTTTCATTGCTGTTCATTTGCCTTGAGAAATAAGGGAGTGGGGGTTGAAGACGCAGAGCAGTGGGCTGGGAGTCGACAGAACTGAGCTCTACTCCTGCCATGGGGGCACGTCATGGCCCTTCCCCGGGCCTCGGTTTCCCTGTCTGTACAGTAAGAGTTGGACTGCATGCCCTTTAGGGTCCTTCCCTATTCAAAGATCTATGGGTTGGGACCCCCTTTTTCCTGAAGTCCATGCTCGTACCACCTTCCCTTTGTTGTCCTCAGACCCCAGATGTCATTTTCTGACTTGGATCTCTGATGTGTCCTTCTAGGTTTTCTTCGTGTCCGACCTCTTCAAGACCAAGACAGCACTCTCCCTGTCTCCCCCCATCAGGAAGGAGATCCTCTCACCTGTGGACATTATCGACAGGAACAATCACCACAACATGGTGTAGGCGCCGCCCGCCTCCTGAGCTGTTCTTATAAAATGACTGCTGACAGCAAGGTCTTGCTGCTCTCCAATCTCATCAGACAGTAGAATGTAGGGAAAAACTTTTTACCCGACTGATTTTAAAAAGGAAAAAAAGTCTTACTTTGTGGCCTTCCAAAATAGGTAGTGTTCACCTATGTGGAGACAACATCAAACTAACACCAAGTGCCAGAATCCTGGATGTGCAATTGGTTGAAGTGTTCATGTTCTAGTGAACACGGGCTTGTTCTGGAACAAACACTAAAAGGTTTTGAGTAGAGTCTGCCGGTCACCTTTGTGACCTGAGACGTGTCCCAGGCTTGTGAGAAAAGCTCAAATTCACATTGTAGCACGTGATGCCAGAAATAGCACTGAAGAAAGAAAATAGCCATGGGGGGGAAGGGGGAGGCTCCCCTCTTGCGTCTCTCTGTCCACACCACTCTATCTTCTACTGTGACTTTGGTTCAGGAAGCTGTTGTTTTTAAGTTTTGTTGTTGTTTAATACAGAGAAAGAGCAAATGCTTCATCCAACGATCAGATCCTGAATCCAGATTCCTAGACCTAAAGCCTTATCACTCACTTCCTGGCCCATCGGCCAACACCACAGTCCCTCACGTTAGTGATTAGGAGACTCTTTGTGGATGAGTGAATTTCACAAATAGCACAATTTCAGAAGAAATAGAGGGTCCAGGCCCTCATTTGTCTTCTTTGGACGCATCATCCTGTGATGTTGAAACATGGATTGCAGGATGTTGACGTGTATCAATCACCCGGGCACTTGCACGCTCTTAGTCATGGTTAGCTTTGGTTACTGCTTTCCCCCTTGAAATCCTTGCTCTGTGCCCATCGGGATTTCCTGCGAGGGTCCGGAGGCGAGCCAAGGCATGGTCTGCCGCCGGCTGATGAAAAGCAGCCTTCTGTACACGAGATGGGGGAGTGAAGGGGCAAGAATGAAAAATGAACCAACCTTTTGGCTACTCAAAGTCAGGATGAGCCAGAGTAGCAAACGGTCTCATGCCTGAGAGGTTGCCCTTCCAGATAACAGAGCTGATGAGGGTCTCTGAGGGAGTCGCTCTTGCTAAGTTGTGTAAAGCACTATTGTCTTGGGGTTGATCTCTAGGGCAGATCTTGGTAGGTTCTGCTGGGCAGAACACATGGGTTAAATCTCCGTAGAGAGTTTTCATCCTGTATCCGTCCTCCCAGGCGAGGTCCACTCTAGGCAGTAGGCAGGACCCCTTCTACTGAACTTTTGAGGAAAGGAGGAAGGAAGAAATGCTTTCAGATCTCGGATGCACACCGGGCTAAATGTAACCACACGGATCAACCACAAGCACATCTTTACCACAGAAGCCGTCCTGTCATTTCAACATATAGCAAGCTATGATTTTTATATATAAATATTATATAAATAATGTATAAAACATTAAAAGTTAACTATGTAAAATATTATTTCTGAAACAATTTTAGCTATATCCACTATGATTATAAACTGTGTCTCGACCTGTGTTATTTCATTAGCTGCTTAAAAAAGCATTGAGTTAATTTTTTAATATCAACTAAAATATTGTAGTTCTGTGGTAGACATTGTTTTACAATAAAAGAAATAACTGCAACTAGAGAAAACTGTATAAAAACATTAAATTGTCAGTATTTTTGTAAGGTTCCATTTTGTAAAGAGAATAATATTCAAAGACTTTTGTAGAATACAAAGTGAAAACTTGTATCTGCGAAACTATACTTGTATTAAATGTGCTTTTTAAATAAAAGCTCATAACACAACTAATTAAGGAGTTGGAAGCCTGGCATGTTTGAGGGATGTTTGCCTTGGGTATGTGGGTAAGAGGAGGGGGAATAGCAGGCCCATCTCTGTGAATGGGCTTGCCTTAACTCAAGGCACCACCTCCTGATTCTTTCAGTGGGAAATATGGTGGCCGTCATATGGGTACAGATGTTGAAGCTGTTCTTTATCTCTCAAAGCCTGTTTGCCAAGCTTTCATTTCAGACTCTTTTTTTTTTCCCAATTATAGTTGTCATGCAGTATTATTTTATACTAGAGGCCCGGTGCATGAAATTTGTGCACAGGTGGGGTCCCTAGGCCTGGCCGGCGATCAGGGCCAATCTGTGGGGCCACCAGCGGGGCAACTGGGGGGACCCCCCTGCTGGCACCCGCCTTGGCAGGCCTGGCGCCGCCCACTTGCTGGCACCACCCCCTTCTTCCCCCCCCCCCCGCCCCCACTGGTCGAGGCCTGTGGGCTGGGGGCAGCTCCTGCGTTGAGCATCTGCCCCCTGGTGGTCAGTGTGCATCATAGGCTTTTATTATATAGGATTAGTTTCCGTTGTACAGCATAGTGAATAGACAATTACACAATTTACAAAGTGATCCCTGCGATAATTCAAGTACAACCTGGCACAATGTGTAGTTATTACAATATTATTGAATATATTCCCTATGCTGTACTTTACATCCCCATGACTGTTTTGTAATTAATATCTCACCTTTTCATCAGCCCCCCAACTGGCAACCCTCAAGCTGTTCTCCATATCTGTGAGTCTTTCTGTTTTGTTTGTTTTTATTTTGTTCTTTAGATTCCACCTAAGTGAAATCATATAGTTTTTGACTTTCTATGTCTGACTTATCTCAGCATACTACCCTCTAAGTCCAACCATGTTGTTGCAAATGGAAAGATCTCATTCTTTTTTATGGCCAAGTAATACTCCATTGTATATATGTACTACACCTTCTTTATCCACTCATCTATTGATGGGCACTTGGATTGATTCCATATCTTGGCTATTATAAATAACCCTTGCTCTTTTCTCCTTCTGGTACCCCTATGATACAATGTTATGCTTGCTATTATCCCAGAGATCCCTTAAACTACCCTAATTTTTTAAAAAATATTTTTTCTTTTTGCTTTTCTGATTGGGTGTCTTCTGCTACCCTGTTTCCCAAATCACTGATTCGATCTGTTATTTCATCTAATGTGCTGTTGATTCATTCATTTTCATTTCTGACTGGTTATTTTTATGGTTTTTATGTCTATTTTATGCTTACTATCTCTGTTGAAGTTCTCACTGAGTTGATCTATTCTTCTCCTAAGTTCCCTGAGCATTCTTATAACCATTATTTTGACCTCTGTATCTGGTAGATTGCTTGCCTCCATTACACTTAGCTCCTTTTCTGGAGATTTCTCCTGTTCTCTAATTTGGGGCATGTTTCTTTGCCTCTCTGTGTTTGTTTCTGTGTTTTAGGTAGATCTGCTATGACTCCCAGTCTTGTGAGGGTGGCCCTCTGTGGTAGGTGGCCTGTGGAGCCCAGAAGCCCAGTCTCCCTGATCACCTGAGCTTGGTAGGGCATCAGAAGTTGAGTTGGGTAGGGCGGGGCCTCTGAACCATTAGGTGGAGCTAGAGAAGTTCACTAGGCTAACGCAGGTTAATGTTCTGTTGGGCTGTGGGGAGGGCTTACCAAGGGACAATTGTGGCTGCCCTGCAGGACCTTGCCTCAAAGGCAAACAACTCAGTTTCTCCCTGTATGTCTGCAGTGCCCCTCAAGCCGCTGACCCTCTTATGGAACCCAAGGTGAGTGCTTGGGAGTGAGAGTTTGTGTGCTGGCCCTTTAAGAGGGCACCTGGGTTTCCAGCAGCCTTCCCTCTCACCCAGACAGACAGAATCCATGCTTTTTCATAGCCCCTTTTCCTAGCACGGGTGTTCTGGTGTGGGGCTGAGACCCCTCGCTCCTTGGGGACCTCTGCAGCTGAGATCCCTTCCAATTCTCAACCACCACACATGGGTGCAGGGTCAGCCTGTGCACATCTCTGCCCTTCTCACCAGTGTGTATGGCTTCTTTATATCCTTAATTATAGGACTTGCTCAGCTAGTCTTCAGATGGTTATCGAGGTTGATCATTCTATAATTCAGTTGTAATTGTTATGTGGTCATGGGAGGAGGTGAGTGCAGCTTCCACCTACTCCGCATCTTGACTGCACTCTGAAAAGATCAGACCTCAGGCTCCTCTAAAGGGCTGCTGGGTTCTAAGAGGGCTTTCACCAGGAAAGGAGGAGCTGTGGGTGCCCAAAGGCAGCTAAGGAGCATTGCTGGATAAGGTGTGTTTGGGAGCTCACGAGGGCGGGCGTCTTTCACACAGACAACATCAAAGAAAGGAGGTGCACTGCTGAGAATGGTCTGTGGCCCCTCATTTCTTTCCTCAACCTGGAACGAGTGGGGGGTTGCAGGGAGCGGGAGCCACCTATGTGCCTGGCACTTTGACACTTTTGATCATTATAGCAGTTATTATTATTGTTGTTGTTTTTAGAAAGAAGGAATACTAAGGAATGCAAAGATGAAACAACTTGTCTAAGATACTAGAAGAGTAAAATGCAAGCCAGGACTTGTATTCATTTTCTGCTTCTGTGCTAACAAATTACCACAAGTTTGGTAGGTTAAACGGACACAAATTTATTATCTTACTGATCTGAAGGCTCTGGGGAGAGGCTATTTCCTGGCCTTTTCCAGCTTCCAGAGGCCATCTGCAGCCCTTGGTTTCTGGCCCTCTTCCTCCATCTCAAAGCCAGGCAACACTGGGCCAGTCCTCACTCTGCCCTCTCTCTGGTTCCCCTTCTGCCACCTCTTACACATTCAGGGCCCTGGTGATTGCATGGGGCCCATTCGGATAATCCAGGATAACCCACCTATGGAAAGGTAAACTGATTAGCAGCCTGAATTCCATCTGTCGTCTTAATTCTCCTTTGCCATGTCACATAATATATTAACAGGTGCCAGGGATGAGGACATGGACTTCTTTGAGGGGGCCATTATTCTGCCTACCATTGTACAGCCTCTGGCCCACGTGCAAAATATGGCAACATTCCCCCAAATCTCAACACATTACAGCATCAACTCTAAATCCAAAATGTTCATTCTACTCCAAAGTCCCAAATCTCACCATCCAAACTACATTATCTAAATCAGGTAAATATAAGGTTCTGAGTTTAATTCATCCTGAGGCACAATTGTTATCCATCAATGAACCTGTGAAACTCAAGGAACAAGTTATCTGCTCTCAAAGTTTAATGATGGGATAGGCATAGAATAACAGTTACAGATATTCTTGTTCAAAAGAGAAAATGGAAGAAAAGAAAGTCATTGTTCCCAGGCAATTTCAAAGTCCACAGGTAAAGTCCGTTTAGTTTCAGGGCCTGGGGAATAAACCCATGTGGCTTGTGGCTTCCTTTACGGCCACCAAGCTCAGCCTGCTTTTTTGCTGCTAGACCAGCCCCATGTAGGCCCCTGCACTAGCTCAACACTTGCTCAGCATTCTGCTGTAAGTGGAAATGTAACTTTGGGCCCCAAGATGCAGCTAGGGAGACAATGAAGGCCAGAGTCCAAAATTTCCCCTTGAAATCTAGGGGAACATAGGTCCCTATAGACAAAATAACTTGTTGGTGGGAGAAGAGGGGCACACAACAAGTTAGTGGGGAAACTGGTGAGACCAAACCCCAAGACTCTCCTTACTACTAGTCTTCCAGTCTTTTTTTCTTTTTTAATCCTCAACCAAGGATATTTTTCCATTGATTTTTTAGAGAGAGTGGAAGAGAGAGGGAAAGACAGAAATAACAATTTGAGAAAACACATTGATTAGTTAGTTGCCTCCTGCATGAGCCCCGACCAGGGCCCAGACCAGGGAGGAGCCTGCAACCGAGGTACGTGCTCTTGACTGGAATTGAACCCAGAACCCTTCAGTCCACAGGCCAGGGCTCTATCCACTGAGCCAAACCCGCTAGGGCTTTCCTGTCTTTTTAGTCTAAACTAGTCTAAAAAGAAATAACCCCATTTCATGGGGACTTCATTAACAATGAAGCCATGCCAAACAAAGGGTTAGCTCTGGGATTCAGATCCAAAGCATTTGAATTACTTGTTAACTAGTATTTATTAGCTACTATGTACCATGCACTGGTAGACACATGAGATAGGATAATGGATAACACAGATGGGGTATTGGCTTCCAGGGGCTTATTTATATAGGCTAGGATAGAATGCGAAAACTTCAAATGAGCACACAAATATGTAATTAAGAACTAAGATGAGTGTTATGAAGAAACTAGTGGCCCGATGCATGAAAAGACTGTGTGGTAAAATACGGAGAAAAGATCGCGCCATAAGCAAGTTCAGGTTGCCCCGTTTCAGCCTTAAGGAATCAACAGCACCCATCACATACGGTCCTTTCAACGGAAACACAGAGAGCGCTGCCCTGAGCATGAATGTTGCTGGCTCACCGGGGCCCACAGTCCAGCAGCGATGGCCACTTGTGGGTGACGTTGTGAAGTCATGATGCTGAGGTGACGCCGGGGGTGAGTCCGGCTGCCAAGGCCACGTCCTGGCCCACGTTTGGGCCCACACCCCACAGTGAAGCCTGCGGTCGGGCACCGACAGGCGGCTCGGGGAACTGACATAGCCATGTCGGCACCGTTGCAGTTTCTCTATGCACGTTTAAACCATCTGCGTTCTTCCAGAAAGAAGGGCTTTTTCTCCCACTCTGGATGGCCATGCTCCCCCAGCAGCACTCGAGGATCTGGGGCCTACCTGGCACCCCAGCCTCGCTGACCCCACGGGCCACTGCCCTAACAGCTCCATACCTCTGCGGCCCTTTGCGAAGCCCGCTGGCGCTGTACAGCATTGTCCATCCAACGGGGTCTGTCCATCTGCACAACCCCCAAGGCCACCAGGCCACAGGCGCTTGGGCTGCTCCCGCCCGGACTCTGCTTTCCCGTGCCTGGCGGTGGGCCCAGTGCACCTGCATGGAGCTCCCACCTGGACCAGTCGTCCTCTGGTCGTGATGGCCCTAGTCTATTATTAGTATGGATAGTACAGGAAGCTATGAGAGACTTTGGCAAGAAGACCTGTCCTATCTGAGGGTGGTTTCCCTGAGTTCTACCTAGAGCCCAAAGTCTGTTTACACCATGCCTCTAAACCAACAGAATGAATGGAAAGAGCCCTGCTGAAGGAGAGAAACATGAGTAAGTAAATAATTATGGCAGTGTAATAAGGGGAGGAGGGGCTAGATGAATTGCTGTGGGAATGAAAATAGAATGAGTCCAAAAGACTTTGATATTCTTTGTGTAACCTTCTAGAACATACAACTCTGAAAAAAAAAAAATCCAGTTGTACATGAATCCTTCTCATGTTGACAATTAGCCTTTAATAGCCCTTTCCATTTTCCATTTTGAAAAACACTTGTGTACACCAATCATGTTTGATTCTCCACTCTTTCTAAAGGAAGATGTGGAATGAATGGCCCCAGATTTCAGGGATGAATGTGGAGTATCTGGAGGCTTTGGTAATTTTTTTTGAATACCAAACAGGTTGTTAATAATAATGAATAAGAAAAAGAGAAACAACCCATTTTTTAAAAAAATCAGGGATATACAAATGAAAATAAACACACAGGGTGAGGCAAAAGTAGGTTTATAGTTGTGAGTACACGAAACAACATTGATTCTTTTTAAAAAAATAAATATTTTTATTTATTTCATAGAGGAAGGGAGAGGGAGAGAGAGACAGAAACATCAATGATGAGAGAGAATCATTGATCGGCTGTATCCTGCACGCCCCACACTGGGGATCGAGCCCACAACCTGGGCATGTGCCCTTGACTGGAATCGAACCTGGGACCCTTCAGTCCACAGGCTGACACTCTATCCACTGAGCCAAACCAGCTAGGTCAGTACTTGCTATTTTTTTAATTGAATAGATGCCTAGACAGTCCATTCTTTTGCTTACATATGTAGGTGTGTGTGTGTGTGTGTGTGTGTGTGTGTGTGTATGTACAAGTATATATATATATGTATTTGCAAATACACAATTGTGTATCTCTGGATATGCATACAAGTTTGTGTGTGTGTGTGTGTGTTGTGTGTGTGTGTGTGTGTTCATGTAATAGGCATGTTATGTGCATATTTGAACTGCTTCTTCTGAGTGGGTGACACAAACCCTTAGGTAGCATTTGTGGAGATGCTATGATGTTTGCGGTGACAGTGGAGAGGAGAAGTAAAGGATAATTGCCACTTTGGTTACCAAATTGTGGAATATGTGGTCCAGGCAGCTCTCAGAAACTCTCCCTCTGGAAGGTGCCTATCATGGGGTGTGGAATCCATTGTACCTAAGTTAACAGCACACTGCTCTTGGGTTCAAGGTGTTGTGAGGAAGTTTTGACATTGACGGGGCAGCTTTGATGGACAACTATGGTTCCTGTGGACCCGATCTCTCTGATTTAAATTGAAGCTTATGTGCCAAGTTTTTACTTTTTTCATTTTAATCTGTTGAAACCAGTTCCTGCTTCATACAGGTTCTTCTTTCCATCCCATTAAGCTTCTGCCTTCTATTTCTCTGTTTCCTTTCCCCTCATTACTCTGGCACTTGTGGGCAAACAGAAACTTTTTACTGGTTTTCCCTCTTGACATCTTTATCCTCTGCTTGATTCAGGGGCTGCTGTCTGGGGTCCACCTTTACTGGCAGAGGAGTTCTCCAACCATGATGTCACCATGGCTCAGTTGGAGGACCCCAGCATGAATCAAGACAGAGGAAATGAGTGGTGAGCCCCCCCAGGCAACAAGCTCATAAAGTCATCATGGGTGAAAGCAAAGGAAATTAAGGAAAACCGAGGTCAGAGTTATAATACTACAACCATTGTTTGTATATCCACTCCTCATCTATTCAATGAATATTCCCTGAGCTCTGACACTGTGAATCAGACATAGTTCCTGCCCTCAAAGAATTTACAGTCCAACAAGGGGGATTGATATTTGGACACGCAGAAAGACAAAGGTGAGCCCTGCATACTATGGAAACCCGGAGGAATCTAAATGACAGGGAGATCAGAGGGAAAGAAAGTTAAAGACACACTGATAAAGAACATGGGCTTATAATCAGACAGAATGGGTTTAAATCTCCACTCTGCTACTCACCTACATTAGCCACTCACTAATTGAGCCTCTATTTCTTCAGTTAGACATTGGAGATAGCATATCTATGCAAAATGGTTGCGATAATTAAATGAAATGAGTTTTTAGCATAGAGTCTGACTCACTGCAAGCATTTAAATAAAAGATATTTTATTTAATCTTATATAGATGACATTTAATGCTATATTTTGAAGTGACAGCTAAGAGTTGGCTAGATGGAAAAAAGGGTGTTCTAGGCAAAGAACATGACCATATCCAAAGCTCTCGTGTATTCATGAACTGAGGCTAATGTGATAAGATTTGCATTTTTTAAGCCAAACCTAAAATACAATGATTCTGATTTGGGCTGTAAATAAATAAATAAAGTGCAACAAAACTATTGAAATGAATTGTACCCAAAATAAAACAAAAAGAAACAAAACACTATAGTTATCTCTGCATAGTGGGATTACCAGTGATTTCTGTCTCTTTTTTAAGTTTCTCTGCATTTTCCGTATCTTTAAAATGAATATGTAGATTTTATTATTTAAAAACTGTTTTAAAATTATCACAAAATAGAGGTTAACTAAGGCATACAGAAAGAAATGAGACAATTATTTGATTATTATAATAATCCAGGAGAGAAATGATAAGGTTTGTAGACAAGGCATACCCAGAAGAATGTAGATGCAGAGATGATTCTAGAAATATAAAGAGTTAGAATTGGGAAGAGTTCATGGTCTATTAGATATAGATAAAAATAGAGGAAAGAAATCAGATGTGATGCCCAGGTTGTGGGCAATTAGGTGGAGTGTATACTGATCTCAGAGAGAGAAAACAGGGAAAGGACAGTTAGGAGAGAGATGTAGAGACCAGGAGTTCTGATTTGGATATGTTGAACTTCAGGTGCTTGTGGGATGTTGAGATAAACACATCCAGTTGGATAAGTACTTGGATAAATAGGCCAGTAGTTCATTCATTCAACAAATATTTATTGAGTATCTACTATGTGCGCCAATACTTTGGTTTTGAACACACAGTAATGTACAAAATAAAGTAGAGCTTGTATTTTCTTGCAGGCTAGAATCTCTAATCTCAGAAAAGACATCTGGGCTGAAGATATACTTTTAGGAGTCAACCACCTGGACATGGAGAAGGTGAAGAAAGCCATGAGCAGATGGCCAGTGGGGGAGTGTAATGGATCAAGTTCAGCCAGGCTAGTCTTTTTCTCTAGCTTAGAGGATTGAACTGCTTTGACAAATGTTTGCAAATCCCTCAAGTATTATTACTGTCTGACTGTATGCAACTCCTAATCTAGCTACCACTTCTGTGAGAGGTGGGCTAATCACTGCCTCTCTCTTAGATTTGGTTGTCTTATTTCTAAAAGTAGGCATAGTATGATTTTAACTTGCATCAATATAACTTTCCTACTTCAGGACCTCTGCACTCCCCCTGTTCCTACTTCCTCAAATGCCCTTCCCTATAACCTTCCCCGACTTGACTCCTTGTCTTTCAGATCCCTGCTCAACTAACACTTCTGCAGAGAGGACTTCCCTGACCCTCCAGGAGAAATCAGCATAAAGCCAGGCCCTTGCTACTCTTGCTCCCTTATCTACTCACTGTCTGGTGTTTTACTCATTGTTGATTCTCCTACCTCCCGACCAGAATTTGTCATGTGAGTATGGGTCAATCTTGTCTTGTTCTTTGTAATAGTCCCAGATCAGAGCCTGGCACAAGTAGGCAGGCAATAATTTTTAAATTACTTTGAATAATTTTGAGTAAATAGAGAAAGGATTTTCCAGATTTAGGAATAAATATTAGAAAACAATTATTGAAGATTTCTATGAGCCCAATATCTTGTCAAAATGCCAGGGATACAGAATTAAATCTTATTTTCTTCTTATTTGCCAATAGGTGTACAATCTCCTGAGAGATACAGATACCCATGCAACTATTAAAGGGGAGTGAATACAGGTGGGGCAGAGGTTTGGATGGGTGTGAAGAAGAATCTGGAGATGTACTGTCTTTGTGGAGAATAAAACTAGGTAGTCTCAGGTTCCAAATTGGAATATTGAGATTGTGGTGCTAATTTGATATTATGACCTAGACGCTTGGTTGATAGATGAAAAGGTGGGGAAAGAGAATGAGTCCACTTTAAATCTATACTAGACTCTAAACTTTATACCGGTTTGGCACACATTGTACATCATACATAAGTGTATATACACAACCATAGTAAGTGCTCAATCAATAGTTTTTGAATAACAAAAAACCTCATCTGAGTGGAATAAAATATAGAGTTGGTATATACTTACAATGGAATATCACTCAGCCTTAAAATGAAAGGAATTCTGACACATGCTACAACATGGATGAATCTTATTTCATTATGCTAAATTAAATAAGCTAGTCACAAAAAGACAAATGCTGTATAATTTCACTTTTATGAGGTATCTAGAGTAGTCAAAGTAACAGCAACAGAAAGTGGAATGGTGGTTGCCAGGGGTTGAGGGCTGCGGGGAAGAGGGAATGGAAAGTTATTATTAATGGGTATAGATTTCAGTTTTGTAAGATGACAAAGTTCTGACACTTGGTTGTATAACAATGTGAATATACTTATGTACTGAACTGTACATTAAAAAATGGTTAAGATGGTATTCTTACGTTACCATCTTATGTAGTATTTTACCACATAAGTATAGTATTTTACTACATAAATCTTATATAATAAAGATGTAATATGCAAATGGTTGTTACACCATGAAACGTAATGACAGACTGCGTAATGACCGGATCATGGATCAGCAGGAGGGTGGGGAAGCGAGCTATAAGCGGGCAGCGGAGAGCTACAGGAGGGGGCAGGGCAGCAAGCTATGAGGGGGAGGGCAGCAGGAAGGGGGCGGGGGGAGCTACAGGAGGGCGGCAGCGAGCTACTGGTTCATGGATTCATGCACAGGGCTACTAGTGTATTATAATAAAAACCAGAGTGCATGACTGGTGATTCAGCCACACCTGGATCTGTGTTATTTTGTTATCCTTAGAAGTTAAAGAACTCAAGAAATTTGGGTTGCCAGTCAGAGGTCCTCCTGCCTTCAGATTCTGTAGGCCTGCATGAAGGCAGAAGAGGAAACGGGAGCATCAGAGAGCTTCAAGGTCACACTGCCAGCAGGGTTGTCCTGTGACTAGAACTCAAGTCTTTTGACTCCAGTGTGTCACTCTTCCTGTTCCACTGGCAGTCAGGGTCAGGGTCGGCCTCTGCAGCCACCTCTCACATCCTGCTCCTGCCGGGCACCACCTGCCATAGGAGACAGAAGAAGCAGTCCCTTGTATCTCTGCTTGAATGTCTGAGAGGCACCTCACAATTAGCATGCCCTATACCGAGCTCCTGCTTTATTAGCTATAAGATGCTATGCTCTTCAAAATAATTTTTGATGTTAGTTCACTATGTGGTTTTTGGAATACAGCTTAGATGGGGTTCAAAGAATGAGTCACTTTCCTATAACAAAACTTTTTTGAGAGTAAGGTCTCTCAGTGTTGGCATCTGTTCAATATGAAAAAAGGGAATAAATTTGATGTTTATCCCTGTGTCATTCTAGCAATAAATATTATATGCCAATAGATGCAAGAACTGATTTAAAAATCTTCATATATCTCATTATGAAATGAATTTCCTATAAAATTGTACTTTATAAGTTTAAGACTTATTTTTTAAATTTATAATGTATTTATTTTGATCAATCGTGTAGTATTGATAATTATAATAAGTCAGCTCAGATGGAATTTTATGATACTTAGAACTATATGGTTGCAGGAAACAACATTTTACATTTCTGTTTATTTCAGAGAGGAAGGGAGAGGGAGAGAGATAGAAACATCAATGATGAGAGAGAATCATTGATTGGCTGCCTCCTGAACTGATGGGAATCAGTCTGCAGGCCTATGCTTTATCCACTGAGCCAAACCAGCTAGGGCTCAATAAAATAATTTAAATCATATAATCTGCATTAGGTTAAGATTCTGGAGGGGAGGTAAATGGAATGAAGATATGAGGATAAAAGTAACTATATAAAATTTCTGATTGTTAAGAGCTCTTTCATATATTTTTAAGTATTTAAGAATGCTATGATACTTAAATTCAACTAGATACATTTAAACGAGTGATTTAGTAACTTTATTTTTAAAATGTAGTAATATTTAGAAATTGCCATAAATTACCTTCCTTGCAATTACTTAATGAGCAATTTTAGATATTGGCTTAAACATGTGTGTTAGAGAACATATTTTTCAAAATTCTTTTGGGGGTAGGTTAACCAAACAAATTTGAAAACCACTGGCTTGTGCTGTAAAGAGATGCTGGGAAATGAGTTGGAGGAAGATATGGAACTAACAGATTTTTGTTTTTGGTTTGGTTTTAGTTTGCTGCTGCTTAAAAACGAGAGAAATTACAGATACTTGTGTGCTGAGGACAATGATTTAGTCAAGAGGGGAAAGGTGATGGTGCAGGCGAGGAGTGAGGGTTGCTGGGCCGGTGGAGGGCATGGGCATGGAGTCCTAGCAGAGCTGAGACCTAAGAAGGGACAGAGCGCTCTGCAACCCCCAGGAGGGAGGGCAGAGAGGATGGGCCCAGGGTAGGCACGGATGTAGGTGTGGAGGTCGAGGGCACAAAAAGTTCTGGTCTGATTGCTTCTATTTCCTCAATAAAACCAAAGCAAAGATTCGCAGCTGTGAGTAAGGATGGGGGTGGGGGTGGGTGGGGGAGGTGTTGAGGCTGACAAGAGAGAAGAGGATGTAAAATAGATGTTTAGAAGAGTGGGAGAGAGTCTACTCGGGAAATTTAGTAGGTTCTGGGCTTGGTGTCAGGAATTTATTGAGACCAGTCAGCAAGGCAGTGTGCTGCTCCGGGTGGGCGCAGGTGAGGGCGGACAGCAGAGCTGTATTTAACCAGCGTGGGGTTTGACAGGTGTGAACACGGATAGGCGACACTGGCTAGGGAGTTGAGACCTAGTATAAATATGATGGAGCCTGGACTTGAAGCTGCGGAAGTAGAGAAGGGATGGCGTGCGTTGGGTGATGGATTTGATGGGTTATTAAATATCTGTGGGTTAACCAATTGCTGCGTTTGGAGTAAACTTCAGTCATCATACTATACAAACATATCTATATCTATATCTATATCTATATCTATATCTATATCTATATCTATATCTATATCTATATCTATATCTATATATCTATATCTATATCTATATCTATCTATCTATCTATCTATCTATCTATCATCTATCTATCTATCTATCTATCTTTCCTCCAAGAGCACTTTCTGGCTCTTCGGCTCTCCTCTGTCTTAATAGCCTCTGCCGTCGTTTCCACGGGTGGACTACCGTCTCACTTTTAGAGGAAGTTAGTTGCGGTTTCTTTCAGTGGCACTTTTGGGGCCCGCGTGGCCGCTTGGTTGGTTTCCTGGCAAGTGGAGGTTCCATTTGTTTTGGTCCCGGGCTTTCCTCCCGCCTCTGCTGCCCGGATGTCCAATCCGGTTGCAGGAGAGAAGGAAGCGCTGATTGGAAGTCCCGCGCTTGTGGGCGGGGCTAGGTCCTTGCTCAGGGGCTAGGACTCCTCCTGACTCCTGAGTGCCCTCCTGAGTGTGAGGCGGCTGTGAGATGGGGGTCCCGGGACTGGGTTGCTGGGGGGCGGGGAGATTCAGAACTCCACGGGACGCCTGGCACCTAATCCCCTGTGTTCATTCCCAGCCGGGACGTTTTAGTGTGCGAGCGCTGCATGCTTTGGTTTGTCTGGGAGAGGGCGGTGAGGTCACAGCAAAAGGATTTTGTCAGTCTCCCCCCGTCCCGTCCCCCCCCCCCCCCCCCCCCGCCCCGCCCCAACCAGAGACCAAATCGGATGGAAGGGTGGGGCAGGCTCGGGCCCAGAAGGAGCAACCCAGGGCTTCCAGCCATTCCTTTTATTAAAAGTTAGGGGTTAGAAGGGTTGTTTTTTTTTTTTTTTTTTTTGTTTTTATTTCTTTATTGATGAAGGTGTTACATATGTGTCCTTATTCCCCCATTATCCCCCCATTACCCCCACTCATGCTAGAAGGGTTGTTGAACATTAACCCTTTTGGCGGTAGTTTAGTCGCGGGGAGGCCTGGCGGCTGCAGGATTTCGAATTCCAAGCAGCTCTATATGCACAGCGTTCGTCCCACCGACACTTTATTTCTTGCTTCCTTTGTGCCACACCCTGGAAATGTTTCCTGAAAGGCAACTTCCAGCCCATTCCAGTGACTGCTTCTGATTCTCCTGTCCCAGCACTTGGCGGTTTCTGCATTGAATCCCCACAACCCTGTGATGTACATCTACCCCCCCCTCCCCCCCCGCCCCCGCCTTTTTTTTAAGATAAGGCAATTGAGACTTAGGGAAGTGTTACCCAACATCACCTAGTTAGCAGGGACAGAATTCGGGTTTGGTCTCTATCTGCCTTCAAAGGCCAGGCACTTTGTATTACACTCCCCCAACCATGCCCTCCAGGGCACCTGGTTTGCTGGGTGAGGAGAGAACAAGAGCAGTCAGTGCTGTATCCTAAAGGCCAGGGAAAATGTCCATGTTTGTTTTTGTTTGCTTGTTCTGTGCTATTCAGGAAGGTGTATCCCCAGAGGAAATTAAATTTAACCCTTTGCACTTGCTTGCTTTTTTTCGATTCCTTTATTCTAATGCTAACCATGTGGAGTCACACTCGACATCCCAGTGCAAAAGGTTAACCCATCACACAGGATGAGCAGAAAGTTCCACAGGCAGAGATGGACGGTTCATGCCCAGGGAGCAGGAGGTTCACAGGGGCAGAGATTCTGGTAACCACAGAGTGTAAGAACTGCAAGACCCTTAGGGAGCCTCCACCCCTTCCTTTTACTGAGGAAGCAAATGGAGGCCCAGAGAGGGTATTTCAGATCACAAAACAAGAGAGTGACAGATCTGGGCCTGGAATCCAGGTGTTCTACCCTGTAATCTGTGGTCTGTCTGCTTCCTTTTTTTAAATAGGGTTTTTTTAATCGATTTTTTTTTTTTTTTTTTTTGAGAGAGAGAGAGAGAAGGGCAGAGGGATAGAGAGGTTTAAACATTGATAAGAGAGAAACATCGATTGGCTACCTCCTGCATGCTCCCTATTGGGGGTTGAGCCCACAACCTGGGCAGGTGCCCTGACTGGGAATCAATCTATGACCTCAACTCTTGAGCAATACCCGCTGGGCTGTCTTCTTAATAACTTGTAGTCAGATGTAATGTAAGAGGAGTTCACACTTGTTTAGCACTTACTAAACAAGTACTTTATATACTTTTGTTTCTTTTAGTCCTTGTGACAACTCCATGAGGTAGGCAGTATTTCACAAAGGAGGAAATTGAGACTAAGAGAAGTAACTTACCCAAGATGACACAGCGAGTGGGAGCCTGGAGCCTTGCTCTTTCCTATCCAGCTATACTAATAAGTAGATATGGAAAGAAGGGGGCAACCAACAAAGCCCTTTCAATGTGGAAAGTTTTATCCCTTTTATTCAGACGTGGAGACTGATGCTCAGAGATGTTCAGTGATTTGCCAAAGGTCATAGAGTGATAGTGTGGTGGAGTCACACCTGTGAGACTAGCAGCCAGGGCAGCGACAGGCATACCCCTGATCCCGTCTCCAGCAACTGCATCCTGGCCTCTTTCTCTACCTAAATAAAACTTCCTTTTTTTTTTCCCAAACTACAAGAGAAAGTTTATTTAGAAAGTCACAAAGGTAGAAGAGGTAAAAGAAGTGAGCTATAGAAGAAATGGTCGCAGGAAACAAATTACAGAGGCAAAGGATGGCCCTGGTGCTTAGGAGAGAAAAAGGTAAAGGTAACAGGCCTCAGGGGAGTCAAAGTGGGAGGGGAAAGGTGCAGGCATGCCCCAGGGAGAGGGGTAGAGAGGTTAGGCTTAGGGGCTTTTAAGAGTGGGGATTTTAGAGGAGGTCCCAGGGGAGGATCTCAATAGAATATTCATCAGCTTTCCAGGTGCATGCTTTTAGGGTCCTGGTCTCCACTGATTTGTCCGCACCCGGGCAGGGGGTCATTAGTCAATGCAGATGGTCCTGATGTCAGCCATGGCGCCTTTAGTCTGGTTTCCCTGCTTTTCTGGGCCTGGAGCTGAAACAAAACAAAAATTTCCTCTTCAGAATGATTGCTTTTCTTGAAGAATCTCTTATTTTCTTGAGCTAAGATCTGTTTCCAAGAGCAGAATTGGAAGACTAGAATCTCTCTGCCTGTCTTCTGCAGGGGGTTTGCATTACTACCTGTAAAACTTGTTTTTGAACTCACGTGAGCTTGTTCTTGACTTCTTTCCTGTGTGAGTCAAGAGCCTGGAGGTCCCAGACTGTGGCAAGGTAAGGCTTGCCCCTGCTCGAAACCAGTGCAGTGACACAATCATCTCCTATATGACCCTGGACCATGAACCCATGGTGTATTTTGATTTTACCCTATATATAATCTGTAACCTACATGCCGTTGGGGGGGTGGGGTGGGTCTTTCAGGGAGTGAGCTGATATGTTCTCTAAATTGGTCAATCCTATAATAAACTACTACCTTTCACCACTGGTGGGGCGGGGGGGGAGGAGAATAATTCTTGAACCCGTACTGTGGGTGTAGCTCACAGTCTTAATGGATGAGACAATTTCTAAGTAGATAGGTCCTGCAGTGGTTGAATATACAGCCTTGAGGGGGAAATAGACAGAAATTGTGAGTAGATTCTAAATTACCCTGGGGTCTGGGCAAAGGCCTCCTGGAATGACGGATGTTAACAGGATCACTGTTCGCCCTTTTGGAATCTTTGTGAAAAGTTGAAAAAGGCACCTCTTTTTCTGGGCAGACACAGCACCACATTAGGGTGCACAGCTGGCAAGTAGGTCCCAAGCAGATATTTGTGCCTCCGGTCGGCCCCTGGGCTAGTCATTTTTGCCTTGTGAACAACCTGTATATTTGGACACAGCAGCCCTGGAGGTTGAGATTGAGATGTAAAGGTCTAGTGGAAGGCAAAGGTCAAAGACGCCAGTTCAGTCTGAGGAATGAGCATGTACAAGACCTGCAGGCCTGGGAAAGAGTTTCTTTCACTCGGGGACCTGCTGTTGGTTCAGTGTGACTGGAGTGAGTAGTTATTGGGGGAACTGGAGAGAGATGAGATTGGGAAGATTGGCAGAGGGTGTTTATTACTCACTCATTAAGCAAATATTTATTCCAAGTTTAGTGCTGTACACACTAGAGAAATAATAGTGAACGAACTTGATAAAATCTCCTGCCCTTAAGGAATTTACATCCTAGTGAGCTCCTGATGGGCCTGCAGTGTCTGTTAAGGTATCCCGAGGGAATACTGATTACTGCCCCACTTAGCATCGTGCAACACCCCAATGAGATAGTGTATGTGTAAAACCCTTTACGAACTGGCATCTTCTGGTGAAGTATATGATTGTCAAACCACTAAGTTGTACACCTTTGGTTATGATCACATGATACAGGAACTGTGACACTCACCCTTGTCCCACTGTCAAGGCCCATCCTGAGCAGCAAAGAAATCCATTCCTTCCTGGGTTAGCTGAGCAGGCTGGATGGCCTGTGATTTCCTGAGGCCTGTATAGGTTTTCACAGGCTCCTCCTTAGGCTATGGTACCTGTTGTGGTCAAGGCTTTTTCTCCTCTGGTTAGAATACCAGTGAAGACGACAGAATCACCTAAAATGATTAACAAAACGGAAGCTGTCTCTGGGGTAAAGTGGGCTGAGGGATTCCAGGAGGTCAGGTTGTCCCCAGGTTAGAAGCTGTTAGCCTGATCAGGTAGTAGTCTGATTCAGGTGAGATAGGCTGTTCCCAGGTTTGGGAAGGTGGCCTCTGCCTCACGGTGTGGTTGTGGGCAAGTCACTGCTCCTTACTGGACTAGTTTCTTCCTCTATTAACCAGGAAGTTGAATTTATTCAAGCTTGAACAACACAGCCCTTAAATTCTTCTAGAGAACTCCAGTGTATAAACCAGGTAAAAGCCGTGGTGCTCTAGTTGAGGCAAAGGTTGGGGCCTGGAGTTCTGCTTATTTCGATTCCACCTTGTCCTGCCTCACCCTCTCAGGATTTCTGCCATTACTAAAGACAGCCCTGGAGTCATAGTGGAATTCAGTTTGAAATGATTGGATTAGATCTGTTTATTTTTTTCATTTTCTTTCTCATTGGGCTGCTGTGGCCCCTGGGCTCAAGTTAGGGATGAAGACAATTGAAAAGTTCTGTGATAATTTTTACGATTTTTGTATTTACATTGAAATTATGATCGAAGTAGATATTCAATATCTACTATTCAATATCTTACCTCTATTCAATATAATATAATCTAGATGACTCCCTTCCACCCCCAATTGTATAGACATAAGATTTCAGTGGCCTTATTTGAATTTGTATTTATGATTGTGGTTACACTATAAAGCAATTTAAAATATTTGCCATTTCCCATTCCATGCAGTGTATTTTCAAAATTGGAAAATCTTTAATTTTTTTAAAGGGATGTATTTGTTAGAATTCAGTGGTAGGAGCAAGATAAAAATTACTTTCTCATATGTAAAATCCAGGTAGGTGGTCCGGGGCTAGAATAATGGCTCCACAAGCATCAGGACCCCATTCCTTCTGACATGTTGTTCTGTAGTCCTCCACATGGGCCTTCCAGTTTGAGATCCTTATATGGAGCCCCTGTTCCTGCCAGCAAGTCTTCATTCATCCCCTAGGAAGGAGGGAAAGAGGGAGAAGGGAAAGGAGGGAAGGGGAGAGTATGCTATTTCATTTTAAGGGCAAAACATTGCACATGTTACACTACAGGTAAGTTGGTCATAGAGCCACACAAAGCTGCAAGGGAGGCCAAGAAATGTTTTTAGCTGGCCAATCTTGTGACCAACTAAAAGTTATATTACTATGCAAAAGAAGAGAACAGATGAAGGAACCAAATGGAAATCTCTACATGTCTAATTATTTCTCAAGTTTGAGGAACACTAATTTCTATAGTTCTTTCTGGGTATGAAATTCTGTGAAGGGATTAGAATCTAAGGACTTCCAATTAGAAAGGAGCTCTTGAGTTGAACTAATCCAGTCTGTTTCCTTAAATGATAAAGATATTATGGACCCGTTCTACAGATAAGGCAACTGGGAGCCCAGAGAAGTTAGGTGACTTGCGTGGGGTGAACTCAGTCAGTAACAAAGGGAGAAGTTAACCTTATGTAGATAATCACAGGAGTGGTAGAATTCTTTGGAGAGGCTCTTGTCCTACTCCCATGATGTCCTGGCTCTTCAGACTACACCTACCACTTATGCCATCACTGGGGATACAGTAGACTTTGCCCTGAGGATCAGGATATCCTGAAAGGAGTATGAGCTTTGGCTGGCTTTCAATCTTGGTTTTGCTTCTTATGACTGAGATGCCTTGGGCAAGGCACATCCTCTCTTGGCTTTAGTTTCCTCAGTTTAAAAAGAAGATAATATCTTTCTCACAGGTTTCTTTTTCTTCCATCCTTCCTCTGAACTCTCTTCTTCCCTCCCTCCCCATCCTCTTTGTCCTCCTTCTCCCTTCCCCTCCCATCTCTCCTTTTCTCCCTTCCTTTTCCTTCTCCCCACCCCTACATTTTATTCCTCCTCTCTTCTCCTCCCCCCCCCCCCGAGTTCCCCCCACCCCCCGCCGCACCCTTTCCTTTCACTCCTGGAATGAATAAATGAAGGGACCTGGCATGGAACTTAGTACAGAGGAGTATAAACCAAAGGTATTCCTTCTTTTCTTCCTCCCTCTTTCCTCTTCTCCTTTCATTTACTTTCTCTCTTTTTTTTCCAGTGTCACATGATTTTATATATTTTCTCACCAGGCTTAATAATCACAGGACCCTGAGGACTGAATAAATGTAGTAGTTGGTTTTCACTATATTCTCCTCAGAACATGGGGTTCCCAGAAAGAGTTCTCCCTGACTGGTGAACTTCTACTTCCTTTTGAGAATTATTTTTGCTTGCTATTTTTTGACTTGTAGGAGAACTACAGTACTTCTTGGGTTTCCCCCTTCTGACCATATCACCGGACCCTGACATGACTATTTCCCTTCTTCTACATGACTTCTGAACTCTTGAAAATGTTTATGTACTTTTTTGTTTACTGTGGGATTTTCTCCCCTTGTCTTCGGCTCCAGTTTTCTATGTGCTCCTGAGGACAGGGAATATACCTTTGTGTATCTCTGCAGCGTGACCCAGGACCTGGCCATGAGGAGTGGTCGGCAGTCAGGGTTGAATACATATCAACTTATGTGGCGATGGAGAAATAGGTCAGGGGAGCACGAGTCTCCAGAAACCATCTCTTCTCACCTTTACATTTTATGGATGTGAAAACTGAAGCCCGATTGGAGACAAATGTCCTTTGAGACTCCGTTATACTTCTTTGCATTGGTCATAGTACCTATTAAGAACAAAGAGAGAGAGAAAGAGTGGAGGAAAGGAGAAAGAAAAGAAGGATGGGAAAGAGGGAGTGGGGAGAATGTGGGAAATCAGCATTTATTTAGCACCAAAAGTACCAGCTTTTAGGTAAATCCTATCTCACTTAATCTTGAAAACACCCATGTGAGAAAAATGCTGTATCCTGTCCTGTAGAGGTTAAAAGTGAGGCCCAGAAAGTGAAATCACTTGTCCAAGTTCCCACAGTGAATACGGAACAGGATGAGAAACTGAAATAAGGTTGTGAAGCTGAGGCCACACTTGTTCTTGAACCATGAGTCAGAGTTACTGACATGGTCAAGTGTAAGAATTAAATGGACTGTGTAGAAAGCTAGATCAAACTAAGAGACTGCTTTTAACAATCATAGTAACAAAGCTATATGACCTCAAAAGGTCATTCCATGTGTCTGAGCCTCAGTTTCCTCTTCTGTAATGAAGGGTGCCTTCTGTGAGGGCTGAGGTCCCTCTTGGCTCTCAAGTGCTTGGACTCAGTCTAACTCGCCACGAATTTCTCAACTATCAGTGTGAGGTGCTTAAAAATGATAGATTCTTCTAGGAGGAGTGATATCTCTTTAACTGGAATCCTCAAGGTCAGGCCAAGCATACTTGTTTGGGATTTTGATGGGATTTCTCTTAATTGATTGGGGTGAAGAGTTCAGAGCTAAGTTGGAGGATTGGCTTTTCAGCTCTGGGCTAGAAGAGACTGGGCCTGACATGATTTGAGGTTATCTGATGATGGCTATTCCTGCCTCCTCTTAAACAGCTGACTGGAGAGCATTCAGAATCCAGGATTACTCTTTATTCCCTGGAGTAATAAATAAATATATTGTCTTGGTCACCAAAAAAATAATGGCAAATTTCTGGGGCTTTCCTATTTTAACTTGTCCTTTCTCTTTCTTTCTTTCTTTCTTTCTTTCTTTCTTTCTTTCTTTCTTTCTTTCTTCTTTCTTTCTTTCTTTCTTTCTTTCTGTCTCTCACCCTTCCTTCCTTCCTTCCTTCCTTCCTTCCTTCCTTCCTTCCTTCCTTCCTTCTTTTTTCCCTCCTTCCTCCTTTCCCCTCCTTCTCTCCCTTCCTTCTACATACTTTATTATTCTAGGTTTAAAAACATTTAGGACAATGAGAAATTTTGAATCATCATTCTCTTCAGAGTCTAGTTAACAGTGATTTTATGTCTTCTGATCATTGCTATTTTCTGTCTATTCCTTATTTATTTAACTAAGATTCATTAATAATAGCAATAGTTACAATTGGGAGAACTTACTTACTGATGAATACCAGGCACCATTCTTTCACATACTACAAGGTACTACATTCTTTCAATCAACAAATATTTATTGAGCATCCAACAATTTCCAGGCATAATCATGGAACATTGGGGATTCAGCAGTAACTAAAGCCAAATCCCTTCCTTCACTGAACTTACATTGTAGTTGGAAACAGACAATTAGCAAGAAAACAAAAATTTAACATATTTTCCAGTTATCTAAGTATATCTTCAAAATAACCTCACAGGGCAGGTATTATAAGCCCATTTTACACACGCAGAAATACTGAGCTGCAGATAGTGACAGTATCTGTCCAAAGGGAGATGAAAAGTTGGAATGCAACCCAGCCTGTGGTTGTTCTAGTACCGTATGTAAACTAAAATTCCCAAAGAGGCACATAAAAGGGGAGAGACGTTATTCAGGTGAAATAGTTTGCAAACCAGAAAAATGAAGCCTCTGGTAGAAACTGAAAGTACACACCACCAAGACAAAGGGGAGCTCACCTTTTATAGAGCAAGCTCCTGCCCCATTTATGCAAATAAGGTTTCCAAATTCACATAGTTCTGATTGGTCTGAATTGTGCTGTTCATTGCTTGGTATCATATGTTCTGGTTGGTTATTATAGAACAGTTCTGCTTGGTATAGATGCAAATCTACACTAATATAAGAGAAACATGCAAATTAACCATCACTCTGCTACGCCCACCAGCCAATCAGGAGGAGATATGCAAATTAGAAGGAGAAAGATGGTGGCTGCCTAGCTGCTCCAGGCACAGAATGGCCAGGTGGGGCAGGATGCCTGCTCTGAGAGGGAGGGCGGGGAGCGAAGGGATCTACCGGACTGGCACTCTGGCCACAGCGAAGACGAAGACTGCAGACTCTGGAGTCTGCAGTGAAGACTAAGACGACAGAAGATGGCAGACTCCAGCTGGAGTCTGCAGCAAAGACGAAGAAGGCAGACTCTGGCTGGAGCGAAGGCCTGGGTCCCAGGTGCCAGAGGAAAACTGGTGCTGGAAGCCAAGTGAAGGAAGGCCTATTGCACGAATCTCTTCGTGCAACGGGCCTCTAGTGAGGATATAATCGTGCTGTTCTGATTGGACAGGGCAAGTCTCAGTCCATTGGTCAAAAGATAAAACCAAGGCTCTCCTGCAGAGGTTGATTCAGTGTAAGCAAGCAGGCCATAGTATATGAAGCCAAGAGCTCAGTCTGAGGCTGTTCTCAGTATACAGAGTACATGAGGAGCCCCTATCAGCAAATGACTGTTAGACTCTTATTATTTCTAAAAATTGGGCCCTTGGTTGACAATGGGAAGCTATCTCCTCAGATAAATTCCTTGTTGAGGTTCATATCAAATGGATCTTCCTTCTCAGGGTCCACAAGAATAAGACTTTTATTATGAGCTCAGAAGCAGATAAACTGTGAAGCTATAAAGCCCTTTCTAAATTCACTTAATACCTAACTTTTAATCCTTTTCTCAACATTCCTACCACATTTTATAAGCCTTGGGCCTTGCAGAACTTGGACCAGTTCTCACTGATATAAGATTCAAGAACTCAGAAGCCAGTAGAGAAGACAGACATGAAAACATCATAATAATACATGGAGATAAGAGCTGTAATTGAGGTGTTATGGCCTGAATTGTGTCCCCTTCACCCCAATTCATAGTTGAAGCCCTAGCCTTCAATGTGGCTGTATTTGGAAATATAGGAGTAGACACCTTTAGGAAGGTAATAAGGTCACATGAGGTCATAAGGATGGAATTCTAATACTATAGGTGTCCTTATAAAAAGAGGAAGAGATACCAAAAAGTTAACTCACCATGCCCACACAAAGGAAAAAGGCCATGTGAGGACACAGAGAGAAGGTAGCTGTTTATAAGCCAGAAGGAGACCTCTCACCAGAAACTAAAACTCTCACTGAGACCTTGAACTTGAACTTCTAGCCTCCAGAACTGTCAGAAAATAATTTTTTGTTGTTGAAGCCACCCAGTCTGTGGTATTTTGTTATGGTAGTCTGAGCAGACCAATATAGGAGGGATGTCTAAGGCTGATGGATTTGAGGATGGGAAGCATTCCAGGCATAGGAAATAGCCCAAACAAAGGGGTAGAGACTTTAGAGAACACAATAGATCTGTAGAACTATGAATAATACTTGTGTGCTTTCATGGAATATGAA
Organism: Eptesicus fuscus; assembly: GCF_027574615.1. NCBI lineage: Eukaryota > Metazoa > Chordata > Mammalia > Chiroptera > Vespertilionidae > Eptesicus > Eptesicus fuscus. Next base: position 38,557,393 of record NC_072481.1, on the reverse strand, counting down.
GGTAGAGATGAGCAATGACAGGTGTTTGGGGGAAATCACAAAAGGTGTGGTATGCTACGTGAAAGAGATTGGGTTTTACCTGATAGTAGTGGGGATGTCCCTGGTTTGTCAAAACCATCCTGGTGGCAGCACAGAGAAGATAGATGGGAAGGAGGAGGACTAGTTAGGCAACTAATGCAATAGCCCAGGAAACAAAGGGTGTGGCTCTGAAGTCAGTCAGTGAGGATGGAGAGAGGAGTGTGCTTCAGGACTGAAATGGGAGAGACAGAGAGGGAGGAGCTAGAACCACACTTGGATTTCTCCTTGGGTGCCTGGATAGATGTCCTGGGAATATTTTTATTATGTCTAAAGTGACTTGAATATAACCATAGATTTAATTTACTTGTAAGGAAAAGGTTTTGGATATTTTATATTCCAAATAAGTATCAGGTGGATGGTTGCAATGGTTCTAGATCTGCAGATCTGGTCAACGGTCAACTTCCTGCTCTGCCTTTGGGAATCAGCAGAGTGGAGGCACAGTGGTAGAAGGCATGGGAGAAGATCTGCAGGCAGGCTTCTTTACCAACATTATACTTCTTGATAAGATGCTGGTTTTGCCTCCTACTTCCTTTTTTTTTTTTCCCCTGAAACTTGGGCCAGGGAGTTTACAGTGTCTTGGAAGATGTTGAGGTCAAACTTGGTAACTTGATCAAACTTGGGTTGGGATGAAGAATATTTCCATTTTGTCCTGAGTCTTGGTTCTGACCCAAATTTTGGGATGGCTTTTGATAGATCATTTACTGTCTCTGGGCACAGGTGCCAATTAATGTCCATAGAATGAGTAAATACTAGTACAAAGGATAAATGATGGAGTGAATGCAAACTGAGGTCTTCTGGAGAATATAGAATCAAACAGAAAAGGCTTAGGAAACCATGTCCTACAAGGTATAAATAAGAATAGTTTTGTTTTTTTTCCTCATCTGGTTATTTCTTGAACCTACAGGTCATCACCCTCATTAAGGATGGCTCCCCTAAGCTGTAAGCAGGAAATGCCTTGGTATCAGGCCCGATGGCCCATATTGAAGACATAATCCTTTGGCTCATGACTCACCAATGGATTCCAGAAGGCTCAGTGTGGGTGGCCTTCTACAATCAATCAATGGCTGGGCAGCCTGGTCTCTCAAATGCAGCTTGTATGGAGACCTCTGGCCATAAGGCTTGCTCAATTTCTAACCACCCACCAGGAGACGCAGGGAAGCATCCATAAAAGCTAGTTTTTATGGCCACTTATACTCCCTTGAGCATGGTCATTATGATTATTTAACATTTATGAGACATCCTCAGTGCAGTAGAGGTGACCGAAAGGCAGTTTAGTAGCCTCAACACAAAAGGTTGTTTCTATTTAACCCCACAAAGATTATTTCATTTACAACTATGTTCAGGAGTCACAGACCAGGGCAAAACTCACTTAATGTATTTTGTATAACATTAACCCAGGCATTTCCAGAGAAATCTCAGTTAACCAAAACCCAACAAAGAAAAATCTTCAATTAACCAGACTTTTATTTTTGCCCTTTTAATGATTTGTTCTCTGGTGATGCTGATGTGCCAAGTCCTTCATTTACTCTTTCTCATTCAATAAAATATACTTCTGACTTTATGCCAGACCCCGTGTCTGGTATTGGCATTATAGACATAAATAAAATAGCCTGTACTCCAAGGCAACTCAATCTTGTGGAGAAAATAGGCATGGGGACAAAACTGTAGTATTCCAGGTGATGAGTTAGAGCCAAGTTTACAGAAGAGTGGAGGCCTGGAGAATGGAGTGGCCAACTTGTTCCACTTGGGTGGGGGCCAGGTTGAGAAGGCTTTGCAGGAGGAAAAGCTCAAGATGGCATTTGATTAATGATGGGGTGGGTGGATGTGGGTAGATGTGGATCTGACAGGTAGAGGGAATGACTGAGCAAAGGCGTGGGAGGGTGAAATAGCATGAAATATTCAAGGAACTCTAAGCTATGCAGACAGGCTAGAACTGACAGAGCAAGAGATTGAGGTAGGGAATACAGACAAGGGCAGATTATAAATGAGACCTTGCCCATCATTTAAGAAGTGTGGCCATGGCTGCTGCATTTGGAAGCACTAGTCACTCTTCTTGGAATTCACTCCTCCCTTGGTTTGGGTGATATCACACTCTGATGGAGCAGGGCCTACCTCTCTGGTCACTACCCATTTGCCATTTGCATGGGATTGTCTTTGCCCACCCTCTAATGCCAATGTTCTTCAGTGTTCCCTCTATAGTTTTTATCACTCTAGACCCTTCTTTGAGGAATTTTCCCAATGCAGTGGATCTCCAAATAATGTCTCACCCAGATAAACTCTTTCCTTAACTCCAGATGTGTACATAGATCCAACTGCCTAGTGGAAGTCTCTAGTCTCTGCCCCCTAACCCTTCATTTATTCTGTATTTACTATGCTTATGAAAAGTATTAATATCTAGCCACTCATTATATCCTCAAACCTGGAATCATTCTAGACTCCTTATTTTCCTTCACAAGTCACATGAAGTCCATCAACCATTCATTCATTCATTCATTCATTCATTTGACATTTATGTAGTTCTTACTTTTTGCCAGGGCTTTGGTAATCCTATATCAGTGATGGGCAACCTTTTGAGCTTGGTGTGTCAAACTTTGCCAAAAAACTGAGCATAACTTGGGTAGTGTGTCACTTTGAGGAAAAAACTAACTCCAAGACTCTAGTCGCAAATGTTTCATCCTCAGGAGCAGCAAATGTTTCATCCTCGGCATGCGGCCGCGTGTCATCAGAAATGACTACGCGTGTCAGTGCTGACACGCGTGTCATAGGTTTGCCATCACTGTCCTATATAATAAAGAGGTATTATGCAAATTAACCCTCACACCCTCACAAGATGGCTGCCTACAACCAGGCCGGCAGGGGGGTTAGTGAGGGACGACCAAATGACTGAACAAGCAGGCTGCGTGGGGTGACCAGGCCGGTGGGACGGCTATGAGGGGTGACCAGGCCAGCAGGGGGGCAGTTAGGGGCAACCAGGCAGGCAGGCAGGTGAGCAATTAGGATCCAGTGGTCCAGGATTGTGAGAGGGATGTCCGACTGCCGGTTTAAGTCTGATCCCGGGGATCAGGCCTAAACTGGCAGTTGGACATTCCCTGAGGGGTCCCGGATTGGAGAGGGTGCAGGCTGGGCTGAGGGGGCCCCCCCCCACCCCATGCACGAATTTTGTGCACCGGGGCTCTAGCGTAGACATAAGACATAAATAGAACAGATCCTTGGCCCTTGAGTAGCTAGCTCACAGTCAAACGAGAAGAAAGGCACATGAACATATGTCTATCACTCTGGGCATGTAATATAGTAAGACGCTGCTATGGGAGTATGAAGAAGGCACACACCCCAGGGTTAGGGCTGGGATGGGGCAAGGGAGATATGGCAAAGTTTCCTGGAGGAGATGATACCTGTGCTCACATCAAAGAATGAATAGCAATTAGGCAGGGCAGTGGGGGTGGGGGTGGGAGGTGGTGAGAGAAGGGGAAGCATTCCAGGAGAAGGGACTAACATGAGGAAATGAATGGAGATGATAAATGGTGTAATGTTATAACTACAAGCAGTTCAAGCTGCTGGAAAGAAAAGTGGAAGACAGAAGTGGTAGATGAGGGGATGTGATTGGGTTATGCAGGACCTCATGTTTTCTTTAAAAAAATATTTTTATTGATTTCAGAGAGGGAGGGAGAGGGTAAGAGAGATAGAAACATCAATGATGAGAGAGAATCATTGATCAGCTGCCTTCTGCACACTCCACACTGGGGATTGAGCCCAAAACCCAGCATGTGTTCTGATGGAAATTGAACCTTGACCTCCTGGTTCATAGGTCAAGGCTCAACCACTGAGCCATGCTGCCTGGGCAGGACCTTATGTTTTCTGATAAAGAGTTTAGATATATCTCAAGGGAAATAGGAATGCAACAGTTAGAGCAAAGGATTGACCTGGTTAATTGTGCAGGAATATCCCACCAAGAGGTAGGGTGGGTTGGCAGGGGGGCGGGGGAAGGAGGTGGGGAGGAACTGCTGTAACAAGAAGGCCAAGAGAGAGGCAATGAGGCCTGACCTAGGGCAGGTGCTCCAGGAAGGGAGAGGAAGTGAAAGTGGGGAGACATTTTTCAAGTAGATGCCTTTACTCATCATTTGAATATAGGAATGACACTATAGAAATAAAATTAAGATACAGATTTTTTTTTCTACCTGAATGATAGGTGAGTATTGGTGTTTATTGAGAACACAGGAGTGGAAGTAGGCTTTGGGGTAGGGGGTGCGAATAAGAGCCTTCTCTTTTAGATCAATTTTGAGATACTTTACCCCCAAATGTTTTGTAAGCTTGAAATATTTTTTTCACATGGGGGACTGGGGCTGACTGCAGCTCCTGGATCTGACCTTGATCTCTCTAGGTTGAATCCATGTTCTTGACTTGGGCAGTAGGGACAGAACAGAGGACAGCAATTCTCAGGTGGAGAGGAGGCCTTTGTAACCTTTGCCGACCCACAGTCAGCTGGCTAAGGCAGGACTTCTGCTCTCTGACATTTCCTGCTAGCAATGCTGGGCTGTCAAATACACAACAACCTACCATCCACACCAGATAGGGTTATGCAGGGCCTTGAATTCTGTCCATCCTTGCCGTCATTTCCATCTGCCTCCATGTGTTTCTCATTAAAGATGGAAGGGGCTGCTGTGGTTGGTGGATTTATCATCCCTCTGTCCTCCTTCACCTCAACCTTCTAGGAAAGCTGATGTTATTAAAATGAGGGGGCTTTGAAGGAGAAAGTACAGTTCTTAGGAAAAATGGATTTAAGAGCTATGTCTAGATAATGGTTTTCTTTTTTTCTTCCTTTGTTTGGTTTGGTTTTAGTTTATTTTGTTTTAAAGGGCAGGTGTTTCCTGTTGTCTTTGGACAGAGCAGCATCTCTCTGGTATTTCTTTGGAGCAAGTGAACCGAGGCCAGCCTGCGGGTGAGGATGCTGAGCATGGAGTCACCAACCCTGAGCCACTTCTTGCTTGTCTGTAAGAGTTTGGACGAGAGGAAATGGAAGGTCCTCTCAGGTCCAAGACTCTGAGATATGGTTCTGAGGGTCAGTTAGTTGTGGAGCCAGCACCCTGAATGGAAAAAGCAGTGGCTCAGGAGTCCTTGCTCTTCTCACCAACTGTGAGATCCCAGGCCATTCAATTAACCTCCCAGAAGCAAGATTTTCCTATCTGTCAAATGAGGACAATTATCCTGTTTGCGTACTTTCAGACTGTTGTAAGGATCAAATGGAAATGTCAGTGTGATTTGTAAAATGCTAAGCACTTCCAAGGAAGTTGGGTCTAACTAGTGATAGCCCAGCCAGCTACTTCAACCATTCAGGCCAGTTGAATCGTGGCCTAGAACATGGTCCACGTCAACAGCCAGGATGACCTCATCTCAACTAATTACATGCAACGAACCTATTTCCAAACAAGATTACATTCTGAGACATGAGGTATTAGGACTTCAAGATAAGAGTTGGGGTGAGGAGATGCAATTCAACTTGTAAAAGATGCATAGTTGGTAGTCAAAATATATTTGTTGAATGAAAGTTTGAATGGATAAAGGCATAGAGGCAAGAATTAGCATGGTGCCCCTGCGGGGGGAGGGGCGGGCGCTCTGGGTTCTTTGGTATTTTATGAGCTCCTAGAGCAAGACAGGGAGGGGTGAGACCTGACACCCAAGAGGTATGTGTACCTCCTCCTTAGCACATGGGAAGCACTCAGTCAGAGGTAACTGCTAGATATTACTATCTACGGGTTGTTAGGTGGACACATGACTGTCTCTGTGGGATGCAGCCCTGCTCCAGGATGACTCAGGGTACAGCACAGCAGAGCTGATTGTCAGCAATTTGGGCTGATACCATCCTGTTTACCAACGGCCACGTGAACACCAGCTTATTCAGCAGCAGAGGCCCATGTCTTGGAGCAAGCCCTCTAACCTGGTCACCTTCCCTTTACATCCCAACAATAGGCTGCCTTCTGCCCTCTGCTAAACAGCTCATGATTCATGAGCTGAGATCAGGGACAGGCTGACGAGGGTTCTGGAACATTTCCTTTAGGGTCATCACAACTTCTGATTAATCAGCCTTTGGGATATAGCATGGGCAAGGTAACAGAACATAAATAGCCAAGGAAACCAAGATTAATGTGGAAATGTCCCTCAGATATCAGGATAGGAAGTTTCGAAGGAGCCAAGGGGGCTCCTTGGAGAATGAGGTGGAAGTCAGAGGGAGATAACCTAATCGTGGAGTGAAAAGGGCCACCTGACATGAATCCTCTGCCACTTACTAGCTGTGGGAATGGGGCAAGTCACTCTCCCACAGTGATTCTCAGTTTCTCCAGCACAAAGGTGGGGGTAATATGATCCATGTCATTGTGAAAATGAGAGAGAATGGGTGAGAGTTTAATGGAGAGCCTGGCATTTTGCAAGAGCTCAACGCATAGTGACAATAATAATAGCTTATAGAAATAGAGTGCTTACAATGGGCAGGCATTTTTCTAAATGATTTAACCCCATGAGGTAAATGTGATCATAAAACTCATTTTGCAGTTGAGAAAACTGAGGTTCAGAAGGTTGAAGTAAATGCCCAAGGTCACATAGCCGCTAAGTCGTAGAGCTGAGATTCAGATTCAGGCATCCTATCGAGAGCCTGTGCTATGTAATTGTTGCCATAATTATCATAGATGTTAATAGTCTGTAGCCATAAAGTGAGCACTTGGGGCATTTTCCATCAAGAAAACTGGAAGAAAAAGAAATACTTCTATTATTTCAATAAATCCTCACATGCAGCCTGGAAAATATGTATTATCACCTGAATTTTAGAAACAAGGAAACCAGGAGTCAGAAATGTCACCCAGCTAAGATTCGAACCCAAGTCTGCATGGTTCCAAAGCCTATGTTCTCTCCATCCCACCCACTGCCTCCAGGAAATTCACTCAAGGTTCTGTAGAAGGGGCTGCATGACACCCACCGCCCTGTCCCTATGGAGTGACTAACCACTGGGGCTTTTCCTGACCTGTATCAGAGCTGACAGGTGAGGAGGACCATTAAATTCACAAGACACTGGGTCCAAAATGAGTAACAAATCAGACTCCCACAGGAAATTAAGAGGGCAATAGGAAAAATACTGCTGGGGTTTGATGGTCCATGAAGTGCAGAGGAAACATCCATGAGTGAGGAAGATGGATAGGAGAGCCTTTATTTAAAACTGGCTGGAGGTAAGGAAGGAAGCCATGGACCTAATTTTAGAAAGCCTCAGACTCGGAGGCTCCTAAGGCCCAAGACAAGGAACCCGGTGAGGATTACTTGTCAGTCATCATCCACTGGCCTCCAGAGGAGCAGCTGGGGGTGACTCAGCTTGGAGGCACCCCCCAGTGGAGTAGAAAAGGATGAGCTTTGAAATCAGCCTGACCTAGTGTTGAGCTACATTTGGGCAAGTGACTTATTTCATTGCTCTGAGGCTTAGTTTCCTCATCTATAAAATGGGATGATAGTATCTGCCTGACAGTTTTTCTTAAAGATTACATGAGAAAAGGAGGAAAGGACCTAATGCATTGCCCAGGGATTGCTAGGCAGTCATTTCATGTTCAATGAATGAACCTCATAGGGAGAGGAAATGTTTGTAAAAGGAAGTCTTCATTGAATTGCCATAAGAATATCATCAGTAGATTTGAATTTCTTTAGATCAGAAGAGAAGTTCCCTGTCTCCTGTCTTGGGCCTTTCCCTTATTCAATGTCTGCTCCACTCTGAAGGCTGTAAGAATGCTTGGTTACTGCATGAGTATAAATGCATATACTAAACCCTGTCAGGAAACATTGTTGCTAATTATATAATGCACTCTTTAACACATTGTCCCCTTTTTCCTCTAAAATTGAGATATCTTTATTTTTTTTTGTCTGATTCTAAAAATAACATAACTTGGTTGAACATAATTTTATTAATTCAGGATGATATGAAGTAGCAAGTGAAAGTATACTCTTTAATTTGGTTTTCAAGATATCACCATTTTTTGTGATGTTGTATATGCTTCCAGACTTGATTCTGTATTCATATAAACATATATGTTGCATTGCGCGCGCACACACACACACACACACACACACCCGTCTTAGTGAAGAATCTTGATACTTAGCTTCACACACCACACATAATGACTACATTTCCCAGCCTCCATTCCTATGGCTTGGGTGCTTGTGGTTAAGTTCTGGCCAATAACATGTTCACAGGCAGGCTGTATGGCACTAAGAAAGATGCATAAAAGAGGCTAATTCACACGGGAGGTGTGTCTTTTTAGCCTTTTGTCTGTCTCCTTCTCACTGGCCAAACAGATGGGAAGGTAAAGGTCCAGCCATCATTATTGTAGGATATAAGGATGCGAGCCACACTTTGCAGACCAAAAGAGAGGTATCCGAGTCCTTAATAACTTACCATAAAGAAGAGCCACACCGGCCTGATTGCTTTTCTTTAGTCCTGCTTGGACATTGGAGAATAATTCCATGATTTAAAGCCACTGTGCTGAGGTCTTCTGTTACCAGTACCAGGTGCAACTTCTAAATGATAGAAATTACTACCTTCCCTACCCCACACTTAACATTATATTAAAGATTATTTTCCCTATCAATGTATAAAAAATCTACTCTATTCTTTTGCACGCCTACATAAATATTCCATTGTAAGAATTTACCATAGGTTACTCAATTCCTTCTTGATAAAAGTCATACGTACTTTTCATTTTGAAAATTATAAACTGTGGAACATAAGCCTTTGTGCACATTTTAATATTTTCTTAGGATAAGAAGAGGAATTTTAGGGCTAGAAGCTTTGTGCATTTTAAATTGGTCATCTAAATAATTAAATTGATAAATCAATTTGTGCATTGTAATTGATAAATATTGCCAAAAATGTCTCTAACAAAACCTGTTCCAAGCTCTACTTCTTTAGGTAGAATTTAAAAATATATTTTGAGATATTTCATACATGCGAAGCACAAAGGGTAGCACAAGACACACCAATGTTCCCACTATCCCGGTTAAGAAGTAGAAAATTTCCAAAGTCCATGAAGTGCTCTGTGTATCTCAATCTGATGGCATCATCCAACCCTTCTCACTCAGCAGGGCAGCATCTCTCTTGATCTTTCAACAACCCTCGAGGCCAGTAGGTGAATCTGTAGGACTCTTGCATTCACAAGTGAGAGACACGCTCCCCTATCCAAAAAAATCATGCATTGGTTCATACAATTTAAGTGGGATATTGCTGAATGGGGAAGCTCATATGATATCAGTAGGACCCCATCTCTCTTTCTTAGGCCTCCTTTTTTTTTATGTATATTTTATTAATTTTCAGAGAGGAAAAGAAATGGAGAGAGAGAGAGAAACACCAATGATGAGAGAGAATCATTGATCGGGTACTTCCTGCACACTCCACAGGGGATCCAGCCCACAACCCAGGCATGTGCCCTGACCAGGAATCGAACTGTGACCTCCTGGTTTAAAGGTCGATGATGTTCAATCACTAACCCATGCCCGCCGGGCTCAGGCCTCCTTCATGCTGGTTTCGCTCTCAGTTTCCACAGCGTGGCAAGATATTGGCCAGCACCTCTGGGCCTACATTTGCTGTGTTCACATCCACCAGAAAAAAAATAGCGCATCTTCCTCGTAGCTCCCACACAAGATCTGGATCCCTCTGATTAGATTAATCAGAGCACTTTGCCAATCCTGAACCTATCTAGCTCCCACTATGGATTTGTCATCTGGAACCTATCAAACCCTGCTAATGCTTATTTATATTTTCTGCCTGTATTGGGATAACAAACCCCGGGGTTAACTACCTTTTTGGTAATGTGGTCCCTGGCAGAGGACAGCACAAAGATAACCAACACTAACATTTACTAAGTGCTACAATGTGCTGGGTGCCTTACCTCATTCTATCTTCCCAACAAATCTTCGAAGTACGTATGATGCCTGTTTTGTAAATGAGAAAGTTGGAGGCTTCGAGAAGATAAATAACTGGGCTGAGCTCACGCAGCTTGTGTGTGTTGGGGCTGGGATCCAGCCCTAGACTGGCCTCACTCCATTGTGCAGCGGGGACATGGCCAGGCCACAGGGCCTCCCGCAACAGGCATGTGTTTACTTCACAAGGCTGGTGTAAATGTAACATGAAAACACTGTGTACACTGAAGTACTTCACAAACATTAGTTCATTGGACTCATTGGTATGTCCTAAATTTACCTCCTTCAAGCCCCTAAGGGGAGGGAAGGGGACAGCCTGGTAACCCAGTAATCCTGGGGTAAACAGATGAAGTAAGGGAAGAGGGAGACAAGTAATTCCCTGAACAATTTTTCTTTATTTCTACGAATATGTTTTTGAAAGGACATCTACAACTGTTTAGGGTTTTAAGAATAATAAAAACACTTTTAGCCAATGTTTGCTCTGGTCAAACAAAGTGCTTGGAAGATGCAACTAAGTGTGGTGGGAAAAAGTAGAATTCAGAGTGGACGGATTGGGTTTTCAGCCCGCCTCTGGCCTCTGCTGGCCCTACTGTGTGATTTAGTTTCCCCATTGGTTCAACATTGGAGAAAGACATTTCCCATCTCAAAGTTTTCCATCTACTAGTATAGTCTGCTTCTGGGGTGAAGGTGATTAGGAGGTGATGGTAACCTCAGACTAACCAGGTGCCATCTGTTGAGAGTCTCAGGATGAAAGAAAAACATCTCCAATTGGCTGCAGAGCAACTTCCTGTGAGCTGAGGAGGAGCTGAGGAATGGGACCCTAGGGGTTTTCCTGCTCTGGAAATATTTGGCTTTGTGTAATTCCCAGCCAAAAGCTTCTCGACTCCTTCAAGGAGTTGCTTGGAGTACCTGGCCACACTCCAGCATGGATGTGAGGAATATAGGTCATTAGCAAGAGACTTTAATGTCCAGTAAGCTGGCTTTCTGGAGGGGAGTGCTCACCCCAGCATCACTGAGCTGTTAGTGAGAACCTCAGCCTATGGCCACCTAGGGGCACACAGAGCTTCGGGCGGGAGGAGGTGCAGTGCTGGGAGGTGTGAGGAGTACTGGACTGGGAGTCAGGGGTTCTAGTCTGTGTGCTGTCACTGGTCTGCGCAAGTCACTCCCTCCCTCTGGGTCTCCTTTTCTTCATTTTCAAAATGAGGGGTGGTATTGAATGAGCTTTGGGGCTTTCCAGCTTAGACAAAAAAATATGCAGAGATTAAGTAAACAGATGTTAGAACCACCCTGCTTGAGTTCTGATCCAGTCTTGCTGCTCACTCTCTTTGTGCCCTCAGGTAATTCATTTAAACTCCCTGCCTCAGTGTTCTCATCTGTGAAATAGGAATACTCTTATGGGGTGTGGTGACCATTAATTGTAAAGCCCTTTAAGTAGTTCCCAGCTCATTATTGTTGTTGTCACCCTCTGATTAGGAAGGTGGGAGGAGCTGACCTGCTGCAATTGGGACCACAGGCCTGCAAAGCTGCAGCGATGCACCAGGCTTCCTGTGGCAGTGGGAAATAATGCTAAACTCAGTCTGCTTAACTCAGTTTCCTCTTGTCAAGGAAACCCTGTGGGGTCAAGGTGTAAGACTCGAAGGCCTCATGGCAGGACAGGGGTACAGATGAAGGAAAGAGGAGGTGGTCTACTCCATTTATAGTCAAAGCAGGATGAACCAGATCAGGCAGGCTAGGCCAACTGAGGTTCCGGTCCTGGCTATGCTGCTTACTTGCTGTGGGAGCTCTGAATAAGTATATGTTGCTCCTCTGTGAGATGTGAGCAGAGTGCCCAGGTCACAGATCACCATGCTGTGGAGCATATGAATAGAGCAACTCAGTGGCACAGTGTCAGCTATACTGGGATTGCTCCCCAAGTGTGCCTTGAATTTGAATCAGAACAGAGGATGCAGCCCGTGACTGCACCAGGTCACGTGGATTGGAGGTGGTGGTGGTAGTACCTGTGCATTTGCATGTACAATGGTGTAAGGGTGTGTTACAGTGGAGGTGGAGGAGGAGGAAGGGTTTGCACTTTCCTGAGGTTTGAGAAGGAAGGACTTACCTAATGACCTGTCAGAGTCTCTTTAACCTAAACCACACTGCCATGGTCCAAGCCCACACCCATCCCACTGGGACGTCTGCCACAGCCTCATAAGTAGTCTCCCTGCCTCCAGTCTAATGCACTGCTTTCATTTGCTACCACATTGTGATGAAAGCCATCCTACCTAATAATCCTACCTAATAATAGAGTAATATGCAGATTGACCGCACCTTCGCTACGCCTAAGCCACACCCACCAGCAAGCCACACCCACCAGCCAATCAGGAGCAAATATGCAAATAACCCAACCAAGATGGCTACAGCCACTGAGAGCGGGAGGGTTTCCGTGGTAACAAAAGAAGCCAAGCTTTCCGCGCCTCCTGTTGCCGGCCTAAGCCTCCACTCAAGGCTACAAAGTTTCAATGACAGAAGGTGAATTAACTCCAACAGAAATTGCTGCTGGCTGTGGAGCGAGCAGCAGGCTTGGCTTTGCTCCAGGCTACAAAGTTTCAATTGTAGAAGGTAAATAAATTCCAGATACCAGGGCCTCCTCTTGGGTCGCCAGGGGGCGTGGCCAGCCTGTAAACCACCACAGGCCCCTCGCTCAGGCCGCCCCACACCCCAAGGGAACCCCCACCCTTCAGGGCAAACCAGTCAGCCCCCACCCATGCACCAGGCCTCTATCCTATCTAATAAAAGAGTAATATGCAGATTGACCATCACTGCAACACACAATATAGCTGCCCTCATGTGGTCAAAGATCCTGCCCCCATGTGGACACAAGATGGTCACCACAAGATGGCCAGCAGGGGAGGGCAGTTGGGAGGCACCAGGCCTGCGAGGGAGGGCAGTTGGAGGTGATCAACCCTGCAGGGGAGGGCAGTTAGGGGTGACCAGGCCAGCAGAGGAGGGAAGTTGGGGGCAAACAGGCTGGCTGGGGAGCAGTTAGGCATCAATCAGGCTGGCAGCGGAGTGGTTAGGGGGTGATCAGGCTGGCAGGCAGAAGCGGTTAGGGGCAATCAGGAAGGCAGGCAGGTGATCAGTTGGGAGCCAGCAGTCCTGGATTGTGAGAGGGATGTCCGATCCGGGATCGGGCCTAAACGGGCAGTCGGACATCCCTCAAGGGGTCCCAGATTGGAGAAGGTGCAGGCTGGGCTGAGGGACATGCCCCCCTCCATGCACGAATTTCGTGCACGGGCCTCTAGTTCTTCTATAATGAAGATGTGATAGTGTCAGTATAATGTCTCCCCAGGATCCTCGGAATAAAGAATAATTTCCTGAGCAAGGCTGTCTTTTGATTGGCCCCATGAAGAGGAGAGTGGTCAGAGCATTTAATTCCTGCTTCCCTCCTGCCAGGCTCCATGGGAGGACTGTGCCCATCTCTCAGAGGCCACAGCTCTTCACAGTCTTCCCTGAACTCCACCCTTCTCTGGTCCCTCAGGCTTCAGGAAGGTGATGGTGACTAGCCTGCAATACTGCAGCATCTATTATTACTTCCCCTACTCCCTGCCCACACTTTGGGTAAAGTTTCCTTCTTAAGATTCTCTTGAATCATTCAGGTGAGAATGCCACCCCTTTCCTGCTGAGACGGAGCTCTACCCCAGTGGATCTCTCCCCTGCGTCCAGTGATCCAACTATTCCTCATTATTCACATGCATCAGCCTATTTCTCACCTCAGAGATTTCCCACACCTGGAGCTTTGGCCAATAATTTTGTTACTCCCTACACACCTCCTCCAAGAAGCATTACTTAATATCCCCAGGCTCAGTTGGAGCCCTTTCTCTGGCTCCAGGGGCCTCATGTATCTCCCCTGTCACAGTGTATATCATATTATACTGTAACTAGGGGCCTGGTGCACGAAATTCATGCATGGGTAGGGTCCCTAGGCCTGGCTGGTGATCAGGGCTGATTGGGGCCTTCTGGCTGCTGGTTGGGGCCCCCCTTCATTCCGTGCCACCCCCTGGTGGTCAGCGCACATCATAGGGAGTGATCCATCTCCTAGTCAAACTCCCATGGGGACAATTTGCATATTAGGCTTTTATATATATAGATTGGTTGCTTACTTGTCTTTCTTTCCTTCCAGACTGTGAACCCCCTAAAGGCAGGAACCATATCTTGCCCATGGAGCGTGAGGCAGTACAGTAGAGAGCTATGAGCACAGATTTTGGGTTCATATTTCAGCTCTTCAGTTGTGTCTGTGTAGACTTAAGTCTATTGGAACATCACCCCATCTGTAAAATGGGGATAGAGAAAATATCTACCTATAGGGCTGTTATGAGAATTAACTAAATATATGTAAAACTATGTACTTTTAATAATTCCATATATTAATTTCCATATATTAATTAACTTTATATATGTAAAACTGTATTAATATTAACTAGTATGCAGTACCTTTATATATATTAACTTAGTTAATATATGGAAGTTAATACATGGAATTATGAATTATGAACTAGGTTGATATATGAAATAGTGCCCAGTAAATGTTAGCTATTATGGTCAGTTTGTGATGCAAAGTGTATACTCAATAAATAGAGAATGAATGGATTCTCTCTTACAGAAATATCATTGCATAATACTGGATTTTCCCATTTAGTTTTAACAGGAGTCTTGGGAGGAAGAGAGGGCTGATATTCTATCCCCACTTTACGGGTGAGGACACTGAGCTTGGAGGGACTTGCCCAGGGATCCTCAACCAACACAGCACTAAGAGGTACGGTGAACCTTGGTATTGAGCCCCCCTCCCCGGACCCTTCCCCTCCACACACACACTCCAAGCTGGATGCCCTCCCCCTCAGCTGACTTGAGGAATGAGCAGGTTTGTGTGATTCAGCTCAGCCAGTTCTGCTCTGGGCGAGGGGTGGCTGCAGTGTTGGTAGAATCCAGGTGCTTTAGAGGCATCCACTTGGTCACTTTCCCTGAAAGTCTCTGAGTCAGCTTTGGGGTTTTCCAAGCTGTAGGCTCCAGGAGGGTTACAAAGAAAACCAGTTTAACATGTTGAAAGTTCTGAAACCAGGGCTGCAGGATCTGAAGGGAGAACCCCAGGAAGTGCAATGCAGAAGGGCAAGGGCCCTTTGATAGTAGCAATCAATAGCAACAATAATTTACCGGTATATAAGACTTGTAAAAACACCGACCGTCTACCCAGTGCTTCCAGGTGTGCAAACAGTTCTCTAACAAGGCTTAGCAAGCTGCCTTCTGAAGGAGTTGCAACACCTGTGTCTTTTGTACCTTGTCCGTGGAGATTCTCATGAAGCTCCAGACCTCAGATCCAGCTCAGCACTTGATACACCAGCGAAGCCCCACCAATGGTTGTGGACTCACAACTAAATACGTGAATGGATCTAATCTTTTTGGTCCCCACACTAGTCCATTTTACAGATAAGGAAACAGGTTCAGAGGGGTTGGATGCCTTGACCAAGGTGACACAGTTCATAGGAGGGAAGAAGGGGAAGTTGGTGCAGTGCCTCCAGGAGGCCTCCTGGTTTAACGAAGAGCAGCCAAAACGTTCAGGTCAAACTAACCAGGGAACAGCTGCCTTGTGTGCGATTTTGTATGAGTTGCCCAGCCTCCCGGAGCCTCAGGAAGCTGTGTTGGTGAAATGGGCACAGGAATAGTAAATGCTTTATAGTATTGTTGTGAGGATTAACATAATACATGCAAAGGGCCTGACACATTAGCACAAAGAGCTCCGTAAGCGTTGGTTATTGTTCTTATTGTCTTTATTCTCCTTAGTATTGGCATTATTTCTAATTATTATGCAAAAAGTACAGTGTGGTATTGGCTACTTTTATTATTAAATACCTGCCCTGTATACACTTAAACTGTAACCAAGTACTTCCTTTCCCTCCCAGGGGTACGTCTATGGAAGCCTCTACAGTAAGTGGTGGCCCCACAACTGAATGCTTGCAAGGGGCTCATGAAGCCCTGACTGTTGCAGATGCTGGAGGTGTGGAAAAGGGTGAAGCAATTGGGGGTGATAATCTGGGGGTCTATTTGCTACAGGCAGGTGGGCAGAAAATACCACCCTCCTTCTAAGCAAGTTCAGAAGCACTTCACACACCCTCCCAGATCACGCGCACTATTCCAGCGCTGCTTGGGTGAGACGGCCATAAAAGCTATTTCAGGGACTTTCCAAGGATTTCTTGAAGTTCCTTGCTTCTCCCAAACACTCCACACTCCAGTTCCCCTCCCACCTCTCCCTAGTGACCAACATGAACTCTTTGGTATCTTCTGGGATATTTTGCTCTGCAAAGGCAGCTCCCGGGCCAGCTTCTTAAACAGTCTTTGTTTATAACCCAGCTAGGAGCCAGGTCATCTTTCCAACATGCGAAGATTGTCCTGTTGGGCTTCCATTGTCTTGTGTTTATAAACCTGGGAGACTCTTGAGGCCTTTTCAAGATACGGAAGGGGAAACTGAGGTTGAAGGAGGCAAGTGATTTGTTCCAAATCACATACCAATTACTGGTAAAGTTAGGAAGAAGTCCTGACTTTGGGACTCCACGCGGGGCATGAGGGATTGTGGGAAGTGAGAACCAGCCTGGGCTGTAGCCTGCTTCTACCATTTATTACCTGCCTGTGACCGTGGGCAAACACTCTGATATTTGAACCTCCATTTTCTTAGCTGTAAAATGGACTTAGTTATATCTCCCTTGAAGGAGTGGTAGAAGATGAGGAGGACAAGTTGCCTAGCACAGTGCTTGGGATAAAATAAGTTCCCTTGGGCCTCCTCCCTCTCTTTCCTTCCTAGAATAAACAGGGGCTTTGGAATCAGACAGTCCTGGGTTCAAATCCTGTGTGAACTTGGGGCAAGTATTAACTTTCCTGGGCCTTAGTTTTTATTTTATTTTATTTTATTTGTAAAATGGCAATGAGAATGACAGTGTGGAGGGGTCTTTGAGGAATTCATAGGAGGCCCTTCTAGACAAAGCTTGCCTCATTCCCTCCACCCTCCACCAGGACTCCATCCCTAGCCTCCGGGGCTAGGGTTCCTGGTCCCAAGGTTCGTGGTCCCAAACTAAGGTGGCAGGAGAGTGTGCATAAGCCTCTGCCTCCTCCTCTCAGAACAGCCAAGCAGCCAGTGTTTCGGCAGACATGGGGTTCAGCCAGCAGAGCTGATGGCTCTGGGGACAGCCATCCTCCTTCCCAGTCCTCAGGCCACTTCAGGACACGATCCCCAGGGGCGGCATCACACCCAGAGAGGGTCACTGCAGCAGCTTGCAGAGTGGGCGTAGGAGAGCAGGACACGTAAATCACCCCGGGAGACAGCCCCTTGGCACCCGTTCCCGCTCAGGAGTAAACATTACGTTATTCAGAGAGACACTTGGGTTTCAAACCACTTCATATTTAGTCAGCAATCATGCTCCCTTCCAAAAGCCATTCCAGGAAAAACATCAGTTTAATTTTTGACAAGAAACAAAGCTTTCTGAAAACTTGCGCACACAGCCCAGGCCTCGAGGGACAGGCTCACGGCCCTGTTTTGCGCCAGAGATGGCGCCAACCTAGGACACTGTGGCCGAGACACTGCACATCTGTCTAGTGTTTCAGTTTCCCCTTCTCATATGCCCACAGCTCCTCAGTTGTCCAGAGAAGCGGTGGTGGGAAGTGCAGGAACAGAGGGGCTGTGGAGACAGACAGACCTGCGCAGGGTGATCAGGTCGGCAGGGGAGAGCGGGACTCCGCCTCTTCCTTCTGCCAAAGGTGTGTCCTTCAGCAGGACATGCAACCTCGGCCCTCCCCTCTGCCCCCGCCCCCCGCCCCATATTCTTTGCTGTCGAATAGGAACAGCTACACCCACCTGAAGGTGTGCAGAGGTTTAAAGCAAACATACCAAGGTCTTAGGTTAAACCACATGAAATTGTCCCTTTTCGAGGTCACAGACAGTAAAACATTGGCAATTTCATATGCTTCAAGCTACTATGTAAAGTGCCTGGCACATCTGAATAGCCTCAAATTGGGCTAAACATTTACACAGTGAGCCTCAACACTTAGTAAGTATAAGAAGAGGGGGAGTGAGGAGTATGTGAAAAAGATCTAATTCAGAGAGCTTTGTGAGGCCTGGAAATCTGCATGTGAACAGACTTGCAATCCCCACTCTGGGTGATTTTGGTGAGGTGGTGCTCAGGGCTCAGTTGCACTAGGTTTTGTACAAAGGAAATCCTGGAGAGGAGGGAGTGAGCAGAATAAATGGCTATTCCTTCTCCCAACTCTTTGTCTTAGTGTGTGTGTGTGTGTGTGTGTGTGTGTGTGTATGTATAAGACAGTAGAGACAGATAGAAATCTATACTAATAAAAGGGTAATATGCTAATTAGACTGGATAGACCTGACATCTTCTGGATGTCCTTCTGGACGTCCTTCCAGAAAAAGCCATGGTGGCAAGGGCTGAGGCAGAGGCAGTTAGGGGCGATCAGGCAGGCAGGAAGAGTGGTTAGGGGTGATCAGGCCGGCAGGGGAGAGCAGTTAGGGGTGATCAGGCAGGCAGGCAGAGGTGGTTAGGGGTGATCAGGCAGGCTGGCAGAGGCGATTAGAGGTGATCAGGCAGGCAGTCAGGCAGGTGAGTGGTTAGGAGCCAGTGGTCCCAGATTGTGAGAGGGATGTCCGACTGCCGGTTTGCGTCCGATCCCTATGGGATCGAGCCTAAACCGGCAGTCGGACATCCCCCGAGGGGTCCTGGATTGGAGAGGATGCAGGCCGGGCTGAAGGACCCCCTCACCCCTGTGCATGAATTTCATGCACCAGGCCTCTAGTATAGATAGAGAGAAAGAGAGACAGAAAATGAGAGAGAGACTGGGAGAGAGAGGCTTAAGAATCCCTTCTGGTTTCACTAGGCTTTGGGCATTTTCTTCCCTTTTGAATGATCTATATCCTAAATCTTTGCACAGTTCTGAGGTGAGGGTTTGGTCAGCATGTGTTTTATACTCGGTCGCTGCTTCTAATATCCTAATATGCAGAACACAATTTCAGCTATTTTCAAAATGTCCTTAAAAGCTGGAGCAAGATGAATTAGCCAGTGGAGAAATGTGGCTATCAGACTTGGAAGCATGTGATGAGCTCTCCTGATCCCACCTCAAGTCTCAGGTGAGGAAGACACCATCCAGGAAGGACCAGGTACCTCCCAAGGTCATGCGATGTGAGTTTAGGCAGAGGTGGAACTTGAGCTCAAGTCCTTGAGGGCTAAACCTTTGCTCGCTTGGAGAGGAGGGAGTGAGTAGAATAAATGACAATTCCTTTTCTCAACCCTTTGTCTTTTTATAGGTTATAACTAACCTTTACTTTTGTCTCTTTATCACTGTTAGGACTTAACCAACATTGGCCAGCAGTTTCTGGGTTGCATCAGTGTGAACCTACAGAACTTTTCTCAACCGTTCCTTCCTGTTACAGTTCATACTGCACACACAGTGGTGCCAGGAAAAACAGTCCTCTTCATTTACCTAGTCATTCATACGCATAAATCAGCTACACTGAGGATATGTGATGAGCACATTAGACATAATTCTTACTGTCATGAACTCTACAGCCTCCCTGTTCCCATTAAGTATAGTTATAAGAGCTATAAGGTACATGCAGTGGAACTTTGAGAATGCATAACAGACAGGCCTGCTCTAGTCGAGCTGGTGGGAGTTGTCTGTTTCTTACTTTATGATGAGAACCTGGTAATGAGTCCAGGCTCCAAAAAATATTTTCAGATTTTGATTAAATCCATACTAGTTACAGACACCATGCTGGTCTCTATACCTTAGATCTAGATCTAGAAGAAAGGGTCATAAGGCCAAAAAGAGTACCAATGCTCAAGCTGCAATGATGTTAGCAAAAGCCCTGCACCTCACTATATTTGAGGGGTCCTCCTACTTCCCATGGGGAGGCATTCCTAGGGTCTCATTTTAACACAAGGGAGTGAGGTCAGAGACTCTACCTGTGTTGCTTGGTCTTGGGCTCTGTTCCTACATCTATGAAATGGAGATAATTAATTATCTTTACCTCCCAGTGGTTATTGTGAGAATTGACTGATATAGCACGTGGAAGTGCCTAGCACCAGCTCTTATTTTGTATGTGAGGAATAATATTCATTCATTTCTCCCAGGAACTATGCTCCACATAGCTTAGGCACAACATGGCAAGGAACACCCGCCAACCCCCTCCTGCCCCCCACACACCTACCACACAATGAGGTCTTCTCAGGATAAGTGTTGGAAAATTCTAAAAGTCCTTAATTTTATGCTTTAAATTTGAACTTTGTTTGGGAGATATTAGGGATACACTAAGGTCTTTGATCTGGGAGTCATGTGACAAAGCTGCTTTCAGGTGATGGATGACTAGGGTAACTGTGGGGGTTGGGGATGGGATGAAGTCTAGAAGCCAAGAGTCTATATAATTTTGGCTATTCCATGAATTTACGTCCAGGGGAACACTCCATTCTAGAATCAGAGCAGGGGAGGCTGGGATGGACAGAAGGAAGGCCCTTAGTGGCTGCCTATGTAATTTGAGCCTAGTTCTCATTTAATTTCTGTGGCCCATCAGCTGCACCCACAGCATCTACCTCAGTGTCCCATGGCTACAATGTTGGCTGGTGGTCACTGCCCCACCCTTTGAAGAAGGCAATGGCTTCAAACACCAAATTTAAATTGCTGCCGTGCAAAATTAAAGTGGCAATCATCCTGCCAATTGCATCATAGTCTCTCTTCATCCCTGAAACTTTTCAGATATCTCTAACTCTCCCAGCAACGCTTAAAAATGAGTATTGTTAGCTGTAATTTATAGAAAAGGCACCTGAAGTTGTGAGGTTCCTTTAAACAACATGCCAATGAAACAGTTTACAAAGCGAAAGAAGTAGGTAATGAACCTAGCCTGCTCACTGTGAAATCTATTGCTTCCTTCTTAACCACCTTTTCCAGATAATCTATTTTTCTAGATGAGTAAAATGAAGCTCAGAAAAAGCTGCGTGTATGGCCCAAAATCATGCAGCTAGTACAACAGCTAAGTAACAGCCAACTTTTAGAGAGTTTTCACTATGGCCCAGGCTACAGTCTAACATACACTAATGCATTTAATCTATATAACAGCTTGCCCTATGTCACAAGTAAGTGCCAGAACTGGTATTTATCAACAGATCTACCTACCTTCAAATATTTCAATGAACAAATTCTGCTTTAAGGAGACTGGAGGATTGATATAAATCTTGAGTCTTCAATGGAGGAAAGGCTATGTCGGTTATGAAAACACCTAATCAGAACTTATGGGATGAAGCTGCTATGCCACCTCTTCCTCTGAGTGCAATTCCTGTCAATTCCTAAGTGACATTTGGATCAGGAATGTCTGGCCTCATCTAAGGGGCATTTGAGTGAAGGGCACCAGTTAGTTGCTATGATCAATGAAGAGATAAAATCCCAAAGACTCCAGGATGGCCGAGATCAGATGAGTGAATGCAGGCTGCCTCTGGGATATTTCTTTCCCAAGGAAATTGATGGAAGATGTGTCAGGCCAAGCTCACTGCATTCCAGCCCAAAGGGTCAGCTGTCCAAAACCTGTGAGTGCCCCACACCCAGAGGTGAGGGGGCTAGGGAAGTGTCCTCACAGTCTCTGACCCCAGCCCTGTAAATACCAAAGACATTCCCGGGAGATGAAAGACAGTTTCACAGGCAGCACCTAAGCCCCTCCAAACTCCAGGCGTGCACTGGTCATCCTGGCTGGCTCTCTCTTTAAGCAGCGTTATAAAATATGGTGATTGCTGTGAAGGGTGGTGGAGGCTAAAAGGCAGCAATTTTATAAAAAACATAGTTTATTTTCTCCATGCAACCTCAGAGTCATTGCATCGTCAAGTTGGAATGAGAATCATAAAATTCATGGACTTGGGTGGGAAGTTTTGGAGTTATACCGAGTGCTTGCACCTCCACAGTCTCCTTTCCTCTCCCAGGTGCCTTGTTTACAAACAAGATGATCAAGTGCAAAAGGATAAATCATTTGTCCTTATGCCTCAGCTGTTAAGTAATGGAGCCAGGTCTGTGTCCAGGGCTAACTCTGGCTCACATTTTTCCTACAATGTGACTTAGAGATTGCTGGGTTCAACCTCTGGCTGCCTCCACCACATATTAGACAGATTCGTGTCCCAACTCTGGTTGAACATTCACTGTGGCGGTTTCCAGGGTGAGACAGCCATCACTTAGGTTTAAAAATAGTAGTTGACCCTATTTTGAGTCCCCCAGTATGCATCAAATCATATACTAAATGCACATGACCTCTAATCCTCAGATCAGTCCTACCTGGTTTAAATTTGTGGGAACTGAGATTCATGGACCACACATGACTTGCCCAAGGTCACACAACCAGTAAGTGATGAAGCAGGAATTCAAACTCAACTCCATCTCACAGTACCACACTTTCTCCTTAGACTGCACAGGAATCATCTCCAGTTTCTGGATTTAGCTGTGTTTCATCATTTGGCTTCTGGGGTCCCTCATCTATTACACATGAATACTATTTAATTCTGAGGGTTGTTTCAAGAATACAGAATATGAAATTAAGGATGTGATATTTCCTCAGAAAAAGGGGTAAAAGTACATGGATAGCATTATTTTTAACAGCCCAACCGATAAAAGTAAAGCCATCCTGCCTTGGCTGGTGTGGCTCAGTTGGTTGGTATGGCCAGTCTTGATATGCCAAGGATGAAGGTTGTGGATTCGATCCCAGGTCAGAGTATATACCTAGGTTGTATGTTCAATCCCCAGTTGGGGCAAGTACAGGAGGCAGACGATCAATATTTATCTTTCTAAAACGAAAATAAAAAATAAAAACTTCGTTCCTTATAAAAAATAAAATTTATTTAAAAAAAGTAAGGCCATCCATAATAAAGACAGAAAACAGTACTAACTTACACATTTACAAGAGGAGAATGGCTAAGTTTTAGTGGAACATCAATTTATTAGAATGTTATTTAAACATTAAAGTTTTTCTTCAAAATTTGCCTATGATCAAATGCTAATTAAAACATGTAAGATATGTCCATTATACCTTAATAAACCTACAAAAAAACAACAACACACACAACACACAAAAACAAAACACACACACACAAACCCAAGCAAGATATAAAATTTTATCTCTAGCATGATCTCAACTCCACAAGAAATAAGAATGGAATAAAATATATCCCAAACACTAATAACAATTATCCCAACAATTATCTTAAGAAGATGGGCTTATGGATTGTGTGTGTGTGTGTGTGTGTGTGTGTGTGTGCTCTTCTTTACATTTTTCTGTTTTCCAAATTTTCTGCAATGATCACAGGTCATTTTGAAAATCAATACAAAAGATGGAGCTCAGAATGGAGCAGAAAGAACTATCCCCAAATAGGGCCACACTGGCCAAAAGATCAATTAACGCCTTTTCAAAACCCCTTTTTACCCCCTGTTGTGCCAAAGTTCCAATTCAGCATCTCTCCTCTGCTCACTCATCTCTTTTGGCACCACTATCTTGATCTTCTGGGTTCAAAGAGGAAGCAAACACAATAGGCTAAAGCCAATCTTTAGGAACTGCCCAGGCTCATGTTGCAAATAGGATGTGCTGATATAGTCTTACAAAAACAACCCAAAAGCCAACAACCTCTTTAGCATCTCACAAAACAAACAGCCTTGATGGGAAAGTTACCTGAAAGGTGATATTTTGGCCTTGCCACCTGCACCTGGAGGGTTAGCTGTCCCAGGCATGCCAGGGCAGGACAGGGTAGGGCAGGTTGCTGGGTGAATGAATTTGGCCCAAGATACCATCTGGTGACCTGGGAACAGCTGAGTTTTAGTGGGACAGCTTCCTAAGTTATGTCTTCTGTGCCTGATAATATTGTTAACTGATGGCCTCTAGAAAAAAAATGTGAACTCCCACTTTCTGGAGGGCATGAGGGGAAAGGTAAGGAAGAGAATGTCTCGGGTTTTTTCAACTACATGTTCAGAGCAGCAGCAGGAAGCTGAGCCCTCTGTGAGCATTGGGGTGTTTATTTCAGAAAATGGCAGAAGCTTAGCCTCCTTCCTGTCTTGCTATTGGAGTGGCCAGTACGGAGGATTTTATTTTTCTCCATTTATACAATGGAACTATGTGAGAAGGAAAGAAATGTAGACCTTAGGGGGTGTATCCCCTTTGTTGTTATGGAGGGGAAGGCACCAAGGTCTTGCCAAGGTCATCCAGGCAGCAAGGCGGGATTAGGACCCAGGGTACCTCACAGCCCTCGTTTGCCCATTATAGCACATGAGGGAAAACTGGTGTCTTTTACCCCATCTTTCCTCCCCATGACACCAATGCCACAGATGTGTGCCAGGTATCTTGCAGAAATTTAGAAGCATTATTCCATTTGTTATGAGCTGAATTATGTTTT
Source organism: Eptesicus fuscus (assembly GCF_027574615.1). Taxonomy (NCBI): domain Eukaryota; kingdom Metazoa; phylum Chordata; class Mammalia; order Chiroptera; family Vespertilionidae; genus Eptesicus; species Eptesicus fuscus. The sequence continues at coordinate 38,532,935 of NC_072481.1, read as the reverse complement.
CCCCAAATTTACATATTGAAATCCTAATCCCCAGCACTTCAGAATGTGACTATGCTTGGAGACAGCACCTTTCAATAGGTAATTAAATTAAAGTGATGTCATTAGGGTGGGCCCTAATCCCATGGGACTGATGTCCTTATAGGAAGAAGAAATCAGGACACAGAGGGAAAACCATGTGAAGACACGGAGGGGAGAGGACAGTAAACTGCAAGTCCAGGAGAGAGGCCTCAGAAGAAACCAACCCTGCTGATACTTTGATCTTGGACTTCTAGGCTTCAGAACTGTGAGAAAATAAATTTCTCTTCTTTAAGCCACCCAGTATATGGTGTTTTGTTATGGCAGCCCAAGCAGACTAATAATACACCATCCTATCTAATAAAGAGGAAATATGCTAATTGACCCTCACACTGTCACAAAGATGGTGGCACCCATAGCCAATAAGGAGGGAATATGCTAATTGACTGCCCCGCCCTCAAAGATGGCTGCGCCCACAGCCACAAGATGGCAGCGCCCAGTCCCCTCAGCCCCGCCTACCTCCTGAGTCCCCCATTCCCCTCAGCCCCCCAGATGCCCAGGGCCGGCCTGAGGCACAGGCAAGCCTGGGATGGCGGCTGCCTAGCCACCCAGGGCCGCCTGAGGCTTGCACTGCTGGCAGTGGCAGCAGCAGAGGTGTGATGGGGTGCCGCCTTCCCCTGATCACCAGGTTGCCCCCGCCCCTGAGGGCTTCCAGACTGTGAGAAGGGGCAGGCCAGGCTGAGGGACCCCCCCCTCCAGTGCATGAATTTTCATGCACTGCGCCTTTAGAGTTAAATATAGCCCTGCCACCCTAACCAGTTTGACTCAGTGGATAGAGCATCAGCCTGTGGACTGAAAGGTCCCAGGTTCGATTCCAGTCAAGGGCATATACCTTGGTTGCAGGCACATCTCCAATAGGAGATGTGCAGGAGGCAGTTGATCGATGTTTCTCTCTCATCAATGTTTCTAACTCTCTATCCTTCTCCCTTCCTCTCTGTAAAAAATCAATAAAAAATATATTTAATAAAAATATAGCCCTGCCACTAGGGAGCATTGGTCCCAAATAACAAATGAGAAAATGCTGGCTCAGAGTGGTGAAATGACTTGTCCAAAATCACAGTCAATAAGAAGACTTGATTAGAAGGCAGTGTCAGTGCAACCTAAGGCTTGACCATAGGTCTTAACAAAAATGGGACCAGTTATGTGAAATTGCATTGCAAACTGTAAGTGGTTGTTGAATGAGCACAGCGTCTTAAGGCATCCCTTCATATCTTTGCTATGGCAAGTGGCAGTCTCCTTAGAGGCAAATCCAGGTTGAGCTTGGTCTTCCAGAGGGGCATATCCTGGGGATGCTTTGGTCTTCAATCCCAGAGGCCCATCTTTGGGCTTGGAGAGGCGTCTCCCCAGTCTGTCTCAGTCACAGAGCACTGTGAGGCAGTAGACTTGGAACCAGGTTTCAGGGGCTCCATTTCTGTCCATCTGCCAAAGGCATGGGGTGACCTTGGATGAAGCCCAAAGCCTGTCTTGGCATTTGAGTCTGACCGTCACACAATCTGGATTGCTCTGCCAATATCTGCTGCCAAATTCTTTGTAGATATTTTAATGTGTAGGCACTTATGTCTTCCTGTAAGCAACCACATCTCATTGCCAATCATAGCAAACTTTTATTCTTTTCCACCTTCTGCCTTCTGCCTTTTGCCTCCTTAGTGCTTGCTCATCTCTTCCTTAGATCTTGGTTTTGCTGTCACTTCCTCAGGGAAGCCTTCCCAGCCTGGAACAGTTTCCCCTTTTATAAGCTAGGTTAGCTCCAAAACAGACGCATAATTCCCTGATGTATTTCTGCCTCGCATATGGTGGGCTCTCAACAAATATTGATGCACAAATTAATAGTCTATTTTATTGCCCTAACCTGTGCTTTCCCTTCACAGCACTTACCATAATTTTAAATTATGCGACTGATTAATGTCTGTCTCCCCCACCCTGGCCACTGAACTACAACTCCATGAGGGTGGGGACTTTGTTTTGCTGACCATTCCATTCTCAGCATCCAGCAGCACCTCAAAGAGGGGAGGATCTTTAAGAATATTAGTTGAATAAAATAAAATTAAAAAGATTAAGAAGTCAGAGAGATTGAATTTATCCAAAAGACATGGTATCCATGAGAATTTCCAGGTCTTAGAGGGGGCTTACTCTACACCATTCATTGCTTTAGTATTCATTCAACAAATGCTTACCCATCCATCTCCTCCTGTGCTAGGCAAATCGTTAAGAAATTGTCTCAGCTTCCATGTGGTCACAGTCTGAAGCGGGAGGCAGGCACTGACATTGGAGGTGATGATTCAATGTGTCTGGCGCTATAACTGGAGGCAGGACCTGGGTTCTGGGCAAGTGCACAGTGGGGTGCAGTTGATACAGGAATCGAAGGGTCAGGGAGGGCAGAGAGGAAGCAGATTTTGAGCTGAAATGCTGAAGCTTCAGTGCACTTAAGAGGAACTGAGGGAAGGGGCATGTGCTTGGCAAAGGCCTAGACTATAAGAGAACATGACCGGCCTGGGGAGGAGCCATTAGGCTGCTTTCAGGGGCTGTGTTGAGGGAGGGGATAGGAGTTGGGAGTGGGGTCAGGTGGGAAGGTGGAGTGGGCCTCTAAGGGCCCTGCATGCATGCTCTCTGGAGACCTTTGTAAAAGGAGGAGGAGAGCCGTCCAGCTGGGACTCAGCTTTTGTCCCCAATCTGGGCCCAGCTCTCTTTGATCCCAGCGAGGCCATTGTTTCCCCAGCACTGGCCTCTCTGCTTCACAGGGGAAAATGTGGGCTTTGTTCTCCTGAGACTTTCTATCCCAGTCCTGCCCTGGTGGGGACAAGCTGGGAGGGGCTCCCTGGGAGGACCCAGTCCCTGGCAGCTGAGGGACAAGGGCCGCCCCTGTCTGCTGTCCTCCGCCTTGCGCCTTGCGTGGGTTGCACAAAGCTCTCAGCATCCTCGCCCTCCCTACAAATCATGCTGTGTTGGGGGTGGAGAGGAAATTCTGGGCAAATAGTTTCAGCTTCTTTATTTTAAAAAATTGCCTTTGTTAACATTTTTAGCCTGATCTTTAAATATAAATCAAATGTACGAGGCCTGGAGAAAACCTGGTTTTGAATCTTAGCTCAGACATTCACTGTCTGTGTCAGCCTGGGTAAGCCTGAGTCTCAGTTGCCTCTTTGCAAAATCAGGAAAATGATACTATTTACCCTACAGCATTGCCATGAGGTTTTATTCATTCACTGAATAGATATCTGTAAAACACCCACTATGTGCCAGGCACTATGGTAGGTGCTAAATAAACACTGGAGAATGAGATAGACTTGATCTTGCTCAAATTGAAGCTTACCAGGGAAGAAAGACAAGCAACACATACTGAATCCTGCAAGAAGAAATGCACATTGCTAAAGAACTTCACTGAGTCTTTGGGCGGGGGGCGGGGGGGGGGGTGTTAGGAGAGAGACCCACAGAAAAGTGATGCTTTTGCTGAAATTTGACATTCATCAAAAGAGCCTGGGACCAGGAGATGGTGGGCCAGCGTTAGTTCCCGCCCCCTCTGCTTTGGATCGGACTCCTCACCAACACCTGCTGGGTTTGAGTTGGTTTACCAAACTCCCCTTCCCACCGGGGAGTTTAGCTGAAAAGGAGTGGACGCTGGGAACTGCTTCCAGGAGCCAGGAAATTGATGAAGACATAGACAAGGGAATGAACACAGGGCCAGCTGTGACATTTTCTGTGTGCTGCATAGAAGTGCTGGGGCTGTGCTCCTCAGAGCTGAACTCTTGGCCCAGCTCACCAGGCAGGAGAAGGGGGAGGAGCGCGCAGACTGCAGCGCTTTGTAAGGGAAAACAACTGGGCCTGTAACTTGATCCAGGCGGGAGGGGAGGCTGCCAGAGCTGTGAGGGTAAAGAATAGCTTTTCTGAGGAGTGTCAGGGGGAGGAGGCAGCCTCCATCCCTCAAGAGAGGGGCTGGCAGAGCACAGCTAACTCTTCGGAGTCACGGACAGTGGGCAGCGGGCGGTGCTGCTTTGGGCATCCTTGGGCTGCTGTGCACACCTGTATGGGGCATCTTTATAGGCCAGGAACACTCACAGAAAGTATGAGTTAGTCCTTGCAGCAACCCTACTGGTGGGGAGTACTTCTGCTATTTTACAGATGAGAAAGCTGAGGCTCAGAGATGTGAAGTAACTTGCCTGAGGCTACACAGCCAGTAAGTGATAAAGGTGAGATTTATATTCAGTTCTGTGTGTCTTTAAATCTACATTTCTTCCACTCTGTAGTGCTGCCAGTTAAATTTTTGGACAGTATTTCCTCCTGAATTTTTTACCTATAATTGTGATAGGAATATTCCCTTTTATATAACATGTTTTACAAAGCACTGTTGCAAATGCCTAGTCACAGGGTCTTCATAGTGGCTCCCCTGTGAGGTGAAGGGCTATTAGTTTCATATTGGAGATGAGGAACTAGAAGCTCAGCCAGGCAGCGGATCCCCACCAGGCAGTGTCACACAGCAAGGAGGTCCAGGGCTGGTAGATGCCAAATCCCATGTACTTACACCATTGTCTAGAGACCCAGGTGGGCTCCTCACATCTCCACGGATATCCAGACCCATCTCCTGATCCTTCACATGAAAAGCCCAAGCACAAACAGTTTGTTTTCCTAACAAGCTCAGAGCCTTCACTTTGTTTCTAACTCTTGATAAAGCCAGCAGCCAAAAACCCCTTTCCTGGGCCCCTCCTTCTGAGAAAGGGATGGTTGACCACGTGTGTTTTTCACTGGGGCTCCCACAAAGAATGTTGCACATAATATGAAACATGTGTCATTGGTGTTTGCTAGAATGCCCCACCCCTGCCCTTCCCTGCACAGCTGGGAGCCCCTTCTGCAGGGCCCTGTAGAAGGGATGGGGCCATGTAGCCCTAGAACTGCCCCCTCCTGCAGGCAGTCAGGTCCTGAGCTCCCTGAGCGAGATCTCTTGTCTGACTCACTGGAGACCCTGCCCCATCATGTTCCACTCGTGACGATGAACGGTGGAGCTGGGACTCATGCTCAGATATGTTTGAGATCAGCTGGAAACATACATAGCATGTGCTCAATCTGTATCTGTGAGATCAATTAGAATGAACAAGGGATGAACCCTTCTGCCTTCCCTCCCCAGATGCAGTTAGGTGTGCTGTGACGGTTGTTGGAGGAAAGAATAAGTACATTGTGATGGGGACCTCCACATTGGCCGGTCACTGAACTCTGAAGCTAAAGGAAGAATATTGCTATTTCGCCCTTTCCCCTCTTAGAAGACAGGGTGGTCTGGAGCCCGGGCTCTTGAACTTGAGTGTGCTGTAGAGTCACCTGGAGGGCTTGTTAAAGCACAGGTTGCTGCCCCACCCCCATTGCTTCTGATTCCATTGGTGACTGGTGGGTACACAGAATTTTCATTTTGAACAAGTTTCCAGTTGACATGATGCTACTTGTTTAGGGCAACTCTTTGAGAATTATGGAAGGAAGGAAAGAAGGATGGATGTGTGAGTGAGTTTGGGAGAAGGGAGGGTAGGAAATGTGATTATACTGTGCTCATAATCATCTTCCTAAAACTCAGACTTGGACACATGACTAACATGCTCAACTGTCTCCATGGCTTCCCATGGCCTGCAGGATCAGGGCTCAATTGTATTACATACAAGGCCATTCCTAGTTGGGCTCTGCCTTCATCTCAAGCTTAGTTGCCTCCATTCACCTCTTCAACTGCCACCTCCTCTGAGAAGCCTTCCCTGACTCTCCCAAATGAAGTTTTGACTTCCTTCCCTGTACTTCTGCAGTAATGGGGTTGCATCTCTACCCATGGCTTCATCCTCTTACACTGCAGTGATCCCTTGCTTCCTCTAGCCTGGATCTTCTTGAAAGCAAGGACAATCTTATTTATCATTCTATTCTGGGACCTAGTCCAGTGCCTGGCACAGAGTAGGCAATGGATAAATGTTTGTGGGCTGAATGGATCAATGATGACGTTGGTTGTGCATCTGTATGAGTTCAGTACAATCAGTGGAGAGTAAGGTAATTCATGGTAGGTCATTCATGCACTTGCCCTGGGTAGACACTATGCTAGGGGCTGAGACTATAACTCTGAAGAATGGGAGACATAACTCTGGCTCTCATAGTTTATTGTCAGAGGGGGGAAAGGCACACATTAGTTAATTTTAGCCTTGGTAAGAGGAATAATGGGGGAACCAGGGTGCAAAAGGGACTCATACCTCATCTGCATGGGGTTGGAGGCAAGAATCAAAAGAAGGCTTCCAAAGAGGTGACATCTAAACGGAGGCCTGAAGGATAAAGGTGGGGAAGCTGAGCAGGGCATGGCACATCCAGGGGACGGAAATCATCATGACACACAACGTAGATGAGTGGCCTTGGCTGGGGCATGAAGGCAAGGCTTGGCTTGGAATGGGCAGAGGAGAGTGCAGAGGGAGGGCCCACTGAGAGTGATAATATAGGAGAAGTGGGAGACCAGATGGCCCTTGTCTGATGAGGCAAGAATACAGCAAAATAGAAAAGAACGGAAGAAAGAGATTGACTGTCTCATGGTGTGGTCCAGTCTGAAGACCTGTTGAGAACATCAGGAGGGACTTCCTGGAAATACGGCTGTCAAGAATGAGGAGGATTAGAAAGTGGAAGGAAGAAGGGAGCGCTTTAAGTGAGGGGAACCTGAAGGAAGGCACAGAGGCAGTGCCCAGCACGCAGCGTGGAGGTGGGGAGGCCTGTCTGGCAGAGGTAAGGAGACAGAAACGACCTTCCTCATCAGGGTTGCCTGTAGTTCAGTCTGCAAAACCCCTGCGAGCTCATGCACACAGTTCAGGCAGCCTGGCAGGGCAGAGATCACCTTCCCATTTTCCAGGGGAGGAAACCAGCACAGGCAGTGATGGGAGTTGCAGGAAGGAGGTCAAGGGGCCACCGGTGTGGTGTTTGTTCTCTTGCGAGGAGTTGGCCTCTCCCCGGCTTTAAGAGCTCTTTGCAGCTGCTTTACGAGGGGTGGACAATGCAGGCCACTCCACTGCAGACATCGTGGTTTCCCTTTCATCGATTCTTTTCCTGTCCCAGTTAGCTCTTTAAAACATGATCAACACTCTTGCCTTCCTTAGGCAATTTGCCTATGACTATCTCTTCTTCCTGGTTCCATTGGTGCCATGGTGGATTCATGGTTGAATAGATCTGGTCATTCCTCTCAGGGCATCCATAGTCTAGGAGGGGAGTGGACATATTGATGAATATCCTACTTCATGATTCCAGAGGGGGCATCAGTTACATAGTATTTTTGGTTTGACATGCATTTCTAGGGATCCAGGTGTGTCCAGGTGTGGGAAAGCAGAGATAAATATCCCAGAACCTCTGTTTCTGAGAAGCCCCAGTTAAGATGGAAGCCTGTGCCAGAACCACAATGCATGGGGGAAGGGGGCAGGGGGGTGGGGGCGGGAAGCCATCCGAGCCTGGCCTGCCTCCCAGCCCCGGGCAGTCACATTCAGGGGTCCTGCCCATGCTCTCTGAGGAAATGAATTTTTGATGTGTTATCTCAGAATCCTTCAGAGACTCTGTGAAACCCACACAACAAGCTCCGTTTATCTATGGAGGGACCTTAGGCCCAGAGACGTGAAGTGACCCACCCAAGACCTCACCACTGGTGAGTGGCACAGCTGAGGGCAAACCCAGAGCTTTGAGCTCATGTTCTTTTCAAGATACCTCGCTGCCTCTACAAACACCAGGGAGAGAGTGACAAGTGCCATGTGCCATGGGCCGTCCACTTTTAGCTCCTTCATTGGACCCAGGCCCAGAAAGTGTCCCATCGTGTCACATCTGTTCAAGGTTGTGGGTGATCTGCGGGCTCAGGCTTAATCCAGTAGGAGGATTTGGTAACACAGGTTGCCTGGCCTCTCAGAGGGAGAGCTGGTTAATCCTCCCCAACCCCTGTTCCAGCTCCATCCCTCAGTCACGCTGCTGGGGATGGGGCTCGGAGCCCCATGTGAAACCTGAATGGCAGCGTTGGCCCTGAAGTTTTCCTTGAAGGTCATTGCAGTGCAGGGGTGTGAGGCAGAGCTGCCTTGTCCCAGGCAGTGAGGCATGCAAAAGCGGGTGGGTGCTCTTTGAAGTGCTGCAAGAAAAGGGAAGGAAAGGGCACCGAGGCTGGCTGAGTTAGCACACTTTGCTGAATGCTTTACATACTAGCACATCTGAGAGGAAGCACACGCTACCAACAGGGTCTAAGGTTTTGCAGCCAGCTTTCAGGCCAGTCTCGACGCTATGGTCACCTCCTTGTCAGGTTTTCTGCTAGAATTGGTTATCTCCTTCAAACCGCACAGGTGAAAGCATCCCTCCCAGCCCCACCCGGAGTCCCATTACTGCTGCTTTGCAGATGAGAGAAAAGTGGTGCAGAGAGGTCAAGCAGGGTCACAGAGTTGGTCATTGGTACAGCAGAGACGTAAATTCAGGTCAAGCCAAGGCATCTCTGACTGAGGACCAAGGCGTTGCTGACTCCAGGACAGCCTGTGGGGAATGAGGGGCACTTCCAGGGAAGTTCTAGGGCCACTGAATCTGGAGGAGGGGCTTGGAATTGGGGGCTGTGCCTATATACATAGTCATGCTTGCTGGGTGCCTAAAATCCAGATGAGAGGGGAGGGGAGGGAAGAGGGTCCCATGCCCTGTGCTGGCTCTGGAAACAGGGTCTCACAGAGAGATGCCAGGATGCATTTCCCACTCTTTCCAGAGGAGCCAGTCAGATCCCAGCTCTGGAGGGCAAAGGCCATCTTGCTGAGAGAATGACCTCTTTCTCTCATGAAGCTGCCCCTTTCAGAACTGTGGCTACCCCAGCCCCAGCCACGGAGCGCAGCTGCACCAAGAAATAAAGGGTTCTCACGGCCAGAGAGACGCTGCCATGCAGTTTAATTTGGCATAATTATACGTTTCCTCAGCATGTTTTATTATGTGCATTCTTTCAGCAAAAAAATGTTTGGGTATAGAAAGTTTTTTTATTATTGACAAAAAATGGTAATTTAACAAAGTTTTGAAACATCCCCTGAAGGCTGGTTCTCCCCCATGCTCACGTGCATCAGTGGTAGGCGCATTCTGGGGCGGCTTTTTCCCTTCCTCTAGTTTATGGTTTGGAGGTTCAGGGAAGCTGAAATGAAATGGGTTGATTCTAGAGGCTGTGGAGGCCAGGAAAGACCAGGTCAATAGGGAAGGGAGGAGGGTGCCTCCTTGACATGGAGATGACATAGCAGCTTGAGCCAAGGCATCTCTGGCCAAGGACCCTGGCACACATGTGGTACCCTGCAGGTCCCAGGAGCACCAGTTTAGGGGTCTGCTCATTCAGAACTCAAATCCTGTCCCTTGTTATCTGTGTGATATGGGACAAATTACCTAGTTTTGCTCCTTAGTCCAGTTTGCTCCCCAAATGGAGGTGCAAAATTCCTAGAAGGACAGTGTCACTATGCTGGGGATGCAAAGCCACCCAGTCCGTAAGCAAGTAATTTCCTGATGAGGCACCTGCTGTTATCAAAACGCTGGCAGTGTGCGAGCGTGTGTGCATGCATGTGCATCTATGCATGTATGTATGTGTGTGTGGACAATCCAGCAACAAGAATAAATATTTATAAATTTTAAGTATACAAGAATACTTAAAACTCAACAATAAGAAAATGGAGAAAAGATCTAAACAGGCACCTCACCAAAGGACATACAAAGAAGGTAAAAAAATCACATGGAAAAAATGATCATTTGTCTTTAGGGAACTAGGTAGTGAAGGAGATAGTCTTATGCTCATGACTGAAGGCTGAATGGGGAACTTTGAAGATGTTTAATGTTTATCTTGGCCTGTTTTGTCTCCGCATTCTCTCCTAGTGCTTACACATTTTCTCACTCTTTTTTTTGTTTTTTTGCCAGTTTAAAGATACTTCAGAGACAAACTGATAGGAAGCCATTTCTCCTATCAAATGGATGTAACACCTTGCTAAAGAGCCGTGGTGTCACGGCCACATAAGAGAACACATTTAAAATCATTTGAGGCGTGCTGATTAGTTTTTTGATATCACACCGAAGACATGACACATGAAAGAAAAAGCTGGTAACTTAGACATTATTAAAATTAAAAACTGCTGCTCTGTGAAGGACACTATTAAGATAGTCCAAAGGGAAGTCACAGAATGGGAGAAAATATTTGCAAAAACATGTCTGATAAAGGACTTGTTTTCAAAACATACAAGAATACTTAAAACTCAACAATAAGAAAATGGAGAAAAGATCTAAACAGGCACCTCACCAAAGGACATACAAAGAAGGTAAAAAAATCACATGGAAAAAATGATCATTTGTCATTAGGGAACTGCAAGTGAAACCAACAATGAGCTGTCACTACACACCTATAAAAGTGACCCAAATTCAAAGCACTGACAACACCAGATGCTGGCGAGGATGGGGAGCAACAGGACTCTCACCCATTGCTGGTGGGAATGCAAATGGCACAGCTACTGTAGAAGACAGTTTGGCAGTTTCTTAGAAATCTAAAAATAGCCTCAGCATCATCCAGCAATTGCAGTCCTAGGTATTTCTCCAACTAATGTCCAAACAAAAACCTAGTGTTTATAGAAACTTTATTCATAATTGCCTTAAATTGGACCCCTCTCCCCACACACCCAAGATGTTCCTCAATAGGTGGATACATTGCGGCACATTATTTCACAGCAGAAAAAGAAAGAGCTATTAAGCCATGAAAAGATATGCATGCATCTTAAATGCCTATTGCTAAGGAAAGGAAGGTTGTCTGAAAACTCTACATATTCCATGATTCCAATTATGTGCCATTCTAGAACAGGTGAACTATAGTGGGGTTAAAAGATCAGTAGTTGCCAGGGGGTTGGGGACATTGTTGAACAGATGAAGCATAGAGGATTTCTTTTTGGGGGTGGTGAAACTATTACTCATAATACTGTAAGTATGGCTACATGACATTATGCATTTATCAAAATATGTAGGACTTTACAGCAGAGTGAACCATCACGTATGCAATTAAAAAATCATTTACGAGATCAGGAATTCCAGGATAGGATGCAGAATATGACAAAACAATCTAATTGTATTACAAATGTATGGGACAACTTTGGTGATGGAGTTGGAGGAAAAAAGGCTTTGACCTACTGTATTTTCCAGTGTATAAGACGACTTTTTAACCCAGGAAAATCTTCTATACGCCCAGTCTCTTATACGCCGGAAAATATGGTAAGTAATTTTGGAAATGAGTGGAATTTATAAAACTAAAGGCAAAAGAAATTATACAACACTGTACTCTAGTTGAAAAATTGTTTCCCAGGGGAATATGGTTAACTATTCTGGTACTGTTATAGAAGTACACTGGAATTGAACAATTGCTGGGGTTCTTGTCCCAGCCTTACAAAGGATTTCAGCAATCTGGAGAAAGGAGCTGATGCATAGATTCAAGAAGGAGTCCAAAGATGAAAGATAATTTTGAAAGGCATTGGGGGTCAGAGGATCTTCAGCTAAAGGAGCTAAAAGACTACCCTTGACTAAGGACCCTGTGCTATTTATTAACACAATTTGTCCTAAGGCAAGGTGGAGATAATACACTTCAAAGAGTAGGGTACAGAAGCATTGTCAGTTTGGGGAATAGCCTATAGCTGTTCAGGTGTTTGGCCAACAGGAGGCAATAAAATGTCCTGAGCTGTCTGGCAGCAAATAATAATATATACAAATCTTTAGGTTTGGGGAAATGTCCTGAAACCATTTTCCAACAGGTAATTACATTTGTGGCTCAGCCCTTGTTGAGCCCACCAAGCTTCACCAACCTTTTGGTGAAACTCTTGTAATTATGACATGCTGGAATTGGTTCCTGGCATCTCACCCTTTTTGATTTTTTAAATTTAACAAAAATGTATGTTTTGAGATTTTTAAATTCAATGGAAAGGACAGACTTCTATCAAGTCCCTTTAAATTGCTATCAGGCATTAAAGGAATTAGCCTGCAGTCAGTTTCTTTCTGGGCCAACAGTTCTTTGAGTCCCAATTTCAATGTCCAATAGTTCCTTATGTGTACATGTCAGCAATTATATTTCAATTCTGGATGGTGGACAAATGGTGGCAATGCAGGTCTGACCCTCTCTGGTTTGGTCCTGGGCAACCTGCTGCAACTCACAGTTGCTGACTGCTAGCATGGCAAGGCGTCTTCACCATCTTCATTTCTTGGGGGGCTCAACAAGGGCAGAGCCACAAATGCAATTACCTGTTGGAAAATGGTTTCAGGACATTTCCCCAAACCTAAAGATTTGTATATATTATTGTTTGCTGCCAGACAGCTCAGGACATTTTATTGCCTCCTGTTGGCCAAACACCTGAACAGCTGTAGGCTATTCCCCAAACTGACAATGCTTCTGTACCCTACCCTTTGAAGTGTATTATCTCCACCTTGCCTTAGGACAAATTATGTTAATAAATAGCACAGGGTCCTTAGTCAAGGGTAGTCTTATAGCTCCTTTAGCTGAAGATCCTCTGACCCCCAATGCCTTTCAAAATTATCTTTCATCTTTGGACTCCTTCTTGAATCTATGCATCAGCTCCTTTCTCCAGATTGCTGAAACCCTTTGTAAGGCTGGGACAAGAACCCCGGCAAACAATAAGTAAATGGATAGTGGGAGCCATCTTTCTGACTACTGGAGTGAGAATGCAGAGTTGAGCCAGAGGAGGAAGGTAGAATGATCCATGTGGGAATGCATTAGAGTTGGAGACATCAGTAGGAACCATGTTTAGCTTAATATAGATACAGATGGTTATATATAGAAGTATTTATATATGTAAAAATACATGGGTTACCCTCGAGTATACACACACATATATATCCTGTTCTGTCAGCGAAGAGAGCCTAAAACAATGATACTCTAGTCACAAGGAGCACACCCAGGACCGTTCAACAATAGAAGGAACCAGCTCTCCTTGGAGGATCTAAGACTGGGCAGGAAGTCTGTGAGATGAGCCGAGAGCCTCTCGTAGTACCAGAAAGTAAGGAAGTGCTCAACAAACAAGACAATGTGGGGAATGCCAAAGGGATGCAGGAACCAATTGAAGGCACTCCCTCTGGCCAAAGCTGGAACAATTTGAGCAACAAAATAAATAAGCTAATACTGGATTATAATACAGAATGTAAAAATAAATATCTATGAGTCCATACTGATATAAACATATGATTAAATAAATAAATCAAGGGGGAGAATATACACATTTTCCATATAGCAGAATTCCAGATATTTTATGTAGATTCTCTGCCTTTCGGGAGGTAAAGCATATTTCCCCACACAGAGATTTCCTTCCAAAGAGTGCTGAATGGAAAAGATAAAAATAAGTAACTTCACGGTGGAGAAATTGAACAAACACTGTGTCAGCCAGATGATCAAGGTCAGCACCAACAATGAGAAGTCAGGCTGGTGATCTATAACTTTGACCTGATGTTATCGAAATGGCCCTTTGCCTCTGTGGTCTTCCTTCCCAAACCCTGGTCTATCTAACCACCAGAAAAACATCAGACAAAGCCTAATTGAGGGACAGTCTACAACAGTGGTTCTCAACCTTCCTAATGCCGCAACCCTTTAATACAGTTCCTCATGTTGTGGTGACCCCCAACCATAAAATTATTTTCGTTGCTACTTCATAACTGTAATTTTGCTACTGTTATGAATCGTAATGTAAATATCTGTGTTTTCCGATGGTCTTAGGCGACCCTGCTAGCGGTTCTCAACCAGTGGGTTGCGACCCACAGGTTGAGAACCGCTGCTGAGGAACTGTATTAAAGGGTCGTGGCATTAGAAAGATTGAGAACCACTGCCCTAGAGAGAAGGAAAGAGAGGGAAAACGGAGGCCTGAGAACTTGATCTGCCCAGTAAAAGGGGACAGGGAGTACGAGGCAGGACTTGAACCCAGGAAGCTAGGCCCCAGAGCCATCTCCAGGTGGCTACTTGCCAGGAACTGTGACGGTGCTCTGTGACCACTCACATCCTCTGCAATGTTTCTAACTCCTGGAATGTGTGGTGTGTGCGTATTTTTTGTAGAAACGAGAAAAGAGCTGACTTTTCTGTCTTGGGTGACTCTGGGCTATCAAAGGCCAGTAAGCGTTTAGGTCAAGTTTTCTTAGGTCTCTGAGTGTCCGGACAAGGGGGTGCGGGTGGGGGCACAGTACTTAGCAGACACTGGACACACTATTATCATTCCTGCTGGTCATCCCTTCCTGCCCTGCCACCTACTCACCCTCACTCCAGTACCCTGGAGGTTCCTTCAAGCTGGCCACTTCCGCAGGGGAAACAGGATGTCTTCTCCAGGCTGAGCCAGGTCTCTGGGGGCTCGAGGTGGGAAGAGGCGGTCTAATTGGTTGACACGGAGCTAGGCACCGGAGAGGAAGTAATGTTTCCGGGAGCTGAGGAAACCGCCATTTCCTCCTGCAGCAGGAAGCGGCCCGGCTATTCTCAGCGCCCCGGGCCATGTGGAGCAGTGGCAATCACAGCCTGGCAGTGTCTCAGGTTTGCCTCCTGCCGTTTAACAGTCTCCCAGTCAAAATAAACTGGCTCCCGAGGTCTCCGGGGCACGGTTAAGGTAATAATTGAGAGAGAGAGAGAAGCCAGAGGCCTGGCTGTGGCACAAAGACGCGGAGAGGCTTTTAAAACATCAGGCTGGTATTGACTACTGGGGCCTCATTAAGGTGGTTTAATTGAAGCATTGCGAAGACAAACAAACCAAGAGATTTAGTTATGGTTTCTCAAACAGCCAGTCTCCACCGCATGAGAATCTGGACTGATGTGGACAGGGGAGAGTGTTGATCCTTGAAGCGTATATGTGATGGATTTTCAACAGGAAACCTCTGTGATTCAGTAGAGAGGAAACTGGAAAATGAATCAGAGAGACCTGGGTTAGAGTTTCAGCTTCGGCAGACAGGCCGCTTTGAGACACTTACAGCACGGCTGACCTCATCTTCTCATGTAGCAGAACCCACCCTGTTCACCTCACAAAGCGACGCTGACATCAACCTTGATTCCGCTTGCTTTTATCTCCTCGTGGTCACTGGTTCCAGAGCCCTGGAGAGTCCCTTCTCAGCCCCTCCTTCGTTCCTTCGATCCTCCCATAAAAGTTTTCGGAGCACCTGCTTAACGTCCAAAAGGGATCTCTTCTTTGGAGATTCCACAGGGAATGACATAGGGTTTATCTTCCTTTGAGAAAGCAGATAACCAACAAGCCGACACACATTACCTGAGATCGTTTTATATTGTGATCTGGGCTGTGGAGGAAAAAAGCATAAGCCAGAGGCCTGACTGTAGCACAAAGATGAGAGAGACTTTTAAGAAAGTGCTTGGGGAGGAGATTGACTCTCCATGATGGGGTCACAGGAGAATGACACCTTGACAATGGGACGGAACCAGCGGGGCAGGTCCCTGAGGGAGTGAGGCCTCTGTTCCCTAATTTTATGTGTGTTTATGGGTGTGTGTGTGTGTGTGTGCAGGGGTGGGGGGGATTCTGGATATGAGAGATGTGCTAGTGAGCCAGATGGCCAAGGTCTCTGCTCTCTTGGAGCTTATATTTTGGAGGGGGAAACAGAAAAATAAACACACAAGTAAATCGAATCAGTTATTGATAAATACTCTGCAGAGAATTAAGACAAAGGTTGGTCACAAAGCAGAATAACTGGTTGTCCAGGCAGAGGAAACAGCAGTGTAGGTGGGCAGAGAGCCCGAGACAGGAAGGGGCTTGCTGGTTAGATGAAGAAAAGGAATAAAATGTTCCTCTGACCCACACCTGACTTCTCCCTGACCCCCCTGGGCATGTTCACTCACAGTGGCTGAGTCCCCACCCCATTTACTTGTTTACTTGAA
Source organism: Eptesicus fuscus (assembly GCF_027574615.1). Classification (NCBI taxonomy): domain Eukaryota; kingdom Metazoa; phylum Chordata; class Mammalia; order Chiroptera; family Vespertilionidae; genus Eptesicus; species Eptesicus fuscus. Next base: position 38,517,010 of record NC_072481.1, on the reverse strand, counting down.
CAAATTCTAGTCTGTTCCAGAGGTCCTCTCTCCAGGGAGCGCTGAGGTTACATAGGCCTGCAGCCTGGGCATTGCTGGGCCACTGCCCCCTACTGGGGTGTCTGGAAATCAGACTGGCTCAGACCGGCTGCTGGACACATCCTCACATTCAGAACTGCCCAGCCCTCCCTGACGGTGGTCTCCCCTGGGACACGGACAGGGTTGCTGGATGTCCAACAACACTGATGTCTAGTGAAAAGCAGCTGACCTGCAGAGAGATGAGTCCCACAGATGGGGCAGCGAGACACCAGGGGGACCCCAGCGAGGCTGCCCTGCCTTTGGGAAGCAGATCATGCATAAGAGAGAAAGAGATCTGGGGCCCGTGTTCAAAAAAGTTTTTTTTACAGTGTGCCTGCTAAATGCTAGATTGATGTGAGGGGCTAGCAATACCAGGGTAAATGAAAGTCTATTCCTTGCCTTCGCCACTCATTGATCTTGGAGTTTAGTGGGCTTTTAATATCAAGGTAGGGCGTCTGGATGTAATTCACAGGGCACCGGGAGGCATTTGAATCGCCCAGGAGGCTTTCTGTGGCAAGTTATAGAGAACCTAAACCACGCTGGCTCGAACAATAAAGCGGGTTTATTGTTCACCATAACTGAGAGGCTAAAGGTGGCTTCAAATGTGGCTCCATCAGGCCTCTGGCTCCAGTCTCCGTGATTCCCTTGGCTCCGTCTCCCCAGCCCCCCTTCATCCCTCCCCGCCTCCTCCAGTGGCCAGCGAGTCCTCATGCTGGTTTCCCTCACAGTCACAGATAGCTGCCAGCAGATGCAGATGCTGTGCTTCTTTTTCACTCATATCCTGGACAGAGAGAGAGTGAGAGCGAGAATGAGAACAGAAAATTACTCCCACAATCGCAAACGGTATTCATTTCTGAGCTTCCAACTAATAGTCTCCTGGCAGACAGTTAGACAGACATAAGCAGAGCAAGGACAATGGGCCAAGTACACACAGAAGGCCACCAGAGGGGAAAGCCCCAGTGCCTAGCAGGGACCAAAACTGGGAAAACCAGGACCTCGCCCCCAAGGTAACCTTTTCTCCCTTAGCATATCACTCGTCATGCGGGTTAGACCCCCCTGATCTTTCATATCACTGGTCATGCAGTTTGGACCCTTCCCTGACCTTTCCTCCCCTGGCTTGTTGCTAATCATGTGGGTTAGACCCCCCTTAGAGGGGGAATAAATAAGGGGGTTGGAGAAGAGCCATGAAGCATTAAGCCCCCAGGACAGTGAGGTTCAGACCCACATCAAATACATCTAGGCCTCAATTGTGTTTCAGCTCCAGGTCCAGAAAAGCAGCAAAACCAGACCTGACCTCAGGACCAGCTGCATGAACTAATGACCCCTGCCCTGGTGTCCAATCAGTGGAGACCACGACCCTGAAAGGACACACCTGGAAAGTGGATGAATAGCTAAGGAAGAACAGAATGCCATTTAATATATAGGAAGGGGACACTGCTGTGTAGTCTTGGCTCCATAGGGGAGATCCCAGGGGAGGATATCAATCATAGAGTATTGATATCCTCCCCTGGGATCTCCCCTAAAAATCCCCACCCTTAAAAGCCCTTGGGATGGAGGACCCAGTGCGCTCTCCCTCCCTGGAGCAGCCAGTGCTTTTCCCCTTCCCCCTTCCTCCCCTTCTTTCTCCCAGGCATGTTACCATTACCCTTCTCTCTCCTAAGCACCAAGGGCCCTTCTTTTGCCTCTGTAATGTTTCCTGAGCCCATTGTTTCTATGGCTCACTTCTACCTCTGTGACTTTCTAAATAAACTTTCTCTGTAGTTTGAGTCTTGGCCCTGAATTCTTTCCTAGCCAGAACTCAAGAACCGAGGTTGCTGAACCAAGATCCGGTCTGATGCCACTGGCCTAATACCTGATGCTGTTCTCGCCACCCGCAACAGTCTCTCCCACACCCTACCTAGTTTCTGCGGCCCAATCTCTGGGACCAAGAGAACGCAATGCTCAGATTACCAATTCCTATAACAGGGCCAATGGGACTTCCGGGATTGGCTAACTATGCTCACTTCTAGAGCAGGGGTGGATGCTACCCAAACCACAGGCTGGTAGGAAGTAGCAACAATGCCTGTTACCATGGGAAGATGTCAAGCGGAAGGTTACTACACGTGATGTACGTTTTTACAGATCCCTCTGGATTGCAAGAGGGAAAAAGAGGAAGCAGGGAGAACCAGTAGGAGCTACTCCAAAGAGGAAAGGTGGTATCTGGGCCCAAGCAGGGGTGGGGGTGGGGGGGCAGAGGAGACAGAGCAAAAAGGACAGATTTGAATCCCTTTTCTGTCACTTAGCAGCTGAGTGACAATGGCACATGCTGTAACTTTCCTCCATCATTTCCCAAATTCATATGGTTATGTAATTCTTAGCTTTATTATTACTCTTAATATATAGTTATAATTTTTCATCTTCAGGATTTCAGAAATCCATGAAATGTGTCTAGCACAGTTTAGGTTCTCCCTGGGTGGCATTATTATTAGTATCCAAACTCCTTACTATGACGTACAAGTCCCTTCATGTTCTGGACTCAAATAACTGGGTGGAGGAGGGAGAGGGAGAGTTTGCTGTGTTCAGCTGATACTCGTGGTCTTCCCATCATATGATGGAACTTCCCAAAGGGAAAATGTCATCCTATATCCCATCATAAAACTTTTTTTTGTCCCCAGGGGTTGGTCCTTAGCCCTATTAGTTAGTGTTCACATCTTAATCAGTACAGGAGGCTGTTGTGTTTTCAGTCCACAAATATCGACAAAACAAGGAGAGTTGGTCAATGCACTTTAATGAGGAATAACCAAGCCAGCTTGCTCAAATTTCCAGAAATGTTCGCCTGAATTGAGTTTCAATGTGGTTTTTGCCATTCCCCGAAGCCAGTGTCCCGAGCCCAGGAAAGCCCCCTGCTTATCACTGTCACTCCAAACTGTTTGCACCAAAATCAATGAATGGGTTGAGTGTTTCCTTGAAAATAAAAATTTTGTACAAGGCAAATAGAGTCTCAGTATGCAAGGGAGAACTGAATTTCCAGCAGAAAGTGAGTCCTGTAGGCTGTAGACTTTGGGGGACTAAGGCAATGGATTGGGTGGAGGGGTACAGCACTCCCTGCTTTTAGGTAGATTTCAGCTGGGATGGTGCCAAGGTATGAGTTTGGGGATTAGACTGACCTGGGTTTTAATCTCATCTCTGTCATTCATTGGCTGTGAGATTGTTCATTCATTCAAAACAGGCCAGATACTGGGAATAAAAACTACAAAACATACTTCTAAGATATGACTATTTGAAAATGGAAACAGAGAAGTAGTAATCAACATAGAGTATGACAATCGGGAAAAATGGCAGTAGGAGGTTATGAAAGTGCAGAGATGGGGCACAACATCCAGTTTTACTGTGGCATTGGGATGGGGGGTAGTCATGGAGGGCTTCCTGAAAAAAGCATAGGACCACAGAGCACTGGAAGAAGGAGGCATTGACCTGGAGAAGGAGAGAGCCTTCAGCCCCAGAGACTGTGGCCCAGGCAAAAGGAAGTGACTCAAAATTCTGGAGGCAAAAGTGAGCTGATGTGTGATGGGACAGTGGGGGCAAGTGAGGCTAATAGAGGTAAACAGAAGTCAAATAACGAAGGACTGTGAGCCAGTTTTTACTATCTCTGGGTTAGGAGTTAGGAGGCTGGGAAAGTAACCCAAATTCTGCTATGAATTCACTGTGAGCCACTGGGCAGGCTCACACTCACTTGCTCATCTATCAAGTGAGAGGGTCAAGGCATGGACTGAAGGAGAATGAGACAGCAAGCAGGGACAGAATGCTGAGGTCATCACATTGTCAAGGCCAGAGGTGATGGCAGCTGGGATGGAGGCCGGGGAGCTGAAGGGAAAGACTAATCCATGGCATTGAGGGACATTTGGAATGTGGTTACTTGATCTCAGAGAAAGAATGAAATGTGATGTGTTAGACACTCTAATTGCTTCATTCTATTTCTTATGACATCCCTGTGAAGTAGGTATGGTTTCCAGTGGTCAAGCAACTTGTCCACAATTAGGAAGAGGCACAATTCAAACCCAGGTCTGTCTGTCCCCAAGCAGCTTGTTTTTCACTACAAGACCATGCTGCTTTCCTAAATTAAACATAAGGATTCATTGCTTATCATATTTAAATGAAGGACCATGGAAGTTATACTAATTCGGAAAGATTTAAGTCAACTGATGTAATGCAGACTGAAGAAAGTTGATGGTTGAGATCCTTTTTCTTTTAATTTATTTTTATTGATTTCAGAGAGGAAAGGAGAGGGATAGATAGATAGAAACATCAATGATGAGAGAGAATCACTGATCATCTGCCTCCTACACGCCCCCCATCAGGGGTCAAGCCCGCAACCCGGGCATGTGCCCCGACCTGTAATTGAACTGTGACCTCCTGGTTCATAGGTCGACACTCAACCACTGAGCCATGCTGGCTGGGCTGATTTGCCCTTCTTTATGCCAAGTGTTGTCACTTCTGTGTCCTGTGAAATCATTCTTTCTGTTTGTGTCCCCTCTTCCCTATGGAGCCAAGACTACACAGCAGTGTCCCCTTCCTATATATTAAATGGCATTCTGTTCTTCCTTAGCTATTGTTCTCCTGGCTCTTTTGCACAAATTACATATTCCTCCTAGCCTGGCTTTAATCATCACAACCTTGAATCCTCATCAAACTCTCTGCCCTATCGCAAACCAGTGCTTAGGGGACACTCTTATCCCCAGAAGAAATGGTATAATTTTCATAAACATGGGTCATTCCCCCATTGCATCAATGTCAAATATGAAACCACCACTTAACAAGATGTACCAGAAATGAAGAATGTCTGAACAAAGACTGTGGACAGTAGTTCATTGTTGTTGGTTTTTTTTCTCGTTTTTTTTTCTTTTTCTTTTTGTAGTTCTGTGAAATGGCTCTCCCAAAATATTCCTGGTGCTTTATTTACTTCAGCTTTGGGTTTATTTTGGGAAAACTTTCCTGAACCTGACTCTTAGGATGTGATTCTTATCCTGGTCACATCCTGGGGAGTTGTTTTGTGACTTGTTTGAATGGGCTCTGGTTTTTCCAGAGAGCCCCTGGCACTGAGGAAGAGGCAGGGATGGAGGATGTCAGCCCCCGTCGCAGTACAAAGACAGAGATGACAAACCGTGAGCTTGGGTGGAAGTACCGGTCTCCCCGCAAAGGAAGGTCCGTGTCTCCTGGGCTCACACGCTCCAGACAATGGCAGAAGCGAACCCAGCTCAGACTTTATCTATTCCAGGGACTGATGTGTCTCAGGGTTTCCAGCATCTGAGTGATGTGTGAATATTAGGAATTCAGACACTGGATGATTAAAGCCGCCAGTGCTGGGAATTTTCTCATTTCAGGAAATTTTGATGTGAGGCGTGCTGGAACCTCACCAGCAGGCGGACAAGAAGGGGAGGCAGTCCAGACGGGATGGGAACAGGACTGTGAGAACTGACCTGAAGGCAGTGCAAGGACTTAGTTTTCCTAGTAGACAGTTCTGTGTGGGAATCCTGCTTCAGTCTCAGTTTCTTCACTGGCAAAATGGGGATGATAATATCTGAGTTGCAAGGGTGCTATGAGAATTAAATTTGATAATATCATGCCTGACACACAGTCAGGACTTGGGACCTGTGAGTTCATGTGTCAACAGGCGTGAGGTGCACTGAAGTATCACCCAGGTCAGGTTGGTCTAGTTTGAGGACAGATGGTGGTCTGTGGTCCATGTAAGCCAGATTCAAGGGATTGGGCCTGACTCTTAGAAGTAAAGGAAAAATTACAGATATCTGACCAGGGAGACCCCAGATTTCAGAAACAACCCAGGTAGGTTGTGGAGGTCAGAAGTGGTCTGGGCTTAGGGTGGGTCTTTAATCTGAATTTTGATTCATGAGGAAGCTCATATAAATCCAAGTGTATTCCAAACAGGATGGTATAGAGCCGTGGTCGGCAAACTGTGGCTCGCGAGCCACATGCGGCTCTTTGGCCCCTTGAGTGTGGCTCTTCCACAAAATACCACGGCCTGGGCGAGTCTATTTTGAAGAAGTGGTGTTAGAAGAAGTTTAAGTTTAACAAATTTGGCTCTCAAAAGAAATTTCAATCGTTGCACTGTTGATATTTGGCTCTGTTGACCAATGAGTTTGCCGACCATTGGTATAGAGCAGCAGTTTTCAAAGTGTGGCCCAAGGACCCTGGAGGAACCTGAGACACTTTTAGGGGTTCCTAGGATCACAATTATTTTCATGTTATGTCTAAGATATTATTTGCTCTTTCATTGAGTTGGTGTTTGAATTGATGATGCAAACGCAACAGAGGGTAAAATTGCTGTGCTTTGGTATGAAACAAGGTGGTGGTACCAAACCATAGTAGTGATCATTACAGGATTCACCACCACACATGTACAGTAAGCGCAAAACAAAAACCAAACCAAAACAAAATAAAAAGACCAGTTTCATTTAAGAATGTCCTGATGAAGCAGTAAAAATAAACAAATTTATTAAATTTCAACCCTGGGTACTGATCTTTTTAATTTGGGTGTGATGAAATTGCACACAAGCATTTCTGCTGGAGACCAAGGTACAGAGACAGGCTTGAGGACAGACAGCGCTGGCGCAGTTGTGTGAGCTGGGAGATGCACATTTTTTCATGGAACACCATTTTCCCTAGAAAGGATGACTGATACACACACTATGGCTCTTCAGACGTGGGTAGTTGGCAGATATTTTTCTCTCCCAAATGATGAAGTTAGGGCTGTTACTTTAAGGAAACAAGTGACGGTATTTGCTGCCAATGATGAAAACTTGATTTCAAACCAAAAAATGAGAATTTTGGAAAGCTTGTATCCTGCATGATGAGCTGTCAGATTCCTCTCGTCTTTAAGAAACCAAACACCACTTGTCAAGTTTGGGTGCAGTAGTCAGACATTATAAGGATCTCAACCACATGAAACAATGCCCTTCTTACTAATCGATATAGAAATTTTTTAAAATTTAAAAGTATGTTATTTAGAGGAACATGTAGTGATTTATTATTATTATTTTAAAGGAATTATTTATTTAATGTTTAGAGACGTTCTCAATTTTAAGCTCTAATACAGTAACTCTCACGACATGGCCTACATAAATAAAACTCTGCAGGGTCTTCAGTCATTTTCAAGAGGGTAAGAAAGCTTCAGCTCAAAACTTGGTTCTGCTCTCCTCGGCAAATTACTCAACTTCTCTGTGCCTCATTCTCCTCCCCACTATGGAGATAATTGTAACCTACCTCATAAAGGTAGGTTGTGAGGATTAAAGGAAGCTTAACGTATGTAAAGTTACTAAAACCGATTCTGTCACAAAACAAGTGCTATAGAAGTATTTTAATAATAGTCACTGTAACGGGCTGTAATAGTGTGGTGGTCTATGTCCCCACCAGGCTCTGAGGCCCTTCAGCATTTGTCTCTGATTCATTCATCTCCATAGCCCAGCACAAAGCTTAGAACCCACCAGGTGGTCATAATATTTGGAGAGTGAATGAATGAGAAGCTGGGAGAAGGCAGGGCAGATCCCAGCTGTATTCCCTATAGGTGACCAAATTCATGAACCAGGAAGCTCAAGGCCAAAGTGGTAAGAGTGAGACTTTAAACAGGAGGAGGAGCCATGAACCAGACCTGGATTGAGGTGGGAGCAGGTGGGGGTGAGAGAGGAGGGTCCCAGATGTTTCCAGGCATTTTAAGTGGGCAGCTTTCCATGAGCTGCTGTGTGGTGCAGGCCAGTCAGTGTACCAGGCTCTATGAAGAGACAGGGTGGAGACCGGCCCCACCTACTGGTGGGGCTGGGTAACACAACCTGCCTGACTCAAACAGGATTGCAAGCCAGACTTGCTAACAATGGAGATTTCTGATTCTGTTGCTTGGATGGGGTGGGGAGACGGGAGCAGAAAGGATTAAGGATAAGAGCATCAGATATGGGTTTCTCCTAATTTTTGGACCCTGAGTTTTACACAATTCAGTGCATGCTTGACCTTTTTGTCTTTGTCAATTGTTATTCTGAGTTATTTTTGGACATCCAGGAAGGAAGGGAAAATGTCATTCGGTGTCTACTCTGTGCCAGGTGCTTTATTTGTGCTTCCCTGTTTAATCCTCAGAACTGCCTTGTGAAGAATATGCCAGTATCCCCATTTTGGATATGGGAAAACTGAGGCTCGGGGAGTGTAAGTCATGTCTCTATGCTCACATGGCTAATCAGAGGCCTAGCTGGGATTTGAAGCCAAGTATATGTGAATGCCAAGTCCATACCCTTTTAAATAACAAATTTCGTATTTTTTTATTACACAAGTAATGCATTTTTTTTTGTCTAAAAAGGAGAACATACTGATAACAAGTCAAAAATAAAAATTACCCATAAATTGTACCATTCAAATGTAAGAACTATTGTCACATTGGTAAGTCTGTGGATTTTTTTCCATATGTATATTTGTAACCTTCTCCTTTGCTTAACAATATATTACAAACATCTCTCTCCATCTATAAATGTGTCTCTATATCATTTAAAAAGACCACATGGTATTTCATCATATAAATGTACCATTTATTTAACCAATCTTCTGTTAAATATTTAGCTTATATTTAACTTTCCACTAGTATTAAAAAAAATGTTGCAAGAAATATCCTTGCAGCTTAATCTTTGTGTACATATTTACTTCCTTGGGATACATTCCTAGAAATGAAATTGATTATTTACAGTGCATTTGAGTTTTAAAGACATTTCAATATCCTATACTGCCAGTTTATTCCCTAGGGAAGTTACCAACATTTTATTTCCCACCAGCAGGGTGGACGATCCTGTTTCCCTGCTCCTTCAACAAGGGACTCTAAGAAGATCTCTTCCATTTGGATAGCCCAATGCAAAACACCTGCTTTAGTAAACCCATATTCTTTCAATTCCACTTTCTTGCTTCTTGATCCAGTTCTAGTAATGTTCTGTACTAGGATACAGAAAATTTGAATATGTTATTTACCCAAGGAGACAATCTCTATTTCCTGCCTGAGCTGGGTGGGGTAGCAGTGGCCAGGGAGCCAGGTGGGAGGGAGGGTATGAGTCTCAGTTTGGTTAGGCAATGGAACAGGTTGGATGGAGAGGAATGGGGTGCTGGTAATTATTTCACACACAGGATATTGATCAGTGTTTAGAGGATGGCCCAACTGCACAGGGGGAAGGAAGGGTGAGTGCTGCCAGGGGTGCTTGCCCCCGCCCCCCGCACTCCCCCCCCCCCCACCGTAACTGTGGCGGGCAGTCCAGATAGAGAGCAGGTGCCAATAAGTGCACCAGGGCAGGTGAGGTCTATGGGAAGAGGGATGGGCAGGCATCTCGATAAGGGGCAGACAGCAGGGAGTACAGACATGCACCCCTGTGGGCAGCAGATTCAAGAGGATCAGGAAGTAGTGGGATTTCAAATGTAGGGAAGAGTGCTTTAGGCAGTTGAATATCCTACCCAATCATCCCAAGTGGCCACCGAAGGGTCTGTCTCACAACGTGACATTCACTCCTTTGGTGAATTCTTCATAATCCTGCGGGCTTTTAGGCTTCACCATCTACTTTGGGAGGTTTCTGGCAGCATATCTGTGACTCAGGGGTAGATTCTGCTCCTGAAATGGAAGGATGTCTCAGAAGCCAGATTGTCCATGTAACTTTCTAAATCAAGATTACAGGGATGGAATGCTCCCTTTGGCATCATGTGCGTATGCTTTCCCTGCAAGCAGACCTATTGGGAAGGCTGTGTGGTAAGCACGACATAGGAACGAGGAGAAATAGATACATAAAGTGTTGAATAGCGTCTTTGTAAGGCTTCTGAATTATTTGTCACGTAGCAGGGGCAGTCCTGCCAATGGGGCTGTAATATTACAAGTTCTTTGACTATGTCTTCGGGCACTGTCCTTAGGTTTGACTTTGTGACCTTCTCTTTTTCCATTGAAACGGTTGGCCAGCTGTGCTGTGGTGTGACTCATCTTTTTTAGGAAGCCACGGGGGTTTTCAGCCTCTCCTGCCTGTGGGATCTTGGAAAGCTATTTCACCCCTCAGAGCTTCAGGAAGTTGCTGAGACGATTCAGAGAGAATAGTTGGGCTCCAGTTTATTTATTTATATGTTTGTTTATTTTTAAATATATATTTTTTATTGATTTCAGAGAGGAAGGGAGAGGGAGATAAAAACATCAATGATGAGAGAGAATCATTGATTGGCTGCCTCCTGTACACCCCCCAGTGGGAATGGAGCCTGCAACCCAGGCATGTGCTCTGACTGGGAATCAAATGAACCATGATCTCCTGGCCCATAGGTTGACAATCAACCACTGAGCCATGACGTTCAGGCTGTTCTGGTTTTCATGGATGAAGAATCTGCCACCCAGGGAAGGCATAACTTCTCTGGTTCTCTACTTGCTTGCTATCTATGTAGCAGACTCCTATCTGTCTAACTTCAAAGGACGCTCAGAACGTTCCATGACTTGCTAAAGATCTCACAGCCTATGGCAAGGAACTAAACCTGGACCTTCTGGCTCCATAGTCTGTGCTCTTTCTATTATGCACACACCGCCTCCCCAACACCCTAATTTCAGCTGCCTGCCAGAGAAGGTGCCTTTCATAAAGGGGCCCAAGTTAGCAGAAATATCATTGAGTGGACAAGACAAGTGCCTGCTTGTCCTCGGGGTAGTTCTGACCTTTGCCCTGTGCTTCCACTGCTGGGCTATTTTGAGTCTGGGGGTGTGAGGATTGTCTGTGGTGGGAAGCACTGCTGCTACTGCTTCATTCGACCAAGAACCATGGAAGGGAGAGCTCTGGAATTGCGACCTGCCGAGGGCATGAGAGCCTCCTGGCTTTCTGGACAGCAGAGGATCCCACATTCATGGGAGAAAACAGAGAAGTGGAAATCTTTCCATGAGGCATTCTGGAATGAAGGCAAGTGGGAACAGAAGCCAGCCTGCGCTCCAGAAGACCTCACTGCTGTGGAACACGGAAGAGGAAGTGGGCGTCAGAGGCCGGGCACTGGGGAGTGAGACAGGGGTGGGCTTGGTGCTAGGGTGGCCTCCGTGGGGAGTCAAGTTCCTGTACAAGCGGACGTTCACTTGGCCTCAGGATCTCTGGGGACTGTCTGGGTGTGAGGGTTCAGGCTAGAAAAACATCTCGTTGGCTGAGAGCTCCCAGTGGCTACTAGCTATTTTCCACATCTTCCACCAGGGCAGGCTGTGAGTTCAAGGACTGCAGCCCGGCCGACAGTGACGGTGGAGGGAGTCCCAGATGCCTCATCCCCAAGGTCTGTGAACTTCAGCAAGGTCCAGGCCTGTGGAGGTTCAGCAGCTGGAAACACAGTGAAATCACTTAATTTTTTTCCTCACAGAAAGAAGAGAAGTTAAAGAAGCAGGATTAGATTCCAATCAGGAGCACTTTGTCTCTGATATTAATTAATTATCAATCGATACAATCACCATTTATGAAGTGTCCACCATGTATCGGATGTGATTCTTGGTGACAGGGACACAGAAAAAGGAAGACATAGACAGATATCTAAACACATGAGTAGGCAGCCCTGGTCCTGCAGGGCCTGTGTCCAGACCAAGGAGCTGGTGGTATAAGAAACCACCAAGGGGTTCCCAGCAGGCAAATGGTAGAGTCTCTGGCCACTTTTGAAGGTGAATTTGAGTGGAACAAGCCTGGGAGCAGGGAGGCCCCAGATTACAGAAACATGCAAGAATTTAAGAATGATACCCAGAGGTCACACTATTATAGGCAAAGTAATTTAGGAAGCACTGACAATCAACTTAAATGAGAACTTGGTTGATTTTTCACTTGACTCTTTATGAAACACATGTACAGCTCTTTTGAGCCTCCTGAAAGGCATCACCAAGGTCTCCCCAGAAGTTCACTAGGAGGGGACTCAAGCTCTATTCCCAGGAAGTTCAGGATGTTTTCCTTTGAAAGTGGGATGGGTGAGTTTTCCTCTCTTGAAGGAGGGGCACCATCCTGCTCCTTCCAAACGTCCCTGAGACTTCTCCTCAGCTGTCCTTACTCTTTTCCTGCTCTGGAAATTGGGTGGCCTCATCAGCATGTAACTCAGGAAGGGTGAGATAGATGATTGTGTGGCCTCCAGGGCATAGCCAAACTGGGAGACATTCAAGCTGGGAGGAGACAGCAGAAACTTGTTAGTTGGGAGGCAATCTCAATATCTGTAGCTGAAGGAAGGGTTTGGAGGGTCAAGGTCATTAGGCAAGGTGAAGATATAAATGGAAAAAGGGCAATGGACTCAGAATCTAGGAGGATCAAGAGCAGGTGAAGTGAGGTTGGAGGAAGAGATAAGGACAGAGAGCTGGGACTCAGTACACAGAGGACAAGATTTGTGCCGTGTACCCTCTTTTTGTGGTTCCATGTACTAGATGTTCAGGCATGTGGTTCAGCAGAACTACGCAGAGCATTGAAGCAAAACAAAAATTTGAATAGGAATGTAGGTCTAATAGTGTTTTAGAGAAGGCAGGGCAAAAAAAAAATAATAAAGAAAGAAAAATAAGTGTCTAGCAAAAAGCAGGAAAAAAGGAGGGTTAACACTCACTTGTGTTAATGAACTCGAGTGGCTGAGAATACATGACTTTTAAATAATTTTAAACAATAAACCTCTACTCAGATTACATAGACACAGAAACGGGAGGAACTGTAATGTGCAGGCCTAATATAATAAGACCCAGGAAAAGAGAAGCTGGAGGGGGTTTTGTGAGAATATGTAAATTCAAACCAGCCAGCTTGAAGCCTCTAAAAACTTTGTTTTTTTTCTTGATGTGCAGAAGTTTCCAGCTGAGCGTGTTGATGTGAGCATATTCATAACCCTGCTCTACCTCACTCCATTGGTGCAAGGGTGGGTTTCTAGAAGGGGAGAGATCATTTTGACTACTTGTTCCTAACCTGGATTGGGATGATAGTGTTATGGCCACCTTGATTACTCTCCTTGCCTCTTACTATCACCAGGGCTGATTAAGACCACCTGGAGGCCTCTACTATTTTTAAAGAGGCCACCATGACCCAGCGAAGGTAGCAGAGGTGTTCCTCATGCAAGGACGCTTGGCTGACGGGAACAGGTGCAGCCCATGCTCAGCTGGCTAAACCACATGCTCTGACATAGAGGAAGGGGTGCTTTTCTTTAGTTTACATAAAACATCACACATGCCAGTGGGGGCTTGTCCTGACCTCATGCATGATATTCTCAGCCAATCACATTTGCTGTACATAACAACATATGCTCCCCGATATAGAGTTGAGAAGGAAGGGCAGAAAATTGAACAGACTGACTTGGGCTAGTCTCTCAGTTTATTAAATCTGCTGATGCTTGATCTCATATCTAACGCTCTTTCACTGTGCCTCCCACTAGCACCTTTCCCTCTCCAGACTCCCATCATGGAAATTTCCAGCAAGCACACCTAAGACTCAGAGGGGCTGCCAGAACAGCAATCCTCACTTGGCAGGTAATAGCTTGCCTGGTCCTTCTCGGAAACACAGTACCAGGCTGGGATAGGGTGGTGGTGGTGGTGGGGGTGCGGTTGGTGAGAGCTTGTTTGGGATGTCCTCGCTGAACATCTGACCCAGTGTGTCTGAAATTCTGTCTCAACCCTTGCTTAGCCACTTTAGGCTTTGTCCTTGCAGAGGGGGTGAAGAGGGGCAAAGGAAGGTAGGAGGGCAGGGATTGGGTGGGTTTGCAAAACATTAATAAGTATAATCTGCGCCTTTCTCCTGACCCAGCTTGGGCAGCTGCACTGGTCTGAAATTCCACATTCCATTGTTCTTCTAAGAAAACAAAACTGGCTCTATTTAGCCCTAGGAATTGTCTGTGGAGACTTGTTGAAGAGAATTTGCAAACCAGATGGATTTACTGTTTACTGTGTCTAGTTCAAGAGAAAAGCATTATTTCAGAAGGTCATCGGCCACATGTTCTGAAAAGTTTCCCAACCACTGTTCACATTCCAGTCATTATGCTGGGTTAATGTAGTTTTATCAGTTCTTATTTACCTGTATGTTCACTTCTTGCACCCCAGCCTTAGTAGTCAGCGATTGGGTTTACTATTCAATTCCCTTGTCTAGGAACTATGCTTCTTTATGAATCTATGTGGTTACAATGATGGGGCACTGATGGCCACTGCACAATTACATCTATGCCACTGTCCTAGTCACAGGTAATTATACCAGGAATGTGCATCCCACTCAAGCAAGCTTCTGGGAATTAGAACTGGGATAGTGAGAGAGGTTCAGTCTTTTCTTGGGCTCCTGGCTCTGCATGGTATAATCTTGGAAGGTGCTCCTTCCATGTTTCCTATCACTGGACAGGAGGGCAGATTCAGAAGCTAGAATAAATACAAGAAGAAGAATAAGACACATTTCAAGAGAAGCAGAGATGAAAGCTGGAGATAGAAGCCTGTCTCTGGTTCCAGATCTAGTTGAGATCCGATTATATTCCTTCCTTTGGGCTTCAGGACATTCCCTCATATCCATGTGATAAAATACTTTTTTTTTTTTTTTTGGCACAAATTACCTCCAGTTGGATTTTATTAACTGCAATTAAGAGTCCTTTCTGATACTTTAGCCAAATATTCCTCAAAGTGAAATCCCTGGACCAGCATCATCATCTTCATTGGGTGACTTGTTAGAAATGCAAATTCTCAGGCTTCATCCCAGACCTACTGAATCAGAAAATCTGGGGGTGAGGTCCAGCAGTCTGGATTTTAACAGTCCCTGCAGGTACTGTCAAGTTTGAGAACTACTTACCTAGCCAACTCTTGGTCGTGGGTGGCAAGAGCATGGATGGCTTGACATTGAGTCCTAGATCCATGAACTAGTAATGTGACTCTGGGCAGCTTACCCCACCTCTTGGAGACTCAGTTTTCTCAGTGGTAAAATGGAGGATAGTTACATTTATATTCTATAACAGATGTAAGAAAAGCACACCACTCTCAACCCTTGAAAAGAATCTGTTTTGTTCTTATCTCCATGGACCCTGTTCTGACATAAGAAGAGAAGTAGCATTGAACTTGGTCGTTCACCATGGAGATACAACCTGAGCTTTTAAAGAAAAACCCATTGCCTAAATAGAACAGGTTACTGTTCAGAGCTCATAGTGAATCTGTGCACCTAGATCTTAGTACTGGGGTCAGGATCCCCTAGGCCCGTGGTTGGGAAACTGTGGCTCACGAGCCACATGTGGCTCTTTGGCCCCTTGAGTGTGGCTCTTCCACAAAATACCACGGCCTGGGCGAGTCTATTTTGAAGAAGTGGTATTAGAAGAAGTTTAAGTTTAAAAAATTTGGCTCTCAAAAGAAATTTCAATCGTTGTACTGTTGATATTTGGCTCTGTTGACTAATGAGTTTGCCGACCACTGCCCTAGGCTGTCACTGAGCAGTTGGAAATTAAACCCATTTAATCTGAAACTCATTTTGACCCCTTGGGTTTCACTGACCTGTTTTTCTGCTGGTTTGTCAAACCATACAATATGGATCATCCTAGAATAAAAACAAGGAAATCAATAAGTTTATATTTGAGGAAGGAAAGCACAGGCTTCCATTCATTAATTTATTTATTCATGCATTCATTCACGAACTCATTTATTCACCCATCTAACACTCATGGAGTTATTTCTTGGTCTAGACAACGTGCTAGATGCTAGGGATTTACAGATAAGGCCCTTGTGTCTTCTCCTGCCCCTGTCAATTGTTGACAGATAAGAGTATCCGCATGGAGGTGGGAAATGGATAGGGCACCAGGGAATTAGAGTCAGGAGCTATATCTTGCTGAAACAAAGGGTGGGTGTTAGAAGTACTAAGGCATGAAAGTTAAAGCTGGTAGAGAATGAAAAAGTGAGGAGGCAACATCTGCTTTGGTTTCAACAGCATACTGTTCTGTAATTAACAGCAGCGGATGTTTTGTAAAGACCTCAGAGTTCTTTGGGCCACATTTGAGCCTATCCCAGATGGATGACCCTATAGTAGGTAGATTCATCAGCCAAATACCATTCATGCTGTTCATATACTACAGGGGGTGGGCTGGTTAGCCATCATTAAAAAAGAATTCTGTGTCTGCTACTACTTGACAGCTGAATCAATCCAATTCCAAGTGAACTCCTTCTGGTATCCAGAAAGTCTGGCTATTTTTTGGATGAATCTTCACCCAGTTCTTGGCTTTCATATCACTAGAACTTCCAGTGATAAGTAAGATGGGGCAAAAACATGGAACCTCTTCGCAGACAGCTCTTCAGCAAATACATGCAATTGGATGCTTCCTCAGACACATTCTTTAGGGAAGTCAGGGACTAGTATTTCACACACAGAAGAGCTATGGATGGTCTGGGAGAGAAGATGGCTATTTAGTGCTTGAGTCTTACACCCCGCCTGATACTTGAAGAATGGTTTTTCTGTTTGCGTCAATTTAAAAAAATGGTTTAATGAGAGTCATATTGTGTCTTTTTTAAAATTTTATTCCCAGACTTTAGATATTAAATAAAACCCAAACCAGAAATAATGACTAGCATGTCATATGGGGTTGATGACATCCTCAACCTCATTTGACCCTTGCCACTACCCTAGAGGAGGAGTTAATAGCATTTTGTTCCTACTTAATAGATGACAAGTTGAAGTTCATTTAATCAAAGTTCCTGAGCTTATTTTTAATCCCAGTTCCTTGACTCTAGATGTTATACTCACTCTGCTGCACCAGGCTGTTACTAAGGAAAACCACTGTTGCCAATACATGGGATTACAAAGAACTTGCTGGGAGAACTCAGAAATATGGAAACAAGATTATCCTCTGAGAGTTAAAGTTTAAGATAGGCACAAGAGGATTAGTGAGGAGACAGGATGGCTCCCAGGACTGGGAGAGTCGGCTGATCTTAATCCAACCATAGATTTCAAATATATTTGAAGAAGGAAGGACAGCAGAGTCACAGAGGGAAATGTTGGCACTCTGTCCATGCTGTGTGCTAGGAATCACATGGGGTTATCTTAATTGGATGCTACTAGATAGTTTATGCACACTGGACAGCCTTCGGCGTGTGTGATATGACATCCCAAGCAGTGTGGTTGCAGACAGGGAATGAATGTACTAGTTGTACCGATGTTTGGGTTCCACTTCCCTGTGATTGTACCTTCTCATTCTCACCGTACAACAGCACAAAGGAATCTGGTTCCAGGAAAGAAGGATCAGCTGCGGGGAGGCTGACAAAACCAGACTTCTGAGCCTGTGACATTGCAGGATAAATAGATAATGTGGGCAAATTCAGTATGGAAATCAATAAAAATGCTCCCCTTGGAGGCCTCTTAGAAGCCTGAACCGTCTGCTGCCTTCCCCAGTAGTGCATCTTCTTTGCCTCACAGACCCAAGCCTTAATCAGGGCCCATGGCTGTGCGTATACCTTGGCCTTGTTCTTTAACTGAAGGCCAGTGGTGCCTGCACATTCAGGCCTTACATCAATTCCTACCCAAATCATTGGCTGATCATCTAGTCAATTCAAGACCTGGTCCCAGGAACTTTGAGGAAGGTAGAATGAGCGAGACAAGATCCCTCCAATTCCAGTGCCTCATCTTGCAGGAGAGATGGATTTGTACATAAGTAACTTTAATAATTTCAGTGGTTTCCTGTATTCCTCAAATTCATTAGCTAATATAGAAAATATCATATACATGACGTCATTTGTACGTATACTTGTTTGTCACAACTAACCTGTGAACAGATTCAGACATGGACGCTCAGCAAATAAAGGGGTTTGCTACATGCCACAGAGCTATCACATGACAGAATGTAGATTCAACCCCAAGATAAGCTGCGGGAAAGGCTGTCATTGGAGTTTCATAAGGGTGGGAGTTTAGGGCATGGGGCTCAAATTCTCCTGGTAATTTCCACTCACTACTCCAGTCTTTCCTGGGAGCTCATCAAAATGAGGGCCCCTAGGCAGTTGGAAGACCCCATCATCTCCTTCGTTGGGTCTAGCAGAGATTTGGACAAACAATCAGATCCCCATCTGGAGTTTTAGTCTAATATGAATTGACAAAGAAAGTCTAAGAACTATTTTCAGTAGCAGAAATTATAATGGAAATTATATCTTAATCTTAGATAATGCTGTCCACACTGACTAAACTATTTTGGCTGGACTTTTAACTATTCAGTCTAGTTATACTGGTAATCTCATGCTTTTCAGGAGCTCTGGGTAACTGGTAAGTATCAGTTCATTGAACTACAATAAACACACTTCAGGTACCTACCTGCTATGTGTAGGGCACTGACCTGTGGTCTAGGCATAAAGAGACAAAGAAGACATTATTCCTACTTCAAGAAACTTGCAGCTAGGGAGAGAAGCATATCTTAAGACATTATAACAACACTAGAGGCCAGCCCACCCCGATCTAGGGGCGGGTGGGGTGGGCTGGCTGGGGGGAGGGGCCGCGGGCTGTTGGCCGGCCAGCCCCGCCCCCTGGTCAAACTCCCGGTTGAACTCCTGGTCAAGGGGACAATTTGCATATTAGCCTTTTATTATATAGGATTACCTTCTCATTGGGAACAATTCAAATAGTAGAGAAGCATTTATTGTTCAGATGCTAGAGAGCCATTGAAGGAATTATACTGGGGCCTCACGCAGTAGGATTGGCATTTGGAAAGATCTTCCTGGCTGCAGTGTGGAGGCTGGCCTAGGGCTGGGCTGGCTGGAGGCAGGAAGCCTAGGGGACCAGCAAAGAGGCCCTGGTGGGATTGCCCCAGCGATGAGGGGGCCCGAACTAGGGTAGAGGCTGCTGAGGTGTATTTGAGAGATCTTTGGGAGAAAAGTATGTGTTGGGTGGCTGAAGAGTAGGGAAAATAAAACAACTTTGGCTTAAGAAATGGGCCTTGGTTGACAAACCTTTTCACAAGCTAGTCTCTTGGAAGGAGAGAGTGCAGCTAACCAAACAACCTCCCTCCTGGGCAAGGGCTCCCACCAGGTGAATGGTTTGCCATGTTTCCGATTCCAGGAACTGGCTGGAATAACACTTATGCAATGGGAACACACAAGGCCCACATCCAGGAGCCTGGCTGGTGGAGAACTTGGCAAGTCCGGGTCCTCTGTGGGGTGGAAAGTCCTGCTGATCTGCTTCAAGTGAACTGCCCTTGGATGTCTGATTTCAGGGGAACTTCAGGGGAAATCAGAGCTGGCTGTGTGGATGGCTGCGTGGGTAACTGTGTGGGTAGCTATGTGGCCCTGGACCACTGGCAAAGAGGAACTGGGGGGCATGCAGGGAAGGGTGTGATCATGGTTCATGGTCACTTCTATTGTAAAATAAACATAGAGGACACCGTACAGGAGGAAGCCCTGTTCTCGTTCCTATGCAGCAAATAAAGTGAGGGCCTAGGAGCCAAAATAACCTGCTCCATCACTTAAGCACTGTGTGACCCTGGGCAAATCACTAACTTCTTTGATCCTCAGTCTTCTTGCGTGTAAAATGGGGATATGCATAGTAGCCATCTTCTAGGGTTGTTGCAAGAATAAGAAAAAAAAAATGAGTGAAAATTGCTAAGACTGTGTCCAGGATCTTGGAGAAAGAAAATAAATGATCGTTAGTGCTGGAAGGGTCAGCTCCCAGGAGGCTGGGGTTTGGGATGTGGGGTGGGGGATGCAGAGGCCATCTGGCAAATCAAGGGACAAGTAAAGAGTACTTATCAATAAAGGCAGACTAACATTATACATCTGGGGTGAGTAGGCTCCTAAGTATTTGTTGGCAAACCAAATGCATGGAAATCAAATGCTTCTTCAAGTCGGCAGGAGGTTTCTTATGCACAGGTCTCCTAAGGGGAGTCCTTTTGTGAAACTGATGTTGCTGCTGATGACAGTACAGTGTTCCTATCTCATCTGGAGCTCTTAGAGGAAAGAGTTCATCTGTGTAACTTCAGCACCTCTTTCTTCTTTATTAAATCCAATGGTTTGTAGAATCACATATTTACGTAGTGTTCGTTAAGCAATCCAGAAGTGTGAGTTAGGGTTGGATTCACATCCCTGTTTTATAAGTGTGGAAACTGATGCTCAGAGGGATTGTGAAGTCTGACTATACTCACTCAGCTGTGAAGAGTTGCACATAGAATCCCAAACCATGTCTTTTGACTCCCAGTCTGGTGTTTGCTCTTCTCAGCTGTTAGCTCTTTCCAGGGACTCTCTCCTGCATTCGAGTAAAAGGCGTGGCATGGAAGACCTCTGGAAAGGGGGCAGGAGAGGAGATTGCACCATTTGGCATGGATGTTTTGTGACTGATGGCAAGTATGTAGGACAAATACTTAGATGAGGAGACTCCCTTTCCTTGCTAGCCACCCTGGCTAAGTGTGTGGGAGGGAATTCTGGGCCACCATTAGAATATTAATAACATGTTCTTCAGGGAACAGCCTAAAAGTCCTCCCACCCAACTCATCACCAAGTAAGGGTTCTAGCAAGGGTTAGTGAGAAAATTCCTCCCAAACCTCCTCCACTAGCCTCTTCTAGCCAGGGTGCCTCTCCTTTAGTGACACACACTATTGGGTCAGAGCACCCCAGGAACCTGACTACTCACCTGCTCCATTCAGAGGCAGGACTCTTACCTTTCAGGTAGTGCTCAATACTAATGGTCATGATCAATGAGTGGTTTACAAATTTGTGACAAATGATGGGAAATTTACTCTTATTTCATTTTACAAGACCTAAAAGCATTGGAAATAGTTTCCCCATAGCTCCTCAGGAGAAGGATGGTCTAGCTCCTGTCTCAGTGGAGTGGGGTACTTAATAATGGGGGATGGAGAAGGTTCTTGGAGAAGGTGACATTTGAGCTGAGACCTGTGTGAAGAGAAGGAGCTAGCATGTAAAGAGATGGGGAAGCACATTGGAGAAGAATGGAACCATGGGTACCCAGGCCTTGAGGCAGGAATGATTTTGGAGTGTTCAAGGAACAGAAAGAAAGTGAGTGTAGCTGGAACCCAGCACATGGCGAGCAAATGAGGAATGGAGTGGGAGCTAATGAGGCTGGAGAGGCAGGTGGGGCAGACACTGCAGGACTCTCGGTTTCTCATTGGTAAGTGCAGATAATCTCCCTTCCACTAAGACTCTAGACAGCTGGAAGACCTTGGCAAACAGACAGCAAGCCAAGGCTAGGTCAGATTGTCTGGGTACTGTTGTCCAAGGACTAGTAGAATACTCCAGTACAAGGCTCACTGTGGGCTGCCTTGTTTTCCTGATTTTCCTATTACCTGACAGGCAAGTGAGCCAACAGCAAAACCAAAAGCTTCTGGTTTGGCAAGAGTGCCCTGCTTGTGGCCATCTTATAATTAGCATGTGGGTATGGAGTGAGGTATGCAGGCAGGAATGTGATCACTGCCATCTCCAGCACCATCATTTTAGGATTGCAAGAGCCTGCAGAAGGGCTGAGAGAATTGAACCTGACACCAGACCCTTCTGAGTGGCCCATTCCTCATACTGTCTGCAGGTGGGTAGTCTTCCCTCTTTCAGCATTCTGTGTCACAGTGTATCCTCATCCAGGGCAAAGCTCACTTAGCTTTGTACAATTTTTCAAAACACATAAGGCTCTTTTTTCAACAATCGAGTCCAAGGAAGGTGGAGAGGAAGACAACCTTATAAGGCTGACTAAGGACTGAATGATTCCAGATTAAAAAATACTATTGGTGCCCAGTCAGTGTAGCTCAGTGATTGAGAGTCAACCTATGAACCAGGAATCATGATTCAGTTCCAGGTCAGGGCACTTACCAGGGTTGTGGGCTCGATCCCCAGTAGGGGGTACAGGAGGCAGCTGATCAATGATTCTCTCTCATCATTGATGTTTCTATCTCTCTCCCTTTCCCTTCCTCTCTAAAAAAATAAAAATATATTATTTATTTATTTATTTATTTATTTATTATTTATTTATTATTCCTCTCTGAAATAAATAAAAATATATTTTAAAAAATACCATTGGCTTGCTTTCCCCTTATCTGTGGAGCTTACAGTCAGGCAATTGTATTTGAGCTCTAGTTCATGGACTAGTTCAAATATCTCAATAATTAAAGGCACTTCTCAGAAACACGCTAAAGTATCTCCCCTACAGTGTCTCTAAGCCTAGCCATGTGCCAGGTGTGACTTAAAGAGGAATCCCACTGTTTGTTTCCTTCTCATGGACATCTTCTGAGCCACCTAGAGTGGCCCTTTCTGTGTTCTTGGTCAACATTGTTTTCAATGGACCTGCCTTGCCCTTGAACCCTGGTAATCAGCTTTATTTATTCTGCCAACACTGGGGCTTCCTCTCAACAATGAATTCCAGTACCTTGTAGTTTGACTTGTGTCTGGGATCCCATCAACCTTGGTGTTCGCCCCCCTAGAGGCCCCACAAGCAAGAACTAGCAGGCAGAAGTACCCAGTTGGTCACTGGTCTGCCCCATGACCCATTCAGTTCATACTCCAGGGTGTGGTGTCTTCCTCTAGCTCTAAAGGAATGCATTCACTCAACATCCACACACACATTATTCAGCACTGTACTGGGTTAGGATTACAAGGGCTTGTCATAAAAGAGAGGAATAGACTGGAGTTAGAGATTTCTGACTTCAAAATAAAACTGAACTAACTAGTTATGTGACCTTAGGAAAATTCCTTGACTTTTGGAGCCTCAGTTGTCTCATCTGTATAATGGAGATAATCACTACCTTACATGCTGATGGGTAGCTTAGAAATTCAGTGGGATAAAGTACTTAACATACTTGGCATTCAGGAGATGCTGAATAAAAGATAGCTATGTAAAAACACAGGCCTATCCATAGATACACTGGTATATTTTGAAAAGAAAAGAAAACAAAACAAAGCATTAGCCTCAAATCTTGAGAAATTACCTAATGTTTCTCCCACTTTTTTCACCCCCTACCATCTTCTTCCTTCTCCCTATCTATAAGCATGTAACTTGTGTTTATCAAATGAGGTAGCCAATATGGAGTTGTTAATTCACTTGTAAACAAGCTTTGTAAAAGGGCTCCAGTGTGCTTTGTCAGAGCTGCTACAAAAGAGCACTGCATGTGCCCATGGGTGATGTGCTTGTGTCTGTCTGATAAAACTAAGCACACTGTGTGTGACACCAGGGAGGGTCCTTTTACGGGTATTCTCCTGTTTGCATTTATTTTTAAATTGTGGCAAAAACACAAAACATAAAACTTACCATCTTCACTATTTCTAAGTGCAAGTTCAGTAGTGTTAAGCATATTCACATGTCGTGCAACCAATCTCCAGACTTTTTTCACCTTGGAAAACTGAAACTCTATACACCAATTAAACACCTCTGGCTTCTCCCCTCCTCCAACCCCTGGCAGCCACCATTCCACTTTCTGTTTCTATGAATTTGACTGCTCAAGATACCTCATCTAAGTGAAATCATGCAGTACTTGTATTTTTGACTGGCTTATGTATTCTCCTATTTAACCCTCACAACCACCCTGTGAAATATGCTTTATTAATTTTTCTATCTGATAGAAGAGGAAATGAAATCTCAAGGACATAAGATACCATGTACAGGCAGGAGCCAACTCATGCTCAGGTTGTAGTCTACAGGTATACATGCATGAGTATATACTAAACATTTGTGCAGAAAAATAGACAAGCATACATGTATGTAAACATTGAATTCTCTCCTTCCATATAAATATTCACTTATTTATAAATATATCACTATATGTGGTAGCATCTTAAAGAGGAAAGACTCGTTTGGCTCCAAATCTGTCTTACATGATTGTTGTGAACTTAGAAATAAGGAATATAAAATCACCCCTGGTTACTGCCACATTTTGCAAGTTCATTTGGGGAAATCTGTGTAGTGAATGGAAAGAAGGCAGACATGGGAGCTTCAACATCCACTAACTGGGGAGCTCAGGTTCCCTGTCAGTCCTCTTTCAGATGATAATCCTTACTCCCTAGGGTGGTTCAGAGGGTCCTGGGAACAGGCATGTGTGAGGGTCCAGCCCTGGTTCTTCCCTATCCCCACCTCCACATCATACCCATCGCAGGAATCTCCTTCCTGCCTCATCTCTGTGTGCTGGGCCTAAGGAAGACTTGTTTTTCCCTCCCTTTCCTTTCCCTCTCTCCTTCCTTCCTTTCTTCCTCCCTTCCTTCCTTCCTTCCTTCCTTCCTTCCTTCCTTCCTTCCTTCCTTCCTTCCTTCCTTCCTTCCCAACTTTTCTCCTTCACCTTCTTCTTTCTTTCCTTCCCTCTCACTCAAATTGTCTCACCTCTTGTGCCCATGAAGGATTTCACTAACAAAATTCCACCTTCAGGCTGACTGCAGAACTCCCACTGCTGTCAGGGAGATTTCTGGGCCTTTAATGAGGAGAGAATTTGATCCTAAGACTCCTGTTAAGATAAAGACCTGGCTGGTTTATTAACTCTATCCAGCTGGGTACAAACTCACAGAGAAAAAATTAAACACTCCCAGCCTAAGAAAGGTCAGGGTCTCAGAGAAAATCTGGCCTGGATCTTGTGAGAAAGGGAAGAAGGGTGATCATTCACCTCTATCAGGAATCATCTTTTGAGAGACAAAAGCTGTTTTTTTTCCTTTAAGAAAGAACTCTCTTTCTCTCTCTTCCATGTATCTGGACCTTATTCTGAAGTGCATCTTAGAATATCAGAGTTCATTTATTCATTCAACTGTCAACAAAAATTTGCTGCCACCAATTCAGTGCCAACAGGAGTTCCCATTCTGGGGTGCAAAAAAAAGAGGCTTTATTCAGGTGAACAGTTTGCAAACTGGGGAAATGCAGTCCCAGGTGGAACCTGACAATGCACTCCTCAAAGATAAATGGGAGGTCTGATTATGTAGAGAAAGTACCTGGTCCCCTATTAGTCCATTTAGCAAATAAATAATCCAAATTTGCACAGTTTGATTGATCTGCATATCACTGTCTTGATTGCTCAGAATTTTGTATCCTCATTGGCTGTTTTGGAGCCACTCTGATTGGTCAGTAAAGATGCAAATGGGCAATATAGCTGTGCAGTTCTGTTTGGCTGGGTAAGTCTCAGCCCATTCATTGGTCAAAATATGACTCCAGGGACTCCTTTATAAGGGTTGGATCAGATGGCAGGAACATAGTGCAGGAGGCTTGATAGCCTAATCTGTGGCTTTTCCCCGGAAATGCAGCATGTGTAGGAGGTCCCCTGTAAATAACAGCTGCTAGACTCTGATTATAAGTTTGGGTCCAATTAACCACAGTAAGTTCTTTTTAACAGGTATATTCCTTTTTGGGGTCAACATAACAAATATTTGTTGAATACCTACTATGTGCCAGACATTATGCTAAGTTTGGGGTGAGGATGGGGTACTTGGAAGACATCTACTTCATTAATACCATCTATATATATAAAAGCCTAAGCGACTGTTACGGTAGAATGACTGGAAAGACCAGTTGCTATGATGCTCACTGAGCACCAGGGGGCAGATGCTCAATGCAGGAGCTGGAGAGTGTAGCTGTGCCAGTGGGAACCTGTCCTGACTCTGCGGCAGCACTACCGAGCAGTGGCAGCAGGCACAGCGGGCCAGGATGAGTGTGAGCGGTGTGGCACCTGGCCCTGGTTTGGGCTCCACCCTGGCCACCTGCTGCTTGGCGCACTGCTACATCCCCTGAGGGGTCCTGCACTGCGAGGACTGTGAGGAGAAAGAAAATGAATACCTGGGTGCATTAGAGGGAAACTACAAAAAAAAAAAAAAAAAAAAAAAAAAAAAGGCAGAGAACATCTTAAAAGTAGTCAGAAGAAAACTGGCAGGCGGATATCCCCTGAGGGGTCCCGGACTGCAAGAGGGCACAGGCTGGGCTGAGGGACACCCCTCCCCCCCAATGCATGAATTTCATGCACCAGACCTCTAGTTTTATATAGAAAGAGACCAAGACCCAGAGTAAAGAAACTAATCTAGGATAACAGATTCAGTGAGGACTTGGTCCTATTCTCACTGCCATAAAATGCTCCCTTGTGCCAAGCAACTCTGACCCCCTTCCTGTCTCCTCTACCCTCCCTGAGCTCTCCTGGGAGTTTTGTCTCTCCTTTTTGTAGTTAGCACCTCAGAGTTTTAGCTGTGATAGTACAAGTACTCTGCAGGTGAAACAATGCCTATTCCCTTCCTGGCTGGTCCCTTAGCCCACTATTGCAGGTAAACTATTTATTATAATACATAAAATTCAATGAATAACATAGGGTAAGAGAATACTTTATTCAAGAGGAAGAATTTAAATTGTCTTAGAAGGAAGAACCGTGTTCAAGAGAGAAGTTAAGGCTTAGATAAGGGCATGTGGTATGTGCATAGACCATTCAGGAAGGAGGCGATAATCTAAGGGGATACTGATAAAGCCTGGTATGTTTGCAGAATGGGAATTAAAGGCCTGGACTTGAAGGACTATTCAGGAGGCAGGCAAGTGGAGAGGAAGAGAGAAGGGGATGGCCTTGGGTTATTGTGGGGTGGTAGAGTTCAAATCACTGTTCTATTAATTTGCTAGCTGTGTGACTTTGGGCAAGTCACTAGTCTCAGTTTGTTTGCTCTTCTGTAAAATGATATAACTATTGCAAGGTGGTTGCAAGCATTAAGTGCAGCTATGCAGTTCAATAGCACCTAGCCCATTTCCAGATGGCTTGAGGTGTGCAGGATAAATTAGTGTCATCTTTAAATAGTGGAAAGAGCTGTTCTATGGGTCTGTAGTGCAAAGTCTATAAGACAGCTGAGGGTTAATCACGAGCATAAAGTGAGAGACTGAAGAATTTGAATAGTGTCTCCAAGCCAGAAGATGTTGGGGGTTTGTGAGAAGTGAACAAATACTTGTTTCACTTGCTTTTGTCTGTCTTTAGAAAATTGTGATCAGGATATGTAATAAATAGGAGCCTAGATGCAGATCAGGGAGGCATTTGCTTAAAGGACTGAAGTAAAAGAGAAATTCCTAGAATTATGTGAGAATTATTGGAAGGAAAAAGTAGAAATCCTATATAATAAAGAGCTAATATGCTAATGGTTGTCATGCCATCATGATCGATCAGCAGGAGGCTGTGGGCGCAGTGAGGCATGCGCGGGTGGGTGGGGACTTGATGCTGTGTCCTTCTGGACAAAGCTGCAGCGGCTGCCTGAGGCTCAGGCAAGATGTGGATAGCGGCTGCCACTGCCCAGGGCCTGAGGCTCAGGCAATGAGGGCTGGGCCAAGGCACAGGCAAACCACAGTGGCTGCGAGGGCCGAGGCTCAGGCAGCCACACGGCTGGCAGTGGTAGCAGCAGAGGCGTGATGGGGCATCGCCTTCCCTTGATCGCCAGGTCACCTCCTGCAGAGGGAGGCCAGAGGCAGCAGCAGCGAGGGGGTGATAGGGGAGGTGCCTTCCCCTGATTGGCCGTGAGGAGTGGGCCTAAGTCATCAGTAGGACATTCCCTGAGGGCTCCTGGACTGTGGGAGGGGGCAGGCCAGGCTGAGGGACTCCCCCCGAGTGCACAGATTTTCGTGCACTGGGCCTCTAGTGAACTATAAAAGAACAATAATAGTAATTAACATTCCTCGAGTACTTGCTATGTACAAGGTACTGTTCTAAGCTCTTCAAACACAGTACATTTAATGTATCAAGTATATTAATTTGTCCTATATTCATAACACATCTCAGGTGAAAATTGTTCTTAATACCATTCAGAGGTAGGGAAACTAAGGCACTGAGAGGTTAAAGTACAAAGAAGACATGTCTCTCCCTCAACGCACTTTTAGAATGGACTTTAAAAAATTCTTTAAAAAGCATACCCACTTATAGAAAATTTAACAAAGATATTCATTCTCTACCTCTTTCATATCCTATGTGAGTGTGTTGGTGCTTCCTTTTAGAATGTTTTAGACTATTTTAGCCATGACTTACATGTAATTGTAATAATGTGCATTTATAGACATCCTGAGTGTATTGCCTCTTGCCTTTATGATGATAATTTTAAATTGTGGTTTAATATTTTATTGAAAGAATATACCAGAACTATTTTTTTTCTGCTCATAGGAACATTTTGGGACATAAGTCTTTGACAGCATCTCTTATTATGTTTTAAATTTCCTGATGTTGAATTACTGAATGAAATAGAGTGGCCAATTTCATGGATCTTTATTCATATTGGCAATTTACTTTTCTCACGGGGTGAACATATTCACCATGTCCTTGACAATATAGGAGGCCATCAATTTCACTGCATACTTGCCAGCATTGGGTATCATTATCATTATTGGTAGATTCGTTGGGGGAAATATGGTCAACCACTTTAATTTGAATTTGCATGTCTTCAGTTATTTTTGGGGTTGACCATTTTTCCTCACAAGAGATTGATACTTGTGGTTGCATTTTAATGATTTTTTTTTGTGTGTGTGTGAAGATTATTTTTTTCAAAGCACAATTTTGCATGTGAATGAGTGAGGAGAGGGGAACTGGGAGCTTCTGAGCCCAGAAAACTTGGAGATAGGCTGGGCCTTGACCAGGAGAGGGTGGAGTCACCAATGGAATATTTGCAATCAGTTTCAATGCTGTTGGGGAAAAGGTGAGGCTTTCTGTCTTCAGGCTAATATCTTGTTTCCCCCTCTTATTATACAAATCAAACGTGTTCATTGCAGAAAAAAAGAAGATAATAATTGAAAAGAAAAATCATCTTCCCATCATTCAGAGATAAGTCCTTTATAATTTTATTATATGTGCTTATAAAATCTGTTTTATATATATATATATATATACATATACATACATCCTACCTAATAATAGACAAATATGCAAATTGACCGCACCATCCCTACAGCCAAACCATGCCCACCAACCAATCAGGATGAGTATGCAAATTACCCCAACAAAGATGGCAGCTAATTTGCATATCAAGACAGCGTAGAAAGAAGCCAAGAGCTGCAGAAGGGAGCAAAGCTGCAGAGAAGCAAGGAAGCCGGGGGGGAGGAGAAGGGAGGAGCGGAGGTGGGGCCGGGGGAGAAGGGAGGAGTGGAGACGGGGCTGAGGGCGAAGGAAGGAGAGCAGGTGGGCTGGCGGAGAAGGGAGAAAAGCAGGGGGGCTGGCAGAGAAGGCGGGGCAGGGGACAAGGGAGGAGAGCAGGTGGGGCCGGGTAGAGTGCAGCAGGAAACCCTATTGCAGGATTTTTCCTGCAACGGGAACGCTAGTATATATATATATGACATGTATACTACACACACACACACACACACACACGCACACACACACACACACACCCCTCTGTGCTATAGCATCTATTTTGAGCTTTTATCCTCCTATCAATGTGTTTCTATCTCTTCCTATCTATCCCTCCTCTTTTTCTCTCTCATAATTGAAATGCCTTTGATCTAGTAGTTGTTTGCATTCTCTATTCGGACTCACTTAAGAAGTCTGAGACCTGGGGTCACAACTTTAAGGTCCTAGGAGAATTCTGTCTGTGACTCTGAATCAAGTGACACAGTTGACTGCAGATATTTCTATCCTTTTTAAAAAGAAACCTGATTCTATTAGCTGCCATGTCCTTTTAACTGGCAGAGGACAGCTTGGCTCGATTCGGAAGTAGAAACAAGGGCTATATCTTTTGTGTGTGCTATGCACATGATCACTTTGGTGCAACTTTAGTCCACTTTCTCCAAAGACGTGATGAAAATGTCCATGTTGGGCTGAGCTCATTATTTCTGTGTTTAAGAATTAAAGTTTCAAGGAAAGATTTATTCATAGGCCCCTTTTATTATGAAAGAGGAGTTCCATTCTGTTCTGAAAAAAATGGGAAAGTGAGCCCCATGGATAACCAGAGGAAGCACATTCCAGGCAGAGGGAACAGCACCCGTGTGAGCTCAGAGGTGGGAATGTGCTTGTTGGAGGCACAGTGAGGAGGGCATGTAGGATAGGCTTTAATGAGAGAGAGTGGGCGGCGGGGGGAGAAGACGGAAGAGAAGTGCTGACTATTTAGAGCCTGGAGGACAATGTAAGGACTTTTTAGCTTCCCTGGGTGAAACAGGAAATCATGGAAGGATTTGGGTAGAGAACTGATATGTGATCTGATTTTATAAAGTATCATCATGGCTACTGATGAGAAAAGTGTAAAAGGGGCAAGGGTGGAAGCTGGAAAACTAGCTGGAAGGTGACTATAGCAATAGTCCAAGCAAGGGGTGACAGGAATGTGTGTCTTGGTGGTAATGGGGTGGGTGGTGAGAAGAGGTGGGACCATGGAAGGTGAAGCAAGCAGGCTTTGCTGATGGATGGAAGTGGGGTGTGCAAGTATAATACGATTTGAAAGTCTCGTACCCAAGCAACCAGTAAAATGGATTGCCATTTACTGAAAGGGGGAAGTCAGGGCAGAGCAGAAATTGAGATTTTAATGTAGGGCATATTAACTTTGAGATGTCCACTACATGGTCTACTTGGGATGTTAAGTATGTAATTAAATATTTGGGTCTAGGGTTTGATGAGACTTCTTGGATAGTGAAACATTTAAGAGCCATTGGCATATATGTAGTGTTTAAAACCATGGGTAAGATCATCAAGGAATTGATATAGACAGGGAAACAAAAAGTGGCCTGAGGACTAAGCTCTCCAGGATTCAAGATGGCACAGGTGAGGGGGACCCACTGCCGAGGAGGAAACCAAAGGTTGGTAGCTAAGCAATTTGCTTCCTGGTGAGTAGCAGAGATGGGAATCCAAGCTCCATGGGTCTGACTCTGAGTCTGTGTTATTTATCCCTTAGCACTCCTCCAAGTGCTAGAGCAAAGAGGTCTTTTCCTGAAGACATAAAACATGGGTGGCTTGCCAGGGCCTCCCCTCTCCGAGCACTGGGAGAGCCATTGAGGCCCTCCAGTGTGAGCAAACAAGACACTTCGCCTTCGGGTGGAACCAGATGACACATCCATCAGCTCCACCTGGTGTAGTACTCAGGGACCTCAGGGGAGCAAGAAAGGGCTGGTAATTAAGAAAGATTCCTTTCCTGAGCTGCAGTGGGTCACAGTGACTGTCAGGTTTGAAAGATTGATGGCTTAATAAAGACCACCTGAAAAGGCAATTGACCAGCAAGAGAAAAAAAATCATTGCCACCCACCCACCCACTACCGGTGGCGTCTCAGAGACCCACCGTGAAAGCAGAGCTGCTTGGAACCATCTGCACCGACAGTGCTTGGCCTCATTTTCTGGTTGTTGAACAGTCCTCCACCAACCACAGGATGCATTCCTTCACTCATTGATAAACAGGACCATCTGCCCAGTTCCTTGACTGGACATGTAGAGAGATATAAGACCAGTCCCCTTGCTCTCAGGAGTTCAGAATATCATGGAGGTCAGGACTACATTCAAGATTCGGAACAAGGCAAGCGTTCCACTTTATAATACCACATGTGTTCTAGAAATGCATTTCTAGTATGTATGGAGAATTAGAGCTTAGCATGTAGTAAATCCCCAAGAAGTTACTCACTGAAGTGTGTGTGGAGAAAGGGCCCAGAATTAGGACCAATGTTATAGCTACAGCTTTGCTAACAAACAAACAAACAAACAAACAAACTAAAACCCTTTATGACTTCAGGTAAGTCACTCTTCTTTTCATCTTAGTTTGCCCATCTGTTGAAAAGGGGGTTGAATGAAATCATCCTTGCTGATCTCTTAGATCGAAGACTAGAATTCATTGAAAAGTCTGAAAAGCCCCAGTTAAAACTCCCTTTTCTAAAATGCTGCTAAATGCCATGATTTGTTTCACAGTAGAGGCGTTCTAGAGGGTTTGAGAAAGAAAGTAGTGGCAACTGCATGCGTGCTAGGTGCTACTTGCCTTTCTGTCTGTGGAGCCACCCCTTCTCCGGCATTCTTCAGATCATTTTTCAGGTGTTCAGCACGATGGGGGCCTTGGCTGGGCAGGTTGCCATACAGCAGCCCAAAGTGGCAAGGTGGAGAGCACGTGAGTCACCTTTGCCTTTTTCAGTGCCTGCCAGCTTCGGGACAGATGCTGGCTAGGAGTATGGCTGCTGTAGCATTTCCTTGTGCCTTGAGCCAAATGGCTGGTTCCCTAGCCCAGAATTCAGGCAAATGGAAGATGTGCTGCAAAAAGGAAAGCTGCTCTCTTCAATGATACCTCCTGAAAGAGCGCTTGCTGCATAGTCACAGTCAGTACAGAAAGTTCCTGTTTGGGAGCCCCTAGGATTGAGTTTTCTTGAGGGAGACATGCCCTTGAGGCTGCTCTATCATTGTTCTCACCTCATTGGTTCTGGCCCTAGATTTTTCTCCACAGGACAATGCCATAGCCGCCAACGAGGGTCTGTCTTCAGTCTCCTTCCAGTCCATTTTCCATGAAGGAGCTAGAGTTACCTTTTTGGCAAGGGAACAGAAGAAAAAAAAAAACAGAAAAAAAGAAAATACTCCAAACAAATGAGGTCATGTCATCCTCCCGCTCATGAGCCCCCAAAGGCTCTGCTGCACTTAGAATCAATACACACACCCAGCGTGCCTGCAAGACCCAGACTGTGGCCCATTCACCTTTCCAGTCCCTTCTTGTCCAATCGTGTTGCTGTCTTTTCAATCACTAATTCCATCTGCTTTTGATTTCTTGAATTTGCCATGTTTCTTCCCACCTCAGGGGTTTTACCTAATCTGTTCTCTCCACTCAGGGTTCTCTTCTCTCTGCCCGTCCCTTCCTCCTCCTCTGATTTTGTTTACCTCCTCAGAAAATCCTTCCCTGACCATTTTATCTAAAGTGAAAGCACTCACTCTCTTTTTAAAAAAATATGTTTTAATTGATTTCAGAGAGGAAGGGAAGGGGAGAGATGAATAGAAACATCAATGATGAGAGAGAATCATTGATGGGCTGCTTTCTGCACGCCTCCTACTGGGGATGGAGCCTGCAACCCAAGCATGTTAGGCGTGACCAGGCCAGCAGGGGAGGGCAGTTCAACACTCAACCACTGAGCCACACCGGCTGGGCAAAAACACTCTTTTCTAGCTTAGCTAATTGTACATTATGATGTGCAGATATTTTATTCATGTGTTTCTTCTTTCTTTGCCCCACCACTCCTATCCTATATAATAAAGAGGTAATATGCAAAATGACCATCACTCCAACACACAAGATGGCCACCCCCATCTGGTCAAAGATGACCACCCCCATGTGGACACAAGATGGCCGCCACAAGATGGCTGGCAGGGGAGGGCAGTTGTGGGTGATCAGGCCAGCAGGGGAGGGCAGTTGGGAGAGATAAGGCCTGCAGGGGAGGGCAGTTGGGGGGGACCAGGCCTGCAGGGGAGGGCAGTTGGGAGCGACCAGGCTGGGAGGGGAGGGCAGTTAGGGGCAATCGGGCTGGCAAGGGAGGGCAGTTAGGGGTGACCAGGCTGGCAAAGGAGGGAAGTTAGGGGTGACTGGGCCAGCAGGGGAGGGCAGTTGGGGGGGACCAGGCCTGCAGGGGAGGGCAGTTGGGGGTGACCAGGCCTGCAAGGGAGGGCAGTTAGGGGCAATTGGGCCAGCAGGGGAGCAGTTAGGTGTCAATCAGGCTGGCAGGGGAGTGGTTAGGGGGTGATCAGGCTGGCAGGTAGAAGCAGTTAGGGGCAATCAGGCAGGTAGGCAGGCAGGCGAGCGTTTGGGAGCCAGCAGTCCTGGATTGTGAGAGGGCTGTCCGACTGCCCGTTTAGGTCCCCTGGTGGGTAGAGTAGTGAGGAGCCAATACTTCCAGGGGTAGGACTGGTTGTTAAAGATTCATTCATTCTCTCATTCATTCACTGTCTATCCAGTTTTCTCCTGCTATGTGTCAGTCACTGTATTGGTGCTGCGGTCACACAGATGCAAGAGGTCCTGCACCTAAAGTGTTTCTTATAGATGGGGAAGCTCAGACAGACAAACAGACAGACAGACAGACAGACAGATAGCATAGTGTGCTCAGTGCTCTGATGCAGTATGTGTTTGCAGAGCCATGTGGGAGGGGGAGAAAGGAGAGCTTTCATCTACCAGAGTGGGGGTTAAGGAAATCTTTTGGGTGCAGGGGTTCTTTCTGTTGACTTTTGATAGGTGAGCAGAATTGGTTTGGTGGATAAGGGAGGTGAGCAGGGGAGGAAAGGAAGATGAGGGAAGGTAAAGGAAATAGCACTCACAAAGACATGCAGCAAGGAGTAGCAGGTGTGGCCGGGAAATTCCGAGGAGTTCACTGAGATCCAGAGCTTTGCCGTTCCCTCTGGCCTGAGGTCCAGCAGTCTCGGCATCACGGGAACTTGCCAAAACAGCAGCATGCGGAGCTCCACCCTGTACCAATGAGCTCAAAATAATTTTCGCAGGGTCTCCAGGTGGTCCCTGCCCCCATTAAAGTTTAAGAAGCAGTGGGGAAAGAGGTGTTCTTCATACTGCAGCATGTATCCAAATTACTTGGAGGATTTGTTAAAAGCAAAAGCACAGATCACTGGGCCCCACCTCAGAGTTTCTGAGTCAGGAGTTCTGAGTGGGGCCTGAAAATCTGCGTTTCTCAGAAGTTCCTGGGTGATGCTGTGCTGCTGGTCCACACTTTGAGGACCACTGGGGGATTGTGGGAAGAGCTCATCTCTGGGAAATGAGCTTGTGCACTAGCAGGATTCAGGGCCTGAAGGGCCTTGATTGGGGAGGGGTGAACTTCCTCCTGGAGTATGGTGGACCACCGTGGAGCTTTTGTTTATTTTTATTATTGGTTAAAAAATAATTTCACCATTTTATTCATTTATTTATTTATTTGTTATTTTTTAAATCCTCACCTGAGGATATTTTTCCATTGATTTTTAGAGAGAGTGAGGAAAGAAGGTGAGATAGAGAGTGAGGAACATTGATGTGAGAGAGACACATCAATTGGTTGCCTCCCGCATGCACCCAGACCAGGGTCGTGAGCCTGCATCTGAGGAATGTGCCTTTGACCAGAATTGAACCCGGGACCCTTTAGTCCACAGGTTGAGGCTCTATCCACTGAGCCAAAATGGCTAGGCCCGTGGAGATTTCATACCGGAGAGTGAGTGGTCAGACTTTTACGTTGGGATGATCACCCTGGCAGCACGTGGAAGGTGGGCTGGATAATGACAAGATGACTGACTGTCTCTGGATTCCAGGTGGGACTGATGTATTCTGAACCAAGGCAGTGGAGAGGGCTTCAATATAAATTTGGGCGTCAAAATCTATGGGAGTCAGAGATTGAATGATTGAATGTGGGGGTGAGAATCACGCACCTCCCTCCTCCCCAGGACCTGCTGCAGAGCACAGCTGGTGGCGCTCTCGCTGCCTGTGGCTGTTGCCCTTTCATGCCCGGAAAGCTGCTGGTTTTATTTGCCTTCTCTTCCCAAGTCCGCCTGTGGCTTTATCTGACAGGTTTCAGCCTGCAGTGTTTGAAGAAAGGGGTGCAGTAAACCATTCAGAAATAGGATTTATTAATGGGAGGCATGTAATTACTGCCAGACACAGCAATCTGAAGAGTTTATGGCCTAAGTGTTTGGTGTCATTCATTAAAACAAAGTGGGCTCTTGGCATGGACACTGTCACCCTGTGACCAGACCCGTCTGTTTCTGTAATAGCCCACCCCCCACCCCCATGTCTGCAAGTGGAGCCCAGCTGACGAGGCAAAGGCAGATAAATCACTAGGGCAGGGATCTGGCTCTGTGGATGATGGGCCTCTCCTGGACCCCTTGGAGGGGCAGATCCTTGGAGGGGATCATGGCCTGTCTGCTTTTTGTCTCCTGGGTTTCTGATTCCATAGGAACATGTCAGCAGGCTCTTTCTCAAGGACAGTCCTGCACACACATGTCTATTTCACATCTCAGCAGACCCTCGCGGAAGCCTGCAAAGCGGACAGTGGAAGTTAGCATCGCCTCTTGACCAATGAGGAACTGAGGCCAAGAGAGCTTTAGTGCGTGTCCCAGAGCCACATGGCTGAGGGGACAAGCTCCTATGAAGCCACCTCCACCTCCAGCCAGCCAGGCCAGGCTGTCGTAGGTCTGAGATGAGAACACTGGTTTGTTGTGAGGACAGACCTGGCTGTCAGAGGTACTGGCTGCTGCAGAACTTGGGTTCAAGCCCAAGATTTCTCTTGACTAGTTCTGCATATGTGGGAAAAACGCTCTAAGCCTCAGTTTCTTCAAACAGAAAATGAAGAGAGGGAAGTAGGTCAGCCGGGGCGTGTGAGGCTGAAGGCTCTCTTTTCCTGACTTGTGAGCATCGCTAGGTCTCACGGAGAGCTGAGGATGACTTGCACAGCGATCCTGATGCTCGGATGAGATAACAAAGGGAATACGCTTTGGAAAATCCACACACACACCATTCAAATGTGAGGTAATAATAGAAACAGAGGATCTGCCACAACCCTGCCAAAAAACCCAGCAAATTTTGAGACAAAAAGCAGACCTGAATTCTAGAATTCTCATCATCGTGATTGCTCTTGGACGGAGAAACTTTTCTGCCCTTTCAAACATCTATCTCAAAAGGTTATGTTATTTCGAGAGACTGTGTAAAGCACACTATGGGAGCCACAGTAGGCAGTGGATACCTGGTGGGTATCAGCATGCTAATTAGGAGGCTCCATGGACTAGGAAGTATTCCAGGGGACTGACGTCTTATTTATCTTCCTATTCCCTCAGGGCCAGCATAGAGTCTGGCATATGGTAGGTGCTCAGCGATTATTTATTAAACGGAACCATATTGGCTTCTCTCATATTCCATGGGTTCTCTGAAGACAGGGCCTATGTTTTCCTCATTTCTGTCTTTCCCCAGCCAAGCCTGGTGTCTGGCACTGAGTAGGTGCTTAGTAAATTCAGACTGGATGGAAATGAAGAATAAGGCAGACATATCCAGTGTCTGCCCTGCACCGCAGGGGAGCCCAGGCCTCCAGGTAGGAAAGGAGTCTGGGGTTTGTAGCCTGCGTAGGAACCGCTCAGATGACAGGCTCACTTCAAAGGCACGTGGTAGGGAGGGACGAGGATGCGGTTTCTCAAACACTGTTTTGGCTGTGTGGGAGCTTCAGCCGGCGGCAGAGGTGGGGCAGGGGGTGGTTGGCAGCCTAGTGAGGCCTCAGCCAGGACTACAGAGATGGAACAAATGAGCCAGAGGAGAGGAAGCAACTCAAATGGAGACAAAACATGCTTTAAACCTCTTTCCCTCTCTGCATCTGTGGGACCAGTGTGGCAGCAGCACGTGTGTGTGTGTGTGTGTGTGTGTGTGTGTGTGTGTGTGTGTGTGTGTTAGAAGGAAGAAAGGCTTTGCAGCTAAATAAATCTGCAAGTAGGTCCTCCCAGTGCAAGCCAAACCAAGGCTATGGGATCTTGAACTTTTTTTCTTTCTTTTTCCCCTCTGAATCTCCATTTCCTCATCTTAAAAAATGGCATCAGTGATTCTTACTTTACAGGGTTGTTGTGGATATCAAAAGTGTGTTTTGTAAGCAATAAAACAGCCATTTATTAAGCACCTGCTCTCTCCTAGGCACGGAGCCTCGTAGCTACTTGGATTTAGTCTGTAATCCCCTTAATCATCTTTCGAGGTAGTTATTATCATCTCCACTCTCCACTTCAGAACAGAGGAAACTGAAGTTCGAGGCATTGAGTAATTTGCTCAAGTGATAGTGCCCGAAATCCAACTGGATTCATTTTGTAAGATTACATGATGAATATGTACACGATGATTATATTTCGTGAATCTCAGTCAAGCCTAAAACACTCCCACAGGGGCAGTTTTTCTTTACTGTCAGCACTTTTCCTCCCTCATCTCCCTTTTTTTTCTTAAAAAAAAAAAAAAAGAAAACTTTGGCTAACCTGGCAGTCGACAGGAGAAGGGTGAGTCCGCTAAGCCACTTAAACATGATTTGCTTCTCTGTCCAGGCCTCTCTGGCTTCAATGGGACATAGATCAGGAAATTATTTCTAGGAGTTTATATGAGGGAGAGCTGCTGAAAGTTAAACTCTTGGATGACCCAACAACATCTGAAATATCAAACTACCCTTCCAAAAGAAAACTATCAACTCTTTGGACATTTTTTTGGAGCCTTCCTTTGAAGCACTAGCCAAAGAGGAGATAAATGTAGAAGATCAGGAAAGCCAATTAACTTTTATTGAACTCTACCACGTGCCTGTGTCTCGACGTATTGTCTTCTCCGTTCCTTACAGTCCCCCTATTTGGTAGGTATCATTAGATCCATTGGCCACATAAAGATGCTCCAAAGGTAAACATGTGTCTGAGCTCAGGCAGTGATCAGGCCTCAGCCCAGATTCAAACCTTAGCCGGTTTGGTCCTAAAACACAGACTCTTTATATGTCTACTCTCTGCTTCTCGGTGTGCAAGTCTCCTGATGAGAGCTGTTGCTTCCCCTACACTCCATCTTTAAGGAGCCCGTCTCTTTGTCCTGCGTAGTTCCAGGAAGATCTGGAGAAAACGTCATACCTGCAGTGTTCAAAGAAAAAGGACTTCAGCTTTGAGCCTGCAGGAGACCACACCAAAAGGCTGTAGCAGGAACTCGGGTGAGCCCGACTTTTGGAAGGTGCTCTTTGTGAAATGAACACCGGCTGGATATTTCTATTTTTGGATGTGTGTTCAGGCATCAGGAATAGGCTGATTTTTTTTCTTGGCAGGGTGGTTTGGGCTTGGGGAAAGGAGGAAGAAAGAAATGGGAGGGGGAGCGCCTTTCAGTTCATCCAATTCAAAGGTAGTATCATGGATTTAAGCAACCCATGTGCGGAGTCCATTCTTCAGTTCTGTAAAATGGATGCCCTACCTGTCCCACCTCATTTCATTTTTAAAGAACTCTTAAACTGTGTCTGAGGAAAATCGAAACAAGCTACCAAACCCTTGGTTTGCAATGCCATCTCCAGAGTTCTCCATCTGGGGTTGTAGCAAGCTCACAGACCTTGGAGTTCACAAGGTACTGGTTTTCCTTTCAGCCATGTCACTTCCTGTGTGGCCTTGGGTAAGCCATCTAACATCTCTGATCTCAGTTTCCTCATCTGCAACATGAGTATATTCATGCCGCTTGTTAAGGTCGGCATGGTTGTAAAGTGCTTGATACTTAGCACACACTCATTACACACCCGTTACTTTTTCCTCCCTGTGTTTCGAAGTGCACATTCCTTATCTATATTCTTTTAGTAGGGAGGTGGGCATGAGTGATGACCTGTAATTTTTAGGACAACTTGGATCCACCCCGATTGTTGGCAGGGACCATCCACCGCGGTTTAAGACCTAAGCCAATGCCCATTATGTCATTATGGAGCCTGCAGAAGTGATTACTAATGTTACTTTTCCAGTTCACCGCTGAGCGGAGAGGGGAGAGTTTTTCACACTGCTGGCGTTTTGTTGGAGCACAACGATACAAATCACAGATGGCTTCCTCGGCAGATGTGGCTCTGCAGAACTGCAGTGTGGGTTTACAAGGGGTTTAATGAAAACCTGGCAGCCTTCCAGGCTTAAATCAATCCTCTGGGGTCCTCAGCTCATGCACATACAGGCCAATCTGCAAATGTCCACCCTGTTGATGGTGTGGGGAATGCTAGGGTGAAAAGTTTTTACCTGGGAAACAAAGCCAAACTTATCTGGCTGAGTTCACAGGCTTGGGGCTTGGGAGATGGAACAGTGACGTGGAAGGGAAGCTGGTAGGAGGAGGAGGCCTACATCTGGAAGATGTCCAGGTGGCTGCTGCCCAGCTGGGGGTGATCTGGGTCCAGGATAGAACAATGGCTTTCCCAGCTGGTTGGGGCCCACACTCTTTTCTTCCTTACATTGGGCTAAAGCAGGAGCCACAAGTGGGGAATATGGAATAAGAAAATCATTTCAGTTTAGTTGATGGTGTGGACTGGAACTCGACTTAACTATTGTTATCTTTGCTTGAAATGCTTTTGTTTTTCAAATAGTCAGTTTGGCTATTTTTCATCTATTTTATTTAGGCTTTAATGTCACCTCCTTGAGAAGCCTTCCTTGATCTCCTTGAGAACCTCCCAGCACTTTGCCATATTTGGTCTGAGCTGTGCCTTTGTTTCATGATGGATATTTGCCTGTTTGCTTTCTGTCTTGGTTCTTTAGTAGAATGTGCTCTTTGAAGGCAGGAGCTCTGTTCATCTTTTCAACTAATGCAGCCCAGTGCCTAGTGGTGTACCTGGAACACAGCAGACTTTCAATAAGTGTTGTTAGATAAATGAACACATTTTGGGGCCAGGATAAGATAGATTAGTGTTTGCAGCTTAAAACCACCATTTATAAGCTGTATAACTGTCTAAATTATTTAATATTTCTTAGAATGAGAATCTTCAGCTATAATGAGGGATAAAATACAATACAGGGTATCTGTTTATATAGAGTGGTGTCAGGCACTTAAGAAACATTCAATGAATTGGAGCTATCATATAGTCACTGAGGAATTAAGTTAATCATGAACAAATATTTTTTTTGCCACACCCCATAGTACCAGTAAGCATTTTTATATGTGTTATCTTATGGATTCTTTTTTAAAAATATATTTTTTTATTGATTTCAGACATGAAGGGAGAGGGAGAGAGAGATAGAAACATCAGTGATGAGAGAGAATCATTGATCGGCTGCCTCCTGCACACCCCACCCCTGGGATTGAGCCTGCAACCTGGGCATGTGCCCTGCCTGGGAATTGAACTGTAACCTCCTGGGTCATAGGTCAACACTCAACCACTGAGCCACTGCCGGCCGGACTCTTATGTGATTCTTCACAAAAACCCTGTGAGACTCTTCCCATTTTAGAATAAAAATCAACAAACAACAGCAGCAACAAAAACAAAGACTTGGAGAGATGAAATGGCTTGAACAGCTTGTATAGCTACTCAGTGGCAGAGGCATTATCAATGCATTTCTATTTTTAAAGCCATAATTTTCCCCCATAATTCCAGGCTGCTTCCTATTAGCACTCAGTCTGGATAAATAAACATAAGGAAGCCACATTCTCGGTTCTCTGGGGACTCTGGTTTAGGTGATAAGACATATGTCAGAGTAAAACGAACACTAATAAAAACCAACTTATTTTTAATGCTGCTTTGAAGTTTACAAAGCTTGTTCCAATATTTACAACACATTCAAGTTTTAAAAGATTATTACCCAGGATATATAAATAATTCAAACAAGTCAATAAGAAAACGACAACTCAATGGAAAAAATTGACAGATTATGAACAGGCAATTTAAATGGCCAATAATTACATGAAAAGATGTTTGACATTACTAGTCGTGGGGGAATTCAAATGAGAACAATGAGATAGCATTTTTTTATCCATCAGACTGGCAAAAAGAACAGAAAATACCAAAGGTTGATGAGGATAAGGAAACATGGGAACTATCATATCATGCTAGCGGTATTATAAACTGATAAAACCAGTTTTAAAATATATTTTATTGATTTTTTACAGAGAGGAAGAGAGAGGGATAGAGAGTTAGAAACAGCAATGAGAGAGAAACATCGATCAACTGCCTTCTGCACACCCCCTACTGGGGATGTGCCCGCAACCAAGGTACATGTCCTTGACTGGAATCGAACCTGGGACCCTTAGAGTCCGCAGGCCGACGCTCTATCCACTGAACCAAACCAGTTTCGGCTGATAAAACCAGTTTTAGAAGCAACTGGCAATGCCCAATAGAGGTGAAATTGAATACACCATTGGAACCAGGGCTCCTCTAGGAAGTAAAAACCTTGCCATAGAGAAGCTCTTGTACATGTGCAGAAGAAGATGTACAAAAATGTTCTGTGTCAGCATTTTATACAGTAGTAAATTATTGGAAATGATCTAAAAGTACATTAATAGGCGAATGGTTAGACAAACTGGCCATTTGTAGATGAAACGTTAAAAAGGAGCTGAAGGAATAAGTTAAAGCTGCACTGAGCGATGTGGATGAATTGCAGACACCCATTGTTAGATATAAAAGAGCAAGTTGCAGAAAGACACAGGTAACTTGACATCTTTTATGTACATTTGAAAACCATGTCTAACTCTTGGTATCCACTCCATAAACAACAGTTACTATCAGCCTCATCATTCAATTTGTTTCAACTAGTCTTCAATAACTTGTTTTATCCCTCTCTCCTCCCCCCTCCCCCCATCTCCCCAACCAAAAATCTGGCCAGTTTTCTGTGGGCAAGCACTTGGTTTATTCCTGTTTAGGAAATGGTCTCAGCATTCCAATAAAGTCTGCCAAACCCAGGGACAAGAAGAAAGATCACCTCCATTTTTCTGGAGTCCTTGCTCCTATGAGTGAAGACTGGGATCCTAAGCATTGCTTTGGGGCCTTTAAGAACAGAGCTGAAATAAATGTGTGTGTGTGTGTGTGTGTGTGTGTGTGTGTGTATCTCCATCTCTATTTCTGTTGGAGTCTTTGATGATTAAT